>NW_004524731.1:2540206-2541674 GCF_000260255.1 Octodon degus
TGTGGAAACCATGTGTGTACCAATTCTGCCAGATGGAGGAAGGGAGGGTGGGACAGCCACAGCCCAAGGGATAGGACACAAGTGGCAACAAGGGCACAAGCTGAAGTGAAGCACCTGCTCCACAAGGAAGCTATCACAGGCTTGTTCCAAGCTTCCCTTGTACTGATCTGGAATGTCACACCCTCTAGGGAAATCAAGGGCTCTTGCAACAAAATACAGAAGTACGGCAAAAGAGGAGCTGCAACAGAACTATATGAAAATTCTCATTTATAATGAAAAAAGCATCAAAAGAGGGAAAAAGTTTAAAAAAACAATGAATAGAAACAATAGCAATTACTGCAGTCATGAATCGGAGCACATCTACCTACTAGCTATCCTACTGACATCACCGTCACGTACCCTGAGATCTAAATGAGCTGAGCCCGGCTTGGCCAGCAGCCTGCCTTTCCAAGCACACCTCTATGCAGACTCCTCTTTTCTCCCCACTTCCAGAAGCTTCCACAGCCCCTGGCTTATGCCCCCTTGCTCCAAGGCCAGAGCGTTTCTCTGTGTCATTCAGGTGGTCGGGCCTTCTCTGTCTCTTCCTTCTGGTTGTAAGGACACTGTGATTGCACAAGTAGCACAAGTCCCCCAGCGAAATCTTCCCTGCTCATGTCTTTAGCTTAGTGATGATCCAAAGCCCTGTCTGCCGTGGATCTCATCACACTCAGTTCCCGAGGATTCAGCGTGGACATCAAGGAGGTGCCCATCATCCTGTTGCCTGCAGCCTGCTCTCTGGGGTTGTGTTAGTGGCCATTGCAGTTGCTGGCATGCAACACCCAACACTACAACTTTTTTCTTTCCTTTATTGCTATGTATTTAGTGCAAGGCCTACAGGGTCTCACTATACAGATCAAACTTGTAGTGACTCTCCTGTTTTCAGCCTCCCAAGCACTGGGATTACAGGTGCACACCACCACACCCAGTCTCAGTTGCCCTCTCCGCACACCCTGGGGGGATGGATGGCACAGCAGGCCTGGCATCTGAACCCCCAGCCCCTATATTGGTGGAACAGGTGCCTTAACCCACTGAGCTATCTGGCCGGCCCACCAAAGCTTAAATGAGGAGAGGCTGAATGTGGTGCATGGTTCAGGAGGGTGCATCCTGGTCAGCCGGCTCCCAGGAAAAACTGCGTGGCAGATTGGGGTGGTAGAGGAAGGCTTCACTACCTGTGGCACCCAGGAAGCAAAGAGAAAGGGGATCTGGGTGGGAAGTGCATTCCTGGGGCCACTCCCAGTGACAGCCTCCTCTGCGCAGGCAGCAGCCCACGTAGCTGTTGGCTCATGGAGAGCCTCCAGGTCCTGCTCGTCTTGCAAAACCTTACCTTGGACCACACAAGTCTTCAGGGACAGTCTAGATCTCACCCATCACTGCATCCAAATATTCATACACACCACACATGCCAAGATACATCCACCCTGCCCTCTCC
>NW_004524731.1:2543764-2544854 GCF_000260255.1 Octodon degus
AGTAAGTGACGCCCAAGGAAAAAGTACCTTCTCATGACACGGCCTCATGTATGGACTATTTCATAAATAACTAGAGTAGACAAGAAAGAGATCAACGAAGAATTACCAGGTAGTTCAGACCATCACCTCGCCCTCAAGGGGGTGACTCGCAGCTAGCTGGAGCCCTCATGTGTGACCTGCAAGTGCAAGCTTCTCTCCTAGAGGACGGCAGGACAGAGGCAGCGCTTCCGGCGAACGCCATCACTAGGACGAGCAGCACAGCACTTTCAGTGAAAAGAAACTAGGGCCGGCCAGATAGCTCAGGGGACTAAAGCACCTGCTTAGGCAGACGTAGGGAACAGGGTTCGATCCCGCGCCCCCAGGGCACACTGAGAGGGCGATTGAGACTAGGCATGGTAGGATGCGCCTGTAATCCCAGAGCTGGGGAGGCTGAAAACAGGAGAATCACTATGAGTCTGATCTGCTCACTGAGACCCTGTATACTCTGTACTAAACGCACTAAAAAAGAAAAAGATGGAAAGACAGAAAAGAAAAGAAACTGTTGCGACGGCAGAGACTGGGGAATCGACAACGTCAACTTTAATCTGACCTCATAGATGGGATCTTGAAACAAAAAGTATATTCTGTGAAAACAAACAACAAAAGCTAAGGGAACATGCAAAAGGATCTATTTCAGTTAAAAATAGTATGTCGACAGTGTGTTGATCAATGTAACACACGTACCAAGAGATAGTACACTGATAGGAGCAGAGACCGGGTCTAAAGTCGGTGGAAACGCTTTGCTCTCCTTTGCCAATTTTTCTGTAGAGCTAATACTGTTCTAAAAAGCAGAGTTTATAACATTTAATAGTGTGCAGCTAGCATCAGGAGCAGTGAACAAAACTGTTTCGGGGTTTCACCCCAAATAGAGAGCTCTGGAGTTTTCAGTAAAAGCTTCGCAACAGAGGAGGGATGTGGCAATGCTTCCAATTAAGAAAGGTAGAATGTAATTTCTAAGAAAAGTTTTGGCAAGATGACCAAACGGTCAAAAGTTAAAATTGAAAACAGAAAACCTCTTTGTGCTTTCAGGAACTTGGAAACAGCCTCGGCG
>NW_004524731.1:2546224-2567974 GCF_000260255.1 Octodon degus
GCTGGCTCTCGCTGGCCCGTCCAGCAGCACGGAGGTCAGCAGCACACGCAGCCCATCAAGCGTCAGTAGGAAGCCTGCACGAGGACCTCGGCAGCTCCCGCAGCACATCGTGAGCTGCTCTCAATTCTGATGCCTCCAAAGCTGCCCTGGAGTTTCTGAAGCTAATTAGGCCAGGAGGCTCCGTCCTCACACGTCCTGAGAAGCATTTTGCTTTTATTTTATAGCTAGGAAAGAAATGTTTGGACAAAGACTTACCAATAAGATGCTACCAAAATCAAACATGGGAAACAATATTAATATGCATTAAATTAGACTTGGATTTAAAAATTAATTATACCAAATGGCCTCATTTCAAAGATCAAACATTTACTTTACAAGTGATATGTTGGTGCCATAATTTATCAAACATCAAATAAAATAGAAAAATAAAATAAAAATAATTAATGATGAGAGTCAAAAGGAGAAAGTTCTCAGTTAATACTAATGGGAGCTATTAGTGTGTGTACGTGTGTAAGCATGTCAAGCCAGTATCATGGAAGCTTGACCTTATCGTTATCACATTTGATTTATATACTCAAGTACACCCGATTATTTTCTGGTACATAAAGACTGACCTTTTCCTCAAGTATTTTGGAAAATTTACCAAAATACCTACTTGATGAATTTCCAAAGAATGAAATATGGAGATGCCCACAAAACCTACCACTCTTATTTTTGCGGTGGCCCTGCAAATAGCCGAAGTCCCTAGACTGGAGCTGCTGAAAGAAAACATCATGACAAAGGCAAAGGGCTTAGAAACAGGTCAAATGGCGTCAAGGTTCAGGAGCAGGAGTACTGACAAAACCCAAAAGCTAACTAGAAAAGATTCATCCTTTCTTCCTCTCTGAAGTAGAGAGTACAAGGGAATGTTTTCCAGTTGCGCAATAAGAACCCATAGAAATTTAGAGTGTAGCAGGGACAAACCTGTGCAGAATACCATCAAATATTCTGAGCAAAGAACTATCAACAGGGCACCACCATCCTGATAACAGGAGGAGCCCGTCTGGAGCAGCCCATTCCCTGGAGGGAAGGAGCATGCACAGTGTGTTCTTCATTCAAAGAAATGGCGCTGTACTCAAGCAGCTGTCCACTTCCCCCAGTACTAGGGACAGGAAGGAGAGCAGGAGCCGGCCTTGAGTGGCCATCTCACAGGGCTGAAGGTACAGAACACGGGCCTCCATAGATGTCAATGCAGCTGAGCCTAGAGATCTAATGTTGCGGAGTCAGAGTATGAAACTGAGACAGGATAATGACACTCACACGCAAATGATTTTCTACTTATTATATGTGGAGGCCAATTATGCCAAGGAGCAATTTGGGCCTCTTGAGCAAAAGCATATACCATAAATATTCATATTTTGGGGGAGATAGAAAGTAAAGACTGGATGTTTGAACTTAAATGTCTCCCCAAAATCTCAGGCTTCCAGAGTGGGGCTTTTGCAAGACGAAGGGTGTCTAGGAGCATGCTATGTATGGATAGTTAATCTGCTGGTGAGCTCATGGAGGAATGTGCTTTTAGAAGGCGAGTTTGGATTTAAAAAGTTGTCCCCAGGGATTTCCTCTGGAGTGCAGGTTTCTCCCTGCAGGTCCTCCCCTTTGTTTCTTGCCCACTGTGTGGTGAATAGCTGTCCCCCGTACTGCACTTCCACCATGACATTTGACCTCTGAGCTAGACAAGGACCGAACCCACTGTACCTGCTAGCCCAACTGATCCTCCATCCAAGCAGATGCCAGCGCTGGGTATTTGTTTTAGCAAAAGAAAATTAACTAGTACAGACAAGGGTGCCCTTCAGGAAAGGGTAGATCTGGTAACTGCGCCTCAGTGGCTCGTCCTAATGTGCCATCACCTGGAGATACGTAGGTACTCTATGCATCAAGGTTTCTAACCTATATAACTGCTTACTTGCCTGAAATACAGTAATAACCAACCCCTGGCAGAAAATGGCAAATGCTCTCTACTTTAACTACAAAGTTTTATATTCAATAAAAAATATTAGACATGAGAATATCTAGAACAACATGACCAAAAAGTAAGAGAACAAGCACCATAGAAACAGAATCATGTGGTATTCCAATATTGGAAATAATAGACAAGGATTTAGGAAAACAACTGTGATTCATTTGTTCAGGAAATAAGTGAACACATGGAACATTCCAACAGAGAACTTCAGTTTATTTTCTAAGGAAAACTCTAGTGCTAAAACTTTCATGTAGTCAAAACAGTTGACAAATGATTTTAAGGCTGACATTTAAAAATTGTGTCTTAAGAACTTCTGGCATCTTAGAAACCACCACTGGTACATTAATCAATTGCCTCTGACATGGCTTCAAGTCCCACTCCATGTTACCCTTCAAGCTTATGTAAAATGAAGAGAAAAGGATCCACACTTTATACAAAGAGTCTCTCCATCTCCCAGTGGTGATCTACGGATACGCCAGGGTGTCGGCTGGGGATGTTGGAGAGTAAAGCAAACGTTCCCGGATACGCCAACCTCACAAAAGGATTTTCTGGGCTGCAGATGCAAACTCATCCACCTTCCCTTTCTCCTCCTCTTATTCCTCTCACTACTGTTCATTCTTGTACTTGTTTTTCTATCTTTGATAACTACATGTCTTGTCTCCCTTTAATGGAATAGAGTGGAATTTCTACTGTCATTTTGAATCCATGTTAAAATTCAAATGTCAGTTTTACAATTAATTCATCTGCCTTGAGAACAGTCTTCATACCTGATATAAATACCAACACTGGGTGGGAATAGTACTGGATTCCTTAACATTCTTGGTATTTTTACAGTGCTTCAGTTAATATGAATTTAAAAAGTTTTTCCTGTGATAAAATCAAATAAAGATCATTGATACAAAAGGTTCAAAAATACAACAAAAGTTTAAACTATAGCTGACCTATTATCATAGGTAAATTTTATAAACATAATATTAATTATAAGTTAAAATACCTAACAGTGTATGATGGTATTCCTGAACTTAATTGTGCAATATTTGCAAGGTTATTCTCTCTCAAGATATTCTATGTTTCTCTCTCCGGTGTCACTCCTGGGCCTGCTGGAGCCACAGTCCATCCGAGCCCATTGCTCTAGGGGTCCTGGTTCGAAGGCCTATCACCTTTCACTTGGAAATTTGTCACATCCTGAGACTTCTCCAGATTAGAAAATGAGTTTGTATAGGGAGAAGTAGTGACAGGAGCCATGAGGAAAACCTCCAGGTGGTGGAACGAGAAGCCACTGTATGCGAGACGCATCCTGGCCAAGTTGGCTTCTAGGTATGCTTGTAGGGACCAGAGCGTTACTGTGTCTGAAGGTCAAAACAAAAATCAAAACACCTTGAAAGCACAAGATTTACGGTCAGCTCAGCAGCACTGCTTTAATGACCTACTGTAACTTACTGAAGGGAGACAGCGGAGGTGGTCAGAAGCGGGCAGGCTCTCCCAGTTCATCTTGTAAGAGCACAAGCTACGGAAACACTCTTCCTCCTTGTCACCAATCCTGGCCACCTTCGTGCATTGTCCTCACCTCAAGCCCTGGCCATCACTGCCACCTCAGTCTCGCCCCCCGGGGACTGACAGCGAGGGAAACAGTGAAACCCTAAATAAAGAAGAAAACCGGACGCCAACATAATGCTACTTTTAAAATTGCAATGTTAATTTTGCATTTCTATTTTGAAATTCTGTAACATTTTTATTGTTTTATGGTGCTTTGTTCCTTTCTTTGTTCTTGTTATGTTTTTGTTTCTTTTATCCTTTTTCACAAAATAATTGCATTGTTAGAAATATGTATGTCTCTGAAAAATACTTATATTAAAGCTGCACTAGTCAGATGGAGAATATCTCAATTCTCATCTCTGAAAAGTTTAACAATTGAAAAATCCTGAGATGATTCACCTCAGTAAAAATGACATCATCAATTAGCAGATAATTTCAAAGTTATTAATAAAGCTATTTTTTGTAGCTTGTACAATGCATTTGTCATTGTACTTCAGAAATTTTTAACCTCAACTTCAAAAGTCCAGAGTGTGAGCCATTTTGGGAAACAGTCCCACATGACTTCTTATTAATTCACAACTAAAAATTAATTAATTAATAAACTTAGTAGCAGTTGCATAAATTGACATTCTTAGACATTCCTTACAGGAAGTCTTGCATCATATTGTACCTGCATATAAAAATTGGTTTGTTTACAAACTGAATAAACTAAACGGGAATTTATGGTCATGGAGTACGGAACTGCAACAGAAACACAATTGTAGTCCATCCAGTTAGTGATGGGCGGTGACGTACTGTTCCATTATTTACAGGTGAGCTCTCTGTGAAAGTGACAGGCATATACAAGTTCTAACATATAAGGAATCTGCATCCTTACAAAATATGCCAAAGCAAAGTAGTACTTGCTGAGAACTACCAGGTCTTTCTAGATTATTAAACCATTTAAACTCTTTGGAGAAAGTCACTTATTTTGGTCTCTAGATCTAATTTTCTTAATTGGTATTTAGGCATTCTTCAAGGGAATTTTTTGATGTAATTAGATGTATCTACTTTAAAATGAGCAAGTTGTTGTCCCTAACTAATTCTTTCAAAAACTCTTCAATAGCATTCAACCAAGAGCTATTAATTAGATGAAGAATTCCATTTTATGCTTACTTAGCATGTCTGTTAAATGATGTGGTTGTTCAATCTATTTTAGTTGAAAGAAAATAGATATATTTTGGTGTTATGTGCCTGTATACCATAAAAATACTTAGAATTTGTCAAATTTAATTGGTAGTTTTCACTAACTTTGTGTTTTTAGGATATATATTTTAATTGACTATTGATACATGTTAGATATACATAAGGGTCACATTCATGCTGGGAATTTGTACCTGCACATGATGGATTGATCCTTGCTTCCTACCTTTAAGCCTTTAATCCCTCCCTATTTACAAAGCTTTCCTCTTGTGTTTCCTTCTTTTGTTCTGCTCTGCTCTGTTCGTTTTTTTCCTTTCCTTTCCTTTTCTTTTTCTTCTCTTCTCTTTTTTTCCTTTTCCCTTCCTTGTATTTCTTCTCTCTCCTCCTTAATTCCCCTTCCTACTTGAGCATTTTGTGCATGTGTCAGGACAGCTATTATATAACTTGGTCCTTATTTATTTTGATTTTTCACACCAGAGGAACCATGAAATATTTACATGTGTGTGTCCAACTTATTTCACTTAAGAGTGTGGTCTCGCAAGGTGCATTCCTTCACCTAGAAATGCTTCACGTTTACCCTTCTTAATGGCTGAATAGTACTCCATTGGATAAAAGCACGCCACCTCTCCTCTATCCATTCATCTGATGATGGACATTTAGGCTGTTTCCAAGCTTGTGCTGTTACAAACTGTAATGGTGCAAACAGGAGTGTGCTTATGTCACTGTGGTGTGATATTTTTGGTTCTTCTGGGAGGATAATTACAAGGGGAATAGCTGGGTCCACTGGAGCCTCTGGTCGTACTTATCCTAAGGAATCTCCACACTGATTTCCACAATGGTTGTAGCAGGTTGCACTCCCACCAACAGTGCAGAAGTTTCCTTTTCTTTTACAGTCTCTCCAGCATTTGTGATTGGATGATTTCTTGATCACAGCCACCTTTTCCGCAGTGAGACGGAATCTCAGTGTTGTACTTTGCATCTCTGCAATGGCCAGAGATGTTGAACATTTTTTCATAATTTTATTTTCTACCTTTACTTCTTTATCTGAGAAGAGCTATTCATTTTAGATACCCATTTTAGGGTGTTTTTTTTTTAATTTGTAGGGTCTGATATTTTTGAGTTCTTTACATATTCTAGGTAGATCCCTTGCCTGAGGAACAGATGGCAGATTGATCCCCACTCTGCAGGTTTCCTCTACACTCTGTTGATGATTTCTTTTGCTGTGCAAAAGCTTTTTTAAAAGATGAGATTGCAATTGTTGGCTCTTCGTAGTATTTCCTATGTGATCATGGTTTTGTTCATAAAGTGTATGTTTATGCATGTCTTCAAAAGTTCTATGTAGCCTCTCTTTTAGCAGATTTAGTACTTTTTTTAAATTTAGAGCCTTGATTCATTTTGAATGATGCCTGGTGAGATACATAGGTTTAGTCTTAGTCTTTGGCATACAGAAAGTCCTTTTTTCCAGTGCTGTTTATTAAAAAGGCTATCTTTCTTCAAGAAAAAAGTGTTTGGTCTCTGTAGAAGATAAGATGACAGAGTGTTTTTGGAATTTTTCATATGTCTTATAATCTGTTCCATTAATCTTTCAGTCTATTTTTGTTGTTATTGTTGTTGTTTGCTTTGTCAGTAGGATAATTTCAAGTCAGGGATTGTGATGCCTCATGCCTTGCCTTTGTTTCCCAGAATTATTTTACAGTTTTATGTCTCTTCTGGTTCCAAATAAACTTTGGGATTGTTTTCTCTAATTCTGTGAGGTCTGCTATTGTCATTGCTAATTGTACTGCTTTAGACAAGGTGCCACACTTGTTGTAATCAGTTGTTCTTCCTTGTATGACCCATTGTGAATGTTTTGGGTCACTAACATCACCATAGTTCATTACTAAAGGACTAGGTGCTGAGCCACATAGGTAGAAATTTGTTATCCCTAATAAATTCTGCAGGTAGCTTCTCGGGGAAGACACAAAGGCCGAGAGACAGCTACACCTAGAAGACATCACTAGAGAACAAAGATTTCCTAGGGAGAGCATTGCAGGGGTGATAAAGCTGCCCATGATAAAAATTTATAAGCATCAAATCAGAAAACAAATTAAAATGTAAAAATATAAAACTACAATTCACAGAAGCAAAATGCAAGCCCATGCCCATACTACCCAGAGCAAGTACAGAGGATAATTAAATAGAAGAAGCCACAATCCCTTTACCTGAATTTTGTGAAATGGTAGCAACAGAAAAATCTAGGTGAATGTGGCCATAGAGAAAATGGGATCATAAGTTATCTTAAAGATATGATAATCAGGACCAGGGAGATAGCTCAGTAGAATAAGCACTTGCCTGGCAAGAACAGGGTCCTGAGTTCAATCCCCAGTACCTCAAAAAAATATAATAACCATAAAGGTGGTTATGGACAGAAGTGACTCTTGGATGGACAGATAAAAAAATAGCAAAGCATAGGAAAATTATGGAAATCATGAATTTGCAAAAAAAAAAAAAAGGAAAAAAATGGAATCATTGGAATAGATTCAGACAGACATTGAGGAGTTAAAAAATTCATATATGCAATGGAGGGAGCCAAGGTAAGAACAGAATAGCAAATCTAGAGGACAAATTATGAAAAGAAAGATCCCCTTAAAAAAAAAAACACAAGAGAATGGGACAACCCAGCGGCTGAAAATTGAAGCAAAGAAAAACAACATAAGATTGATATAAGTCAATTGAAAAGCAGGAACAATTATAAAACACATAAAACACCTGCTCACAGCAGTAATGGCAGAAAACTTCCCAAGCAAGGAGAAAGCATTTGACAAACAGGTAAATGAGAGACACAGAACTCCGATTGGCCATGGCCGAAATCAACATTGCTTTGAAGGACTTGGTAGATACTTATTCATGAGAAATGGTTATTTGGGTGTCTCAATTACCCTCTCTCATTGCCGCGACAAATACCCAACGCTCAAAATTAGGGAAGGAAAGGTTTATTTAGCTCACAGTCACTGGAGGTTACAGTTTATACCCAGCTGGCTTCAAGGCAGAGTGGCAGAGTGCAACCTTTCATGAGGGTGGCAAAGAGCACAGAGCAAAGCGAGGAGCAGCGGTAACAGTAGCTACAGAGCAAATCTGACTGCCTCTTTGATGCTACATTCAGGCTCTCTGCCCCAGCCCGGGTGTAGCACTCACATCCACATAATCCCAGCCTTGGATCATGAATTAATCATAAACTATAGAACTGCACCTCATTGACTGCATGAGGCTTTAGGGGGACAAATACACACAAACCATAACAGTGGGAAAAGGAAATAAAATCCGGAATTGATTATTGGGAACCAAGTTACACATGGAATCTTGCTAATGATGTGAGATGATTCTTCTGCCAAGGAGTAGCTCCAAATGAAATTTTAAAAGTTGCATCACATGATTGAGATTCTAGCTGCCAAATTAAACTTGTTTCTCTAAGAAATATAAAAGAATTGGTGCAAGAAGAAATGGGATGCTACATAAAAAGCAGGTACATAATTTTGTGTTTTGCATTCATTTTCTGTTCTTAAAGAGAAGAGATGAGAAATCATTTGAACACAAAGAGAACAGGTGTGGAGCTGTCCGTAAGAGACTGTGGGCTCCCTTGAGTGAAGACCCACTCAGGCGAGCACGTCAGGATTCAGACAGAGCTTGAGCCCACGCTGTGTTCTAGCATCCTGTCTGGGACACACCTGCAAGGACTGTCTGACCTTTTTTAAAAAAAATTAATTTTATTGAGAATCAAATAACAATGAGATAGTTTCAAAACCGATTAGTAGGACAATTTCAATAATTAATACAATTGCATACTATTGTATTTGTAGTGGTTTTTCATAGTAGAAGATGCAAACGTGATATCCTGTCCAAACACTATTAATACAAATCTTTCTTCTCATTGATTAACAGAAAGTAGCTGTATATCTATCCTATCTTGTATATACAGATACAAAATGGTCCTTCATTTATATCCCCTTTTTGTTTAGTTTTGTCAGCGATGGGCATTCCATTGCTATTTAGTTATTGTAGAACTGTCTGACCTTGATCACTGTCTCTGAAGTGAGTGGGCTGCCAACACTCATCAAGCAAGAGAATGGACATAGTGTTATTGAATTTTAAAATTAGAATTACTTGCAAAAAGTTCTGACTCTCTTGATACATTTTCTGCCTTATTTTATAAAAATAAAAAGTGTGAGTTAAATCTAATAATACCTACAATTTATATGTGATTATGTCTAAAAATATCTAAAGTGAACTGTGAGCAAGAAAGTATAAATGTAACATATTAATTAAGGTATACTGAGTTTTTAAAAAAAATTAAAGAGAGCACAGATTACAATTAAGACAGAAAAATGTACAAGTGACACAGAATTTCCCTTAGCAACATAGTGTGAATTTCACAGTATTTGTTGTGATACATAGTGTTATCTTTCAACCAGTTATTCATATTACCAGATATAGGCATAAAAAATTGCAAGAAGAAAGAAAAAAGAAATGTATAAGAAATGAAGAAGAGAAAAAGTACAAACAATTGAAAAAAGAGACAAAACAAGTTAAAACATTAGCTGCTTCTTTTCAAAGACTAGCAGAAATGCACAGTACAGTTTGAACCCATCCTGTTTGCATACATAGAAAAATTTATTTCCTCACTCCCTCTCTTGTCTTTCTCAACTCAGAAAATCTTTCCTTTCAAATAAGTTCATTCCATTTTTGAAGTATGTATTGTAATCTTCAGATTCCATTTTTCTCTTTCAGGTTCTCACACTAACGCAAAAGTACGATGTTTACACATGTGGGCCTGATTTATTTCACATAAGAGTCTGTTCTCTAGTTACATCCATTTACCAATAAAAGACTCAAATTTATCCTGTTTTGTAGTTGAATAATACTCCATTGGGTAAAAATACCACATCTTCTTCATGCATTCAATTGATGGGCATCTGGGTTGTTTCCAGGATTTAGCTATGATAAATTGTGCTGCTTTAAACGTGGGCAAACATGTATCACTGGGGTATGATGTTTTCAGTTCTTCTGGTAAATTACCCAGGAGAATAGACAGCTTGAATTGGATCTCTAATCCTATCCTTTTCAGAAATCTCCACACTGCTTTTCATAGTGATTGTAGCAGTCTACACTACCACCAACAGTGCAGAAGTGTTCTTTTTCCTCAACAGCCTTTCCAGGATTTGTTATTGGCTGATTTCTTGATGTTAGCCATTCTTTCTGGGATGAGATGGAATCTCAATGCTTTTTTTTATTTTTTAATGAGCAGAATATATTTATTGAGAGAAAGAAAGCTCCTGTCTGAGTGAGGGACAGGAGAGGGGCCTGAGTGAGTTGTCCCCTCAGTGTTTTTTTCTTAATTTGCATTTCTCAAATGACCAATGATATTGAACACTTTTTTATGTGTTTACTTTCCATTTGTATTTCTTTCTCTAAAAACTGTGTATTTATCTCAGATTGTATCTTTGAATTTAAGGGTTTTGATGTTTTAAAATTCCTTGTATGTTCTAGATAAGAGGCCTTTCTTAGAGAGACAATCGGCTATGATTTTGTTCAAGTCTGTGGGTTTTCTTTTTACTTGGCTGGTGATTTGCTTTGAAGTACAAAGACTTTTCAAGAAGGTGAAATCCC
Organism: Octodon degus; assembly: GCF_000260255.1. NCBI lineage: Eukaryota > Metazoa > Chordata > Mammalia > Rodentia > Octodontidae > Octodon > Octodon degus. The sequence goes on from NW_004524731.1 coordinate 2,556,585, forward strand.
ATTTGCTGATTCTTTGCAGTACTTCCCATGCAGTTTGATTTTTGTTCATGAACTGTCTACCTATCCCTATGCCTTTAAGATTTCTACCTACATTTTCCTCCAGAAGATTTAGTGTTTCTGTTTCAATATTTAATCTTTGATCCAATATGACTGTAGCTTTGTGCATGTTGATAAGCATGGGTGTAGTTTTAGCCTTCAGCCTGTGGAAAACTCCTTTTCCAGTAGGATTATTAAAGAGGCTATCTTTCTTTTAGTGAGCCTGTTTGGCCCCTTAATCAAAGATAAGGAGGTTGAATGTGTTTGCAGTTGTGTCTGAATCTTCTAGTCTGTTCCACTGTTCCACAGGCCTGTCTCTATGCTAGGACCATGCTGATTTTATCACAGTAGCTTTATAGTATAATTTCATGTCAGGGATTGTGATACATCCTGCCTTTCCTTTGATTCCCAGGATTGCTTTTGATATTCTGGGTCTCTTCTGTTTCCAAATGAATTTGAGGAAAGCTTTCTCTAGCTATGTGAGATTTATTAATGGTATTTTAACCAGGATTGCTTTGAATCTGTACAGCAATTTTGGGAGCATGGCCATTTTCACATTGTTTGTTCTTCCTATCCAGGAGCATAGAATATTTTCCATTGTCTAAAATCCTCTTCAATCTCTTCTTTCAGTGCACCATAATTTTCACTATGTAAATCTTTTATGTCCTTTGTGAGATTGATTTCTAAATTTTTCTTTTTCTTTTTGATGTGATTGTGAAAGGCATGGTTTCCCTAATTTCTCTCTCAATGTGTTCATTCTTTGTGTACAAAAATGCTACTTATTTTTGCACATTGACTTTGTATCCTGCCACATTGCTGTTTTTGGGGTCCTCTATGTAGAGTATCATGTCATCTGTAAATATTGATAATTTAATTTTATCTTTTCCTATCTTTATTCCATTTATTTCTCTCTCCTGTTTAATTGCTCTGGTTAATGTTTTTAGAACTATATTGAATAGGAGTGAAGAAAGTCAACTCCTTTGTCTTGCTCCTCATTTTAAAGAGAAGGCTTTCAGTTATTCCTCATTAAAGATGATGTTGGCTGTTGGTTTCTCATAGATGACGTTTATCAGGTTGAAATAAGGAGCATCTGGGCCAGCCAGATAGCTCAGCAGATTTAAGCATCTGCTTAGGCCCAGCACAGCAGCTGGAGTTTGAGCCCTGGCATGCCCTTCTGGCCCCACCCCCAGGGCGCACTGAGACAGTGATTGAGACTGGGTATAGTGGTGTGCACCTGTAATCCCAGTGATTGGGAGGTGAAAATAGGAGAATCACTATAAGTCCGATGTGCATAGTGAGACTCTGTAGACCCTGTACCAAAAACAAACAAACAAACAAACAAGCAAACAAAAAAGATCCATTCCATTTCTTTATTGGGTTTTATCATGAATGCATGCTGGACTTTGTCAAAAGCTTTTTCTGTATCTATTGAGATGATTATGTGAATTTTCTATTTGGTTGTATTAATTTGGTGTATTATATTTATGAATGTGCATATGTTGAGCCATCCATGCATTCCTGGAATGAATCCTACTTGGTCATGATGTATAATCTTCTTGATGATTTGCTGCATTCTGTTTGATAATATTTTATACAGGATTTTTCCATCTATATTCATTAGAGAGATTAGTCTGTAGTTCTATTTTAGTTGGATATTTCTCTGGTTTTGCAATAAGAGTAATAGTAGCCTCCAGGAATAGAGTTTGGCAGAATTCTTCTCCTTCAATTTCACTGAGGAATTTGAGAAAAGTTGGAATTAAATCTTCTCTAAATTTGTCTTAGGATTCTGCTGTGAATCCTTTGGGATCTGGGCTTTTCTTTGTTGGCAGGTTTCTCATTACAGGTCTTTTTTCTAATTTTAGGAAAGGGTCTACAGGGTGTTCAGTGTCTCACTAGTACAGCAGACTCATAGTGATCTGCCTATTTACAGCCTCCCAAGAGCTGGGATTACAGGTGAGCGCCAACACGCCCAGTCTTAATTGTAATCTCAGTGTGCCCTGTGGGCAGAGCCAGCCTGGTAGGCCCAGGGATTGAAGCCCTGGCCGCTGCACCTGCTTGCAGGTGCTTTAATCTGCTGAGATATTTGGATAATCTAAGTTGTTGAAAAAGCAACAAGAGCTAAATAAGCAGTCACAGCTTCATGATGCAAATTCCGTTTCTTCAGGGTACTTCCTCTTCACTTCTGAATAACTTCCATCCTCCAGCTTGTCTTACTCTTGTAAATAAAAATGACCACTAAAAATGCAAGTGCATGTTCTAAGGAGTTGCTACGGCCAAGGTGGTACATAAGGAAACATGTGGACGCACTTGCTCTTGTGCCCCAGGGCCTTTGTGCTGACTTCATGGAGTCCATGTGTTTGTCCCCCACACTAGGATGCTAAGGCTGACTGTGTGTCCTCCTATCGGAGATGAGGCTTTCCTGGTCAGACACCACCCCAGTCAGTGTCGTGTTCCCTTGAGGCTGAGGCTATGTTTATCCTATATTTGTCTCCAAGATGTCCCCATCCTTTAAAATGACTTTGTGGTTAAATCAGATGATAAAAGCTACAATGAAATTTATTTGGAGAAGGGCATACAAGGTGGGGGTATAGTAGATATAGTGCTTTATTCTTTAACACAATAATCTACTCTTAAGTCCTGTCATTATGATAAAACTCTCTTGCTTGCTGTACACTCCTACAATCCCAGCACTCAGGAGGCTAAAGCATGAATAGCAAAACCAGTCGGACACCATCCTGGACAACACAGGCAGACCTGCTCCAATCAATCCATCAAATTCCTTTTTTACCCTCACCTTCCTCCTCTTTCTCAACTTTCTTATTTTTTTCTCTGTCCTAAGAGTTGAAAGAAGGGGAAAAAAAGAATAACTGAGACCCACAAGCCTCTTAAATGGGAATTCAATAGATCTCCCTTCCTTGTGCCTTTTAGAGAAAATGGAACACCTTGTGTTTCAGTAACAGAAAAAAGCCTAAGATGTCAGGAAGCCACATGTTTCTCAGGGAACTTTTATGCTAAGTTGGTATGTGAATCAAAGGGCTTATAAATTGATTTATTGCCCCGCTATTAGAGATCCAAAGTGTGGACCCTGCAGATCTTCAGAAAGGCAAGTTTGCCGCAGGTGAAGTTAGTTATTATAAATTTACTTTCCCTTAAATTCTTGTGCGGTACAATATGTGGAGTAGAATCCAAACAAATACAAAGGTCCGGGCTTGTTTCCAGCTGAGTCTTTGAAAACTGAGCACCAAGAGCAACCACTCTCTTTAGCTCCCTGGAAACTTCCTTCTAGCCTGGACTGAGACACAGGCCTCTTTATGTTCATAATGGTGGCCACTGGCACATCTCCACAGAAGAGAGGATGTTGGACAGAGGTGCGTTGAGGAGTGTGTCTCTGGTCTTGTGGTGGGGACGGACGCGCTTGAATTTTCTAGTTTCTTACAGCCAGGGACACCCAAGTACTATGCGTTGCCCTTTAAACTCACTTTTTGAATCACAGTGTGAGGCTTCATGGGATGAGTTAGCCTTGCCTCTAGCAGGAAGCGGTAAATAAGCCAGTACCTGGAATGACTCCCAGGGTCTTACCTTGAAATTCCAGCCAAGGGCCAAGTCATGTTGGAAACACAGGCAGAGAAAGAGAGCCCTTGCTCCGCGTCCTTCTGCAGCCTGTGCAAGCCAGCAGAGGACCGGAGGCGACGCAGGACAGACAGCAGAGGCTGAGGCAGCAGCCTGCGCCACGGCCCACTGCCCTCCTGCAGGCATGCCAAATCTTGGCAAGAGGAGAGCTGGCGGTGCCTGGTACTTGGCCTCCTGCTTCTGAAGTCTGGAACTCCTAAGCTAATGGCTGCTTCTTAAACAGTGAGTGAATTTGCGCCAATCAGGCAAGGCAGGGAGTGGAGCTGCTGCTGAACTGCAGGACTACTTTCTGCGTGACCCTCACATGCACACCCCACACAGGAGCTCTGTGTCCACCCAGGTTCAGCTCTAATCCCTACAGCACGTGAAGGCAGCTGTGTGCTCCAATGGTGAGAAACAGTGAAAAAATAGAAGGGGGGTGGCTTTTGTCATACTTGTCAGAGATCTGACGTTTGGAGATGAAATGCCCACTGAGGTGTGGAGGCAGAAGTCACTGCCCAGCAACGCACGAGCTGCCCTCTGGGCGCCGAGCCTCAGGGCCACCCAAGGTGAGGACGCTGGAGCAGCCACGGTGGCGCTTGCTGGGGCCTCAGCGCGGCAGGCACCAGTGGAAAGCTCGGTGGGGCGGAGGCCGGCGGGATTTCGGGCTCAGACTTGCTTGGGGTTCCCTCCTCGGAGCCCCAGCAGGACTTGGAGTTGAGTGCCGAGGAAGGCAGCTAGCTGGCCAGCGAGGTGCGAGAGGGTGATCTCTGGGCGGTGCTCCCCGAGCGATCTGCGTGGTGACAGACTCCAGCACCTGCCCCAACTGCAGAAGGGGCTGCGTGCACTGCGGCTCACTCCAGCTTTCTCCCTTGGCCACGCAGCGGGAGGAAGCAGCCCCGAGCGCGCGGAGCCTGCAGTCACAGCCAGGGGAGCAGGAAGCATCTAAACCCAGCGCAAGGGAGTGAGCTCCATCTTCCCTCCGGTAATCCGGAGTGGACTGGACCCTTCAGCCTTCGGGCAGACTGGAGACCACACAGCTTCCGGAGAAGAGAGAGACTGCGTGTGAGGGCTGCTTCGGAGACCCCCAAACTAGCAGGAGGGCCACAGCAACGACTGCATCTCTCTGTCTGGCGCCTACAGGCCAGCAAACATGAAACAAATTATAGCTCTCAGCCAGATTAACTCGAAGCCGTAACATAAAAGTCACGCTAGTGGTGAATTCACCTCTGGCCCTGTCAACTGACAGAACACATCTAGCGTCGAAAACAAAAGAAAATCGACAAATTCCAGATAAATGAAAGGGAATCCTCCCAGAGACAGAGCAGGCTGAGATGTGGCAACCAGCCACTCAGCTGGCAGGCAGGGTACGAGGAAAGGCTGCGGGCAGCGCGAGAGGGGCTTCAGGGGGCGAAGCAGACCTGAGAATGAGCGCCGTGCGCGGACAGGAGGCCGGTGCTCTGCGCACCCCGGTGCGTGCTGGAGCAGGCACGACACCCCCGGGGGGAAAGGACGACACCCCCGGGGAGAAGGGAAGACACCCCCAGGGGGGGAAGACACCCCCGGGGGGAGGGGAAGACACCCCCGGGGGGGAAAGGACGACACCCCCGGGGGGAAGGGATGACACCCCCGGGGGGAAGGGAAGACACCCCCGGGGGGGGGAGGGAAGACACCCCGGGGGGAAGGGAAGACACCCCCGGGGGGGGGGGAAAGGACGACACCCCCGGGGGGAAGGGAAGACACCCCCGGGGGGAGGGGAAGACACCCCCGGGGGGGAAAGGACGACACCCCCGGGGGGAAGGGAAGACACCCCCGGGGGGAGGGGAAGACACCCCCGGGGGGAGGGGAAGACACCCCCGGGGGGAGGGGAAGACACCCCCAGGGGGGGAAGACACCCCCGGGGGGAGGGGAAGACACCCCCGGGGGGAAAGGACGACACCCCCGGGGGGAAAGGACGACACCCCCTGGGGGAAGGGAAGACACCCCCGGGGGGAAGGGAAGACACCCCCGGAGGGGAAGGGAAGACACCCCCGGGGGGAAGGGAAGACACCCCCGGGCTCATCGTGGCCCTCCCGGCCAGCGGGGTCGGGGCGCAGCGCTGAGGACGGAAGCCTTGCAGAGTGGGCTCAGAGAGAGCGAAGGTCAGAGGCGAGCAGCAGCGTGATGTGAAAAGCCAACAGAGAGGGATTAGAAGGCAAGGTGGGAGCTGGAGAGGAGAAGGCGCGTGGGGGCAGCGGAGGCAGGCAGACAGAACAGCGAACACCGGGAGGCTGAGGACTCCGAGCAGGAGAGGTCAGAAGTCTCCTCCAAAGCATAGGCACAGCGGAAAGCTAAAGGCAGATAACAAGAAACATGGAGCCAGCCAGGTGCTCCGCAAAAGGGGAGCCGAGCAAGAGATGGAGGGGGAGCGAGGCAAGGGGTGGGGAGGGAGTCCGAGGGGCTCCCGCGTGGGCGCTGCCTACCCTAGAGGAGGACGGGCTGCAAACCCGGACCAAGAGAAGCAGGTATTTAATAAAAAAAAAAAAAAAAAATTCTCAGTCATGGTAGTTCTCAGGCTTTGTCAGAAAAAAAAGAAAAGAATATTTTCAATCCACTTTACTTATGTAAATAATGATAAAAATAACGATTTCCATCAGGCATGATAAAAATAAGAGTCCACTAAAACATTTCAAATGTTGAAAATGAACAAACTAGAGCAGAATGTGGCAATGTTCTGTGAACACGCACTAAACAGTATTTTAAAAATTGAAAAGGTAATAATTCAAATGGTTCGAGGAAATCGTGACAAAACACATTTCTAAATACAGAGAAATTATTTTGCTTTACAAAGAAGGAAAAATAAAGTTTCATAGACAATGAAACTTACTTGTAGGAAAAAAAGAAAGCTTTTTCGGGAGAAAAGCATGATCCGAATCATAATTGTAGAGCTGCAGAAAGACATGAAGAGGGGTCCTGGTGGTTAGCTCAGTTCTTTAAGCTCCTGCTTATGCAAATGTAGTCAGGCGCAGGATACCACGGTTCAATCCCCAGATCCTCGTGCCTTACCAAACTCACCCTTAAGGCAGCCTGAGCCAGAAAAAAAAAAAAAAAAAAAAAAAAAAAATCCTTCTCAAGAAAGAGAATTAAAGGGGGGAAATGGATGCAAAACATTTAATTTTCCTTAATGCTTCAATTCATTTTTATTGTAGTAAAATACATATTAAACAAAATTTCCCAGGCTACCTGGTGTGATCCACCTGTCCATTCTTCAACTTGAAGCTTCAGCGCGGTCCTAACAATCCTCTTCTTCTCCTGACTGGCCGTGGCTTGGAAGCCTCCTACGCCTGGCAGCACAGGTTAAGGAAGCCTGCCTGTGTTTGCTAACAATTACAAGAGGGACACAGAGGCAAGAGCTGGTAGATTTTTCAAAATAAATATGATTGGTGTGGCAAGAGATGACAAAAGTAATCATATAATGCAGGTGCAAATCTGATATATATTGACTCATATCTATTTAGCAATTATCACTATTTATTTATCAATCTTCGATTTAAACGTAAAGTTCCAAATAAACCTTTCAGGAGAAAGAGACTGCCAAAGTTAATTTAAAGAAAAAAGACTCAGTAATGTCTCTTTACAAGGAAGTCCCTCATTTCTTTAAAGAAGTCACTTTGAAAACAAAGTTTAGAAAAAGACGGATCTTTTTGATGGCAACACAAAATAAGACCCAGGAGCCGCGTGATACCTGGGCAGCGCTCACCCCCAACTCACGCAGGACGTCCTCCGCACTCTGCGCCGCACACTTCATCCTTGGGAAAGCACGTACGTGGAGCCGGCGTGTCTGAGGGCAGTGGCCACCGCAGCTCCGTCTACGAGTGCCCGTTGTGATGGCCAGTGCCACAGCTTTTAAAAATAAAAACACCAGGGCATCAAATAACATATAGCCTCGAAACAGGAAATGCAACTCAACTAGGAATTAATACTACTTCATTTGAAAATCCCTAAGTAATTAAAAAACAAAATAATGTACTTCTAAATAGCAAGGATTGGATGAGGGTTAGATTTTATATTTATTTATTTGTATTTTAGGGAAGGATCTACAGGGTGTTCAGAGTCTCACTGCTAGATTGAACTCAGTGATTCTCCTGTTTACATCCTCCCAAGAGCTGGGATTACAGGTGGGTACCACCACGCCCAGTCCCAATTGCCCTCTCAGTGCGCCGGGGGCGAGGCTGGCACAGCAGGCCTGGGGATTATAACCCTGACCCCTACTCCAGGCGCTTTAATCCGCTGAGCTATTTGGCTGGGACTTAGATTTTACTTTTAAAGAATGCAAAATAGTAGGGTCGGCCAGATAGCTCAGCAGACTAGAGTGCCTGCTTAGGCAGGAACAATGGCTGGGATCCGATCCACAGCTCTCATTGCTAGCCCTGCCCCTGGGCACACTGAGGCAGTGATATAGACTGGGCGTGGAGGCCCACGCCTGTTCCCAGAGCTTGGAAGGCTGAAAACAGGAGAATCACTATGAGTCGGATCTACGTAGTGAGACCCTGTAGGCCCCATAGACCTTGTCCTAAATACATATTTTTAAAAAAGAAAAAAAAAATAGTGATAGGAAAAAAAAAGCATTAGAAATAATACTAGATTTCACATATTGAAAAATGTTTCAAAATAAAAATGCATTTTTTTAATTTGTGGGAAGAAGACAATTTATATAACTGGAAGAATACATTGATAAAAATATCTGCAAGCAATGTGCTAGAATTCCAAGAGAACAAAAGGAGCAGAAAAAAATAAATATGTTATACATATATATGATATTACAATTATCTAAACTATGGAAATAATCAACAAAACAAGGATATGAATCTTTGAAAAGATCAGTGAGGTTGATAAATATCTATGCTAAACAGAAGCCTGGAGCTACGAATAACACCAGACGTCAGTGAGGGGTCGTTATCAGTGGTCCTATGAATAGTAAGGTTTTTAAAGCCACTTTATTATATGTTGATAAATATGGTAATTTATATAAATGCCACATGAAAGACTGAAATTACACAGCTCAGGCAAAGTAAATACAGTATAGCTATCTCAGCTTAGAAAACAATTTATGAACAATTTGGTTGACAAAAAAGCTAGGGTTGAAGGTCCCATTCAAGCCAGCGAGTCCCCTCCTAGATATTTTTCCAAAAGAACTGAAATCATCACAGCACAGCTATAGCTGTGTGCCTGTGTTGGTAGCAGGGATCAAAGCTAAGTCTCGGAAACAACCCAAATGCCCATCAACTGAGGAACAGATGAAGAGGATGTGGTATTTTTATACAATGGAGTATTATTCAACTATAAGAGAAGATAAATGGGAGGTTTTTGTGGATAAATGGGTGCAGCTAGAGAGTATATTGGTAAGTGAAATAAATCGGAACCACACGTGCAAACATCATATTATCTCACTAGTGTGAGACCTTGAAAGAGTAATTAAAATCTAAAAGGTACCCTTGATACTGTAAAAAGGAGAGAACTTGTTCAATGGGAAGGAAGAACTGGGGTGAGGAAAAGCATAAATGAAAGAAGGAAAAAGGTACGCTTGGTATGTTTGCAGAATAGTTTGGATAGCTGTATTGTCAATTTCTGCTGGTCTTTTAAAAGGAGCAGTTAATGCTTAACTTTATTTTCTTTTTCATTTTGTATTTTTTCTTCTTTTGAATTTTTTACAACTTTTTTTGCTATTGTTTGTTTTGCTTTTTCTTTAAATAAATCTTGCACATTTGTATTGGGTAACCTGAACAACTCACTTCAAGACAGCACCATATAATACAGCAAGTGTTGTTGAAGTCCTATTGCTTTGGTCAGAGAAATCTTGTATTGTTTTCTTTCTTTCTTCTTTCTTTCTTTCTTTCTTTCTTTCTTTCTTTCTTTCTTTCTTTCTTTCTTTCTTTTTTTTTTTCAGAACCAGGGATTGAACTCAGGCCCTTGCGCTTGCCACGGAAGTGCTTATTATGCTAAGCCATCTCCTTGGCCCCTGTTGTTGTTTTTTTCTATCAATATTTTGTATTCTTTAAAAATAAATAAATAAATAAATAAATAATATTCAGCAAACCTGTACTTACCTTTGTAAACTCCGCATCCAACAGTAAACACAGCCACAACCGTATTTCTCACACCAACACAAGCATAGCCTTCCTCCCTAAAATCACGAGACAAATGAAGTCTGTAAAGCAGGTACCACTGTACTCTGCATATGTTTATGTTTTTTTAAGAAAAGCAATGTATGACTAAAATATAGAGTACCTAACCCAGACAGCTTTACCAAATTCTCCAAACATTTAGGAAGAATTTTTGTATCAATGTTACACGTTTCTTTGAGAAAACAGAAGGCATCCTCACTCATTCTGAAGCAGTGGGGATACAATAAAAAAAAAAGCATGTCATAAATATGCATGCAAAGCCCTCCACAAAACGTTACCAGGATGAGGCCAAAGATGTGTGTCTTCATGACTTTTCTCTCATGCCTAACACAGAACACTTGACATTCATAGGTGAAGGCGGCGTTGATGGAGTTCACACTTTGGGGAGGTTGTAGCCCAGATTCTCCTGGCTCCAAAGCAGGGTGGCATCACAGCGGAGAAGCAGTCCATGGTAGGCAGAAGGCAGCACAGTAGCAAGACGTGACTACAGCACTTTTACCCCTTATATCTCATCCGGGCTACTTGCGGGTGGAGGCACTCACGGCTGTAACTCCAGAGCCACTGATCCTGGCCTTGAGCCATGAATCTATCCCAGGGTCACACACTGCAGAGCCATACGACTGCATGAGGCTTTGGGGGGAGTTTAGGCACAAGCTACAGCAGTGTATAAGGAGAATTGTACCCTATGACACCCAGATATTTGGTAATATTGGATCATGTTTTAAAATCTGATTCATATTAGGTGAACTGTATTGTCAATTGAAAGGAGTCCGTTTTCAGTTTCTAAATTCAGTCAAATTTCATATGGTATTCATATAAATTATTATATTTGTTCACATATCATAAAGTGGCTTTAGAAATCTTACCATTCTTTAGATCACTGAAAGTGGCCCCTGATTTATATCACGTGGTATTCAGAGTTCCAGGCTTCTGTTTAGCATAGATATTTATCAACCTCACTGATCTTTTCAAAGATTCATATTCCTGTTTTGTTGATTTCCCTAGTTTGGATAATTGTAATATCATATACATGTATAAAGCATTTATTTTTTACTACTTCTTTGACCCCCATCGCGTTCCAGGGTAGAGCGCCGAGTGTGACAGAGCAATGCCATTGTGTAACAAATGCGTGGAACACCACCACTGAATGTGCCCGTTCAAGCAAGCTTGAACACGCATGCTTTATAGCGAAGAGCAGCTGTGTGCAGCACCAATCCTGAGTCGATGAAATAATTTTCTAGTGTTTAAAAATTAATAATTCTAGCACTATTTTTTTTCTTTAAAAAAAATACTGAAGGAGAAGAACTACACAGATTATTGAGTTCTTTTCTGAAATAGAAATTAATAGACAAAGACAGGAGATGGAATCACCAAAGTTGTGGATTATCCCTGAAGACTTCAGAGAAAATTCAGGCTTAATTTTGTGTCAGTGAAGATATAGTCACATACATGTACACATGTATGGGTTAGTGTGTGTGCTCCATCTTGTACACATGTATGGGTTAGTGTGTGTGCTCCATCATGTACACATGTATGGGTTAGTGTGTGTGCTCCGTCATGTACACATGTATGGGTTAGTGT
>NW_004524731.1:2568074-2600751 GCF_000260255.1 Octodon degus
GGGTTAGTGTGTGTGCTCCGTCAGTAGGCTAGAGTGTCTCGAAGCGATGACTTCCACGAACTCGAGACACCCAGCACTCACGCCTTGACTTTCAACCTTATTATCCAATAAGAACAATTGACACTCTTTGGCTAACACAGTGGTCATAGTACTGTGGACACACACACCACCAGCCTTACCACGCTGGAAGTAGGAGAATTGGCAATGAAAAAAGAAAAAGCCATAAATGAGCTTATGTCATAAAAGCATGGGAAACAAGAAGTTGAAGCAGTCGACGCTGGGCCGACCTGAGTGTCAGCAGTGATTGGCAATGATAGCACATCAGGTACAAGTGCAAAGCGAGCACGAACCCACACTCTCGTGAGTTACCGGTTTAGGGTACATATAAATAAATGGAAGACGAGAGGCAATTCTGTGCGAAGGGCCGTCCTTCCCTCTGGGAGAGGCAGCGGACGCACCACACGCCCCAGTGGGATTGAAAGACTTCTGTGAAGAGAGGAGCCCTTGGAAAGCTGCAGGGTAAGATGCTGTCGGGTGAAAAGCCGACCAGTGCCGGACCACACAGGGGACCGCGCTCAACACGGCCGCCTCCGGTGGTTCTCGTTGGTGTCAGACACCGTTGCTCTCCTGTGATGAAAGAGGCATAACACTGGTAATTAAATAATGCGGGTGCAGCCCGAGGGGCAGCTCTGTGCGCTGGACCCTCGAGTCAATCACAAGCAGAGAGCGCTGGACATTCGATCACTCAACAGCCGCTTGTGCGGATGCCTGCGCAAGAAACTGTTCTAGACTATTTCAATCTATCTTTAAAAGATATAGTTCTCAGAGATGAGAATCATTATAATTTCTAGGCAATTTGTTTGGTATACTTTGTCATTAACCTGTGCATTAAAGTATGCAGGGAATAGTATTCTGATTCACCCAGAGAAAAGCACATTGCTAGTGTGTGTCCTGCAATAGTTGGGATTTTATATTTATAGTGCATGGACATTCTTGTGATGTTCACATCTTAGGCAACTGCAGTACTTTAAAATTCATTTTCCAAGTCAGCGAGTCTGCAGTGTGGGCCCGGTATCCCTGTGCTACCCAGCCTGCATTAAATTTTTTGCCTCACTTTTTATTTTCAGGAATTCTAGGAAACAATTTCTGTAAGCATTCAGTTTAACACAAACTAACTTTGGCTGAGCCTGTGCTATGCTAGTGAAACATTTTAAAATATTAACTGACTGTAAAAAATAAATCAAATTTTCTGTCATGCACGGGATGCAAGGACTTCCCATACACAAACGGTGTTCACGAGAGTGGTTTCCAGCATGTAGCCTCATGAATCCTGTCACCCACCTCCGTTCCTATTGGTCATCCACTTAGATGATATGCAAAATAACTTTAAAACATTTATTTATTTATTAATTTTGTACCAGGGATGGAAAGGGCTTTGTGCTTGCCAGGTGGGTGCTTATGCCACTGAGCTATGTCCACAGCCCTCAATATTTAATTTTCAATTGTTACATTATGAATGGTCCTGAACTGCCAGCCATAGAAGTAGCTTCTTTTTTTAAAAATAACTTTATTGAGAAATAAATAGTGATGAGAATGTTTCAAAACAGGCTAGTAGGACAGTTACAATAATTAATACATTACATATTGTTGCACTTGCTGTTGTTATTCACAGTACAAGATGCAGACACTATATCTTGCCTAAACACTATTACTACAAATTTTTCTTCTCATTGCACTAAGAGAAAGTAGCTGTATATCTATCCTATTTTTTAAAAATAATTTTATTGAGAAATAGCAATGGGACAGTTTCAAAACCAATTACTAGCACAGTTGCACTAATTAATACATTGCACATTGTTGTCTTAGTGGTTACTCATTATACAAGATGCAGAGCTGATATCCTGTCCAAACACTATTAGAACAAATCTCTCTATTCAATGATCCAAGAGAATGCAGCTGTGTATCTATCTAAACTATTTTGAACATAGAGATACAAATTGGTCGTTCATTTGTTTCCCCCTTTTTTGTTCAGTTTTGTCAGAGAAGAGTATTCCATTGTCATTTAAATGTTGTAGGTGCCTGAATTCAGCAAAATATTCCAACATAGTCCAGTAGTCCATAACAGTAGTGGGTTTTCCATAAGACTGCCAATGACAGAAGTTGTTGACTTGGCCCGGGTGATGGCTCAGTGGAATAAACGCATGCCTCACAAGCTCAAGGGCCTGAGTTCAATACCCGGTTCTGCCAAAAAAAATTTAAAAAAAAATTTTACAACGTTGTTAACTTGAGCCTTTTACAGTTCAGTATATTAATACGGCTTTACTTTTTATACTTCATTTTTATATTTTTCTGCTGGATGGTTAAGAGACTAAGATAAAGCAAGACCTACACAACAAGTAATGTAACTTTTGGATCTGATAAGTTCAGTCACATCCCCTCAGGGATCTTCCTGGGACCCTGTATCGCAGTTTGTAGATCTTTGTGAATGTCTTGAGCTCATTCCCACTGTGTTGCTTTAGTGATTTATTTAGAATTCACACCATGTTAGGTGTTTCACGATAGCCAGTCTTTTGTATTTCTGTAAATGTGGGTTCCATGATTTGAGGGGGTGTAGTTCATGGCAAACTCCCTTCGTTCTCATTTCTCTGAGCAGATTTCGGTATTCTCCACGATGAGCGCAGTGACAAGGCACACCTTCCACACCTGCCAGGTGAGCGCTGTGCACAGAGCTACAACACTGGGGCTGAGCAAGATTTTTTAATTTAACCCAGTGTGTATGGGAAAGCCAGGTTTGTGCGTGACTTTTGACTTGGGAAGGAAATAAAGCCTAATTTTCATGAGGTCACCATATTCTAAATTTAAACCAAACTTTAATAATTAATATCAGAATCAATTATTTACTGATTTTACATGTTTAAGGTAAATGAGATATTTTACATATAAAATGTTAATGAATTCAGTTGAGATTTTTTTTTTAATGCCAGATATTTAGAAATGTTTACCAAGGCGTATTCACGGGAAGCATTTACAGTGTTTTTATAATATTTCTATTTGTACCACACATTTATTCATTTGGAAAATAAGAATTTATTTTCCATTTAAATAGACATGTCTTCCTGCTGCTTGTCTCCAGATAGATGTGTGAGGAATCTGCACAAGTGGCCCCTGCCCTAGACAATGCCACGATTGGCCCTTGCCCTGGAGGATGCCCTGATTGGCCCCTGCCCTAGAGGACGACGTGATTGGCCCCTGCCCTGGAGGATGCCCTGATTGGCCCCTGCCCTAGAAGACGTCGTGATTGGCTCCTGCCCTGGAGGATGCCATGATTGGCCCCTGCCTTAGAGGACGCCGTGATTGGCCCCTGACCTGGAGGATGCCCTGATTGGCCCCTGCCCTAGACGATGCCCTGATTGGCCCCTTCCCTAGCTGACACTGTGATTGGATCCTGCCCTAGAGGATGCTGTGCCTGGGACTCACATTTCTCACACCAGAGAAGGAGCTCATCCTTCCCCCGTGCAATGACAAAGCAAGCTAAATGGGCAATTCACAGATGTGTAGCCTGAAAATTCTCAATGTCACAAAATTTTTTGAAGTGTTTTGTGTGGATGATTACATTTTTAAGCAAAGCCCTTATGTAAACTGACAAAATTTAATTTTAGAGCCCATTCAGTACTCTGAAGTATCCATTTGATTTTATAAAAGCATCCGATGGAGGTCAGAGTGGAGGGGCAAAAGGTCCCTTGTCTGTGCCCGCCTTGTAGGACAGGTCAGCAAAGAACAACACCCAAGTGGTCAGAGGTCACCTAATCCAGCTTAGTGAGGAGAGCCGCAGGTCCGCCCATTTAACTTTCCTTTAACTCTTAAAGCCTTTCATTTTGTTCCTGAATTCCCTGCAATCTAAATCCCCCATTGTCCAAGTATCTCTCAGATGATTCTCTTTTGTCCTATGCCTGTTGTGCTACCCTATGTTTTTCTGCTTATCAATAACAACTTCAAGGTGAAGAAGTGAAGAGCAGAGTTGTCGAAGAGTTGTCAAGTGGCTTGAGGACCTCAATTTACATTCGGAGGAATGCGTCCTAAAGCATGAACTTCTGTGCCCCGGACAGCAGCACCCCCTGCAAAGCAACATGAATGCAAGTTCAGCTCTGTGTATGAGTGTAGGCACACGTGTGTGCACGCGTGAGTGTGCATCAAGCACTGCCGGCGATTTACCTCCAACGTCATGTCTTCTGTACAGAGAAGACCGTTCAGACCTTTACCTCTTTCTAGTAAGTTTCTCTCTTTTCTTGTTGGTGAGTTGTATGAGCGCTACATACATTTTGCATATTAACATATATCAGACATACAACTTGCAAATGCAGTTTTCAAATTCTGCAGATTGTCTCTTCACTTTGTAGCTGCAGTCCAGTGTCCCTTCAGTGTGTCTAAGAAGCATCTGTAGTCCCATGTCTCACAGTAGCCAAGACAAGGACTCCGAATATGTGTCCACAAACACAATGCAGTGTGTATGTGTGAAATAGCATAGTATTCAGCTGTGATAAATGTTATGGGTTCTTAACATAGAGACCAGACCAAGATCTAATTATTAAAATTTGTGAACCTTTATTACCGGGCCCTGAACCGCTTGACCATACTCATGCAGAACAAGACAAACAGCAAGGAGCTTTAGAAGTATAGAGGTTTTAAAGATAGAAACGCAACATGTTTGGCAAGCAAATTTGTCATTTAACATAGATAGAACAGCACCTCTAGGGACAGTGTGACCACTACTCAGCACCCATTCTTTCTGGGAGCGTTGATTAGTTCTCATTTAACATCCATCTGCGCACACGTGGTCTTGACTACCACAGCTACATTTTTTAGTTGTTTAGAAACACTTTAATTGTTTTGTATAGTTAGAAATACTTTGACCTTTACTTTGATTTATTTTGTAGGTCTATTCTGGGAACTTTTAGTCTATTGATGATTTACCAATGGTAGACCAAGCCTCCTTGCGGTCTTACAAGGAAGCAGGGTCACAGAAGGTTGAACATTTTTTACATTTGGTTTTACATTAACTCTTCACATTACTTTTATACTAACCCTTCAAAATAAAGAACAGGACCCTATCATGTGTAGCACGTTTGAACTCAGGCAACGTTGCACTGACATTAGCCAGGTGCAGAAAGATGAAGGCTGTATGATGTCACCCACAAGGGGAACATAACACAGTCACCTCCTAGAAGGAGGCAGCATTGGCTAGTAGAAGCCCAAGACCTTAGGATCGAGGGGAGACAGGGTGATGGTACGCAATATGTGACCGCAATCATACAGCGGGAATACTCAAATAATGCCCACAGTAGGTGTGAATATGGAGACAGGGTCAAGGGAGTGAAGGAGAGGGCCAGAGATGGGTGGAGGAGACAGAGAGAAGGTCCAGGGAAGACAGGACCAAGGATGCCTATGAACTGTTCCAGAGCCGCTGGCTAGAGGAATGGGAAGCTCTCAAAATAGGACTATCAATGGCTGCAGCACTCCGGGAGCACTTGCTGCAAGCGAGTGAGCTGTGTGACGTGAAACTGTGTTGTGTGAGGCTGGGCTTATGCAAAGAAGGTGAAGAATCTTGTGTTCAAGTCCCCTACCCACGTCCAGCCTGTCCCTGAGCGCTACCTGAGGGTGGGAACACTTGGTGGGACTGCTAGCTTGCGTTGTACAGTTCCACTTCACATAGTCCTGCTCCTTTGGCTTCTCCATTCTGTGGTGGATCTGAAGACATTGATGTAAAATAAATAACCTTATTTAAATATCCTGAACTATTTTTGAGAGTTAATTTTGAAAATCAAGGTACAGGAGTGCACTCAATTTTTAAATTAGCTTTTAGCAAATGCAAGCAATGCATTCTTCTCAAAGCCTCATCCTTAATTTGCTTGAAATTGGGAGATTAAATCCACTTGGAATAAGGTTTATTTTAATAATCATTATTTATTTTTAAATTGTATAACAATTATGATCCATGAAGGCTCTTGTTACATTTTGAGTCAATATTTCTACATGTTCAATAATTTTACTGATACATGTTTATTGATGAATATAACACAATGTATTAAAATTTCTCCTAGATAGAGTTCACAGAAAACTAAAACTGGGACGCATTTACATAGAAAAAAATGTGTCACTGAAAATTATTGAAAGTGTCTTCTTTGGTTTGGGAAATACGTTTTCATACCTTTTATGGTTCCTTTTAAAGAACATTCATTTCAGTGTACAATTGGATTGTCACCAAGACAGCAATGTTTAAGATCATTTTCCCTCTCTAAAAGTTGTAAAAGAATTTGCCTACATTGTTTAAGTTCTAAAGTTTGTCTTTTATATTTGTCTTTTTGTGTGTGTATGTGGTTCCAGTGATTGAACTCAGGACCCTGCGCGTGCCAGGCAAGTGCTATATTCGTCTTTAAGATCACAAAATCCACTGTAATTCCATCATCCTGGAAGCAGCAAAGTGACTTTCTCTCCCCTGATAGTGAGCACTGCCCCGGGCGGGAGCCAGCGGCCTTGGGGACTCTCAGGCGCTGCCTCCCCGTGTCCCCGGGACTGCTCCCCCAGCTCTCCCCCTCTTCCCTGGTCTGCACCACTTCCGGGGCACCTCATGTCGCGTCCACAGTGAGTTCATTTTTCCTGCTGTATCCATTGCATTTCCTGCGTCTCTGGATCCAAATTGTCTTAAACTGTAAAGGAGCGTCCAGCTCTTTATCCTTTAGGTAGTACCTCTTTTTCCCCTGACCTATCTCTTCTTGTAGGTTCACTTCGTCAAATAGCAGCTAACATTTCTTGGTACCACCCCAACTCTGGGTCCACTCACTCCCCTTCTGCATTCACTGCCCCAGAGGCAGATTCTGCGGAAGTTTTCCAGGTCTGTCTGATTCACCCAGTGCATTCCGCTGTGTCTTTATGTTCACTTCCGTTTCTTGACCATTATTTTTGGCTCCTATTTTTTAATATCTTTAGACCTTGTTTTTATGATAATTTATGTCTTAAGTGGTATCTTATGCTTTAATTTTTAGATCAAGTCTCCTTACTGCCTTCTGGAGTTAGTGTGTGTATACATTTCTCTGGGGACCACCGTGCAATCCAATAGACTTCTTGTTTTCCATGACAGAATGTTCTCTCCTTTGATTGCATAATTTTCTTTCGGATTATGTTGATTATCTAATGGCTTTTATCAGTAATGCTCTTTGAAGTACAGGTTTAGGGTCAATATTGTTTCATATATAGTGTGTCCAACTTTGTCCCAAATAATTATAACTATAGATACCACATAAATACAAATTACATGGGTATATAGGGATAGACGTAGATGTAGATCTAGTATAGACATAGACAGGCATGGACAGGTAGAACATTTCTATCTTTCATCATTCAGTGAACTTCTACCAGTTGGGGCCAGTTTTCCAAGCACTTTTCCCCCTGCTGAGAATGGAACAACAAATGGTGTACAGATCAAAGTCTGTACTTTAAATGCCCTGAACTACAGTGAGGATTCGGTGGCTTTATTCTGTGGCTAACACTGAGACCTGGCTCTGCGGGCTGAGACCTCCTGCCTCGGCCTGGAGCCCCGGCAGGCCTCACGGACAGGGAAACTCAGCGCATGAAGAGTGGGTAGCTTGCAGCCTTAAGCACAACGCTTTCCTCATTGGACTGTGTCTACTTCTGAGAATTTTTAGAAAGACAGCCAAGAGATTCAACTTTTGATCTTAATTATGCTGCAAACTGCCCAGGCAATTTCTGAGCCAGTATTCTAACTTTTCAGGGCTTGATGGGAGACACGAACTAGAGAAGGAGCCAAGGCCTTTCAGTGTGTGCTATTCTGCGGTAGTTTATAAAGGCAGCATGCAGGAGGGCCTGATATTTGCAGATTAGATTAAATGCAGACACCATGCAGAAATGGAAGACTGATCTCTGTTTTGCTGGCATGTGCATGCGTGTGTGTGTGTGTGTGTGTGTGTGTGTGTGTGTGTTCTAATCTTTTCCTCCAAAATTAGAGCTGCTGAATGCTAAATCTGAACAAATAACTGGTGTGGGAGGCACAGACCACAAAGGCTGCAGGTGCTCTGGCGTCTCCTTGGGGCACCACAGGTTTACAGAGGACCATTGTCCAGGGCTACAGAGATGTATAACCCGGGAAACAAACAGCCAGCCAACCAACCAAGCAGAGAGTTAAGAGTCAGGAAGCCAGGCTGCCCAGGGGTCCATGGGCTCATCTCTACTTCCGGCATCTGTGTTGTTGCCCACAAAGGCCAGGCTGACCCCATAGGATCTGTAAGACCAGGATTGAGGGCTCCAGGTCCACAGCTGTTGGATTTAGCCATGTTTTGGGTTTTTTTTTTTTTTTTTTGAATGAAGTCCACTTAACCTGCTCCTGTTCCACTCCTGATCCCATGATACTATTAATGAACTTGCCATGGTATTGTTCCCAAGACAGCAAGACATGTCACCTGGCAGGTGACACGCCCCTGAAGTGGGACAGGAGACCTGCTGTGACTCACATTCATTGCTTGGCCTCACAAAGCCATTCAGTGGGCTGCAGTGTGGTCTGAGTCACGTGGCAGCACTCAGCCCTCACGTGGCCTCCTGGAACTTATAAGGATGGACAGAGACGAGAGCTTATAGGAGGTCATCTGTTTCCCCTTGTAACTATGGTGCTGACAAAAATGAGTTAAACAAAATTCAGAAATATGAATTTTTAAAATACCTTGATAGAAATTAGAGTTTACACAAACAGAAAAGAAACCTTCAATATTGCCAACAAGTATAAGCCTGCAGACAAACTTCAAACTGGTTATCTTTAAAGCAAAACCACACATCTTTAATTTGTTATGTCGGAGCCAGGTATGGTGATGCACACCTGTAACCCAGAACTTGGAGGCAGAGGCAGGAGAATCAAGGAGAGTTTGAGGTCAGCCTTGGCTATAGAGTGAGTTCAGGGCCAGCCTGAACTGCATAGCCAGATGTTGTCTCAAAAAGAAAGTCCTGATGTAGGACCCTGGGGTGATACACAGTGGTGGACACTCATGCAGATGTCCGTGCCAGCCTGGGTCACAAGAAAATGTCTCTTTTACAGATGTTTATTGTGGCATTTGCTTTTCCATTTGAAATCAGGGATTTTCACTGATGCCAGTTCACTTCTCTGGCACACGGGACTGAATTACTTTCCCATCTTCAGTGTCTCTGAGGCCAGTCGATGACTTCCAGGGCGTCTCATGTCAAGCATTGTTATTTTTATGGATTAGAACTTTCAAAAGCTGCCATAAGTTCTTGGTTGGCCTCTCAGTGCAGAGTTACATTACTCATGTACTCACTGTTAACTAAGTGTGCAGTACTAGCTCTTACATGCAATTGAATTCCATGTGAATATCACAGACACACACACACACACACACACACACACACACACACACACACACAGAGCTCTACCCCTGCCGGGAAGGTGCTGTCGCCAATCTGCGAGCTCCCTCTGATCTCTCCACGCAAGCACTTCCAGATGTATCAGTAAGCACAAGTCCTTGGCCACAGTTTACGATGGACCACTCAGGATGAGAAGAGCCTGTAAACACAGGCTCTCGATACACAGGGGCTGAGTGAGTGACAGATGGCTGGAAGGGAAGCCCTGTAGGTACCAGAGAGAGAAGAGAGCCATGTGGGCACGGGCGCTGCACGGAGGGGCTGCATGGAGGCAGAAGTCAGAAGGCGCTGTCATCACGGCGTAGGCATGCAATGCACGATGTCACATGGTGTGATAAGGGGCAACATTATGTGAAATAGCACATGATTACACATCGCATAACGTCACATGGCATGATGGTGTATTATAGTCTATATTATATCTATTATTTCGTAGCATCCTTTGTTATAATTATTAATATAAAAATATAATTATAGATGTACTCTAATCAATGTGTTACTATTACATGTTATATGAATGATCATGCTCAAAGGTTTTATAAATTGTAGTTGTAAAGACAAAGCTCCCAGTCTCGGAGAGCAGAGCAGCAGGTTCGGTGCAGTGCTAGCCTGGGCTCAAGGACAGGTGCAAGCAGATGGAAGGCAGACGAGAAGGCCCCGCAGCAGAGTGACACTGACCTAGAAAGGCCTAAGTGCCAGTGAGTTCTGGTGCCTCTGTGCGTCCGGCTTCTTGCAATGTTTCTAGAGTGTCTGACCCTTGCAACAAGCACAAGGGGCTGTGGATTGACCCTTGTGCACGCGATGGGGTGGAGGGGGCTCAGCGAGGCTGGAATCCCTGTTTGCGATTCCAGAGCTCCCTAATCGCATGGCAAGGTGACTCTATGAACACTTAATAGAATTTTGGAACACAGAGGGTCTCTAATTCAATAGCACATAAAGTCTAGAAAAAACTGTTGAAAAAGACCGTTCAATGTCACAAAAAGGAATTTGGTTTTTTCTAAACCTTTAAAAACAGTTTTCTTTACCCTTTGAGTAACTACCAAATAAGCAAACCTTGATTAAGAAATATGAAAGAAAGTTCTGTGCTATTATCTATTTGACTATTTTTTCCCACAGCTTGTACCTGGTCTCAGTAACCATTGCCCATTCTTTTACAATTGTCAAGCACAATGCATTGATTATTGTCGTTGTCTACTTATCTCATTTGTAACTTTTTATAGAAAAGAAAAGAGGGGATTGCAACCAACACAGGAGATGTCTTCTCTTTAAATCATCAGAGGGGAGGTGCTAGTATTGCTCTGTTTTTATGATGTTATTTGAGTCTTAAAAATTTTTAACACAGTTCAGTGGGTTAAAATAGAAAAGTTAGCATTTAAGATAAATACATGCTACTAATTTTTGACAGTGCAGCCAACAGAAATCATTGGGAGACCAAAATATTTCACAAGGAGCTGCGGCATGGGATGATTTGGACATCTATAGACAGAAAATAAGCCTCAAGCAAAACTCTGCACTTCACGAGATACCAGCTCAAGGTGGATCAGACTTAAAGTGAACCTAACAAGTTCTAGGGGAACTGACTGAGAACATCTTTGGGATTTAAAGGCAAGCAGAGTTCACAGACACTAAAAGCATACACGATAAAAGGAAGAAATTACATAAGACTAACTTCATCAAAACTTAAAATATTTGCTTTTCCAAAGACTTGAGTACAAGCATGAAATAGACAATGTGAGGAGAACACACTCATGACCCACCTGGATCACGCAGAGCTGGTGTGCAAAATAAGTACTGTAAAGAACGTTTGATCAGAAAGCAGGCAAAACTCACAGAGCAGGACAGGAAGAGAGCAGCAGCACATGCTTCTCCCTCATGCCACCTTTGTGGCAAAAACCCCTAACGACAGAATCTCAGGGAGGACTCAGGGACCTCGTTCTGTGGCCTGAGACAGAAGAAAGCCAGAGCAGCCGTCCTGCTGTCTCAGCAGCCGAGGCCGAAGGGTCCATTTGGGACGCTGCCTGCGTTCTGAAGCCCACAGGGACGGGCGAGGGTTGCCGTGGAGGTATTCAATCTGCGAACATGGAGAAAGCTGGCCAGCCCATGAGAGCACCAATAATAGTGACACCTGCAGGAGATGCCACCCCTGCACAGCTAGAAAGTGGCTAAACAGCGGTGATGTCCAGTGCCAGCCTCAATTCTGACTCACTCATGGGACACCCCTGGGAACGTCTGGGTGCAGGTACTCTGGAAAAGAGTCCTGCAGGTTCTGGAGGTCAATATGGTGTGAACTAATTTAGGTCACAGCCTGGAGTGACAGTGGTAGACGTGGAGGACAGAGGAGCGGCGGTGAGAAAGGAGGGAAGGAGAGGATCGGTTCGGTTCCGGAAGGCTCCTGGGACGCTCGGTGCCCGAGCTGCTCCGTCGGTCCACGGAAGGCTGGAGCTCTGGCTTGAGAGGCCGCTTACGAGCTGTGACCATGGGGAGGAGCACACCTGGACGCTGCGCTGTTTGGGACAGCAAGTCACCTCAGAGTGGTCTTACACTTCATGAGAGCTCTTGCTAGAAGAGAGAAAAATTAACATTTAAAACACACACCTAACACATGCTCATATTTATATGCCTCCTGCTTAGAATCAATATTCGATTAACATTAGCTGCCAAACATTTTAATTGTTACTCTGTATTTGTTATATCACTGGCTTTAAATTAGACAGATGTTCAATTCCATCCTCAAAATTATCTGTCCGAAACAATGACATAAGTGCTTCTCATCTGAATAATTCTTATATTTTTAAATATCTGCTAAATCTTCAGACTGCTTGAGTAAAATACTTTATTTATCTTCACATTTAATATTTGAGTAACGCTGCGGTCCTGCTCTCCAAATCCCAAGTCCTCAGCTGCTGCTGCTTTGGTGTTTTTGGTTTGTTTTCTTTTGAGATCCATTGAAAATGATAAGATTGCAGAGAACCATGGCCCAGTTGTCTCGCTTCCAACTAAGAGGCTTCTTTACTACAAAAAAAAGAGTCAAGTGAGAAAAAAGAGCTTCCTATTTACCTACTTAGTAGCAGAATGTTTTGTGTTTTGGTTTTAGAATTTCCTGCAGCAGAATTCCGCAAGGCGAGCCTTCTGCGGTGGCTTCCAATCGCCGCACCCGCAGTCACTGCAGAGGAGGCCTGCAGTTTCATCCCATTTGATTTATTTACTTTTTTGGTACCAGGAATGGAACTCAGGGCCTCCAGCCTGCCAGGCGGGTGCTGCCCCGCTGAGCTATATCCTGACCCTTTCATATCTACTTTATAAACCAAAAGGACGTACTGTGCTCTGAGCAGCTCCAAATATAATTATAGCTTCATCACATCAGACATGTTCATGTGTACTTTTCATTGAAAATTCAAATACTGGTGGAGAAAATTACTTTTAAAATACAAATTTGTTCTCTGACCAGCTTTAGCAATATTTCCTTTTAAAATAAATTACTTTTGAAACTTAAGATTGAACTTTGATTAATTTTTGATATTGTTTCTTCAAAAAATTAATTGGCTTTTATTTAGCTTCTTCGCATCCTTACAGTGAAATCACTTGTGATTCATCTCTCTTCCTTGCAAATATTTCTCTGTGAAAAGAGGGCAGGAGAATGAAATTCTCCACTGTGTGCATTCTGCTGGAGCTGCCGGGGCAGCAGAGGGCTAAGCACAAGCAGCGGGCCTGCAGGGAGCAAAACCCGGGTGGAGCCGCCCGCAAGCTGACGTCCAGGCCTCCCGAGCCTTGTCTGCGGTGGGAGGCTGGGCTGGATGGGAGCACAGTGTCCCTGGCTGAGCGAGGCTGGTGTGCCTCGCAGGTCCAGCCCGCAGCGCAAGTGCGCAGGCTCAGCAGCGGGTGGGCATCTGCACCTCGGCTCTCATCCAGATCCACGGTTGGCCTCACCGAGTCTGGAGACTCTTGCACGTGATTCTCCAGAGCTTCAGTGTGAAACGTTTCTTTACATCAGCGTGTTCTTAACAGGCCGCGCTCCAGGTTTTCACGAGAGCACGTGCTAATGGAGTGAGGCTTGCTCGTGGGTGCTTGTCCACTTGTGCCACTGGCGGAACTCTGCAGTCACGGGAGCACAAACACACGCATGTGCGTGCACGTGCACACACACACACACAGGAACACACCCCCATATATTTTATGCAGCCTTTTCTTGAGTCCACAAGTTCAGGTGGTTTTCACTGAGAATGTCACCTCCCTGCATGTGACTTCCTCACGTGGAGACAGGATGACGGCAGCCTTCCCGCCTATTCAACGTCTACTACAGTTCAGTGCGTTCTTTCCAGCTTTAGAGGAGGAGGGTGGAGGAGAGAATTTAAATGTATAACAGTGACAGGAAATGAACTTTCCATGTATTCCATAGTTCGATTTGAATTTGTTGGGACTATTATTGGAGGACAACACAAACACTTCCACTGAGGCATAAGCCTGTGCGCTCTCAGTCACACCTATAGACATCAATAATGATGTTGCAAACTCTTGCAGAAATATTCCCTAGAAGGGGAGAAGCTGAGGCAAATGGAATTTCTACTTCTAGCTTTTTGAGGACTCTCCATACTAATTTCCATAGTGGTTGCATATTGCCACCAACAATGTAGGTTTCCTCCCCCTGCAGCCTCACCAGCACTTGCTATGATTCAGTTTCTTGAGAGTGGCCATGCTTTCTCGAGAAAGATGAATAGGTGTTACTTTCACCTGCTTTCTCTGAAGGCCAGCATCAGATCAAGCGATCCAGGCATACCCACGTTTCCAGCAGCACAATTTGTGTTGGCTAAATCTTAGAAGCAGCCTGAACGTCTATGGATAGATGCACAGATGAGTACAATGTATTTACACACACGGAGTACCAATGTGTCCCAAAGAACAACAGACTTGAGTCGTTTATAGGACAGTAGGTGCATCTTGAGACCATGATGCTGGGTGAAAGCAATCAGTGACACAGGTTGTGGGACAAGACATGGAAGGATGAGGAGAGAGAGGGAGGGGGAATGAAATAAAAAATAAAAACGCAGAGTGCACACGTGCCAGTTTTCCACAGTGAAACTGTGTTTGCCATGTGCTCCAGCTATGTACTAGTGAAAAGCAAACAGGTCTAAAACCTTAAAGCTTTGGGAAGACAGGGCTGACTGCAGAGAGAGACGTGGAGGGCGGCCCTGGCCCCATGATACGCGGGCTGTGGTGGAGCAGCCCTGCTAGCCCTGGCTGTACCATGATGCCCAGATATTTGGCCAAATATTAGCCTGAGGGCTTCTGAGAGAGAGTTCCAGGAAAATATTAAGCGTGAAAAGGCTTTTGAAAGTCCCGGTGAGAGGGAATCTGGATTTGTTCCAGTACTTAGTCTATCTTATTCAGACCAAAGTCTAAAGCTGAAATACATGCTAGCTTGCGAGTCTATGAAGTAGACCCAGGGCCAGGTGGAGCGCAAGGCAGTCACCCCTCGAACGCTCAAGGAGGGCAAGTGTCATCGTGCTGCCGAGCTTCCAGAAAGAGCAGGACCAACGAGTGTTTGATGTTTATGGCACCAAGGGTGGGGGAGGCCACATACTCCCCCGACTCATGACTTGCTTTCTAATTCAGTAAGAGAACCAGTGTTGGGGGATGTTTTGATCTAGCTCAGTGAAAGTGGTTTGAGGACCTGCAATGTTCCAGGCACTGTGCTAGGAGCATAGGAGGCTTAAAGATGTCATCAGCCCAGCCCCGGGGACTGTTGAGGAGCTGGCAGTGAACAGCTAGGCCCAGGTCCTGAGGATGGAGCGCACTGGTGGGCCTGGGGTGGGCCTGTCAGAGTCTAGAGAAAAGGTGCAGAGATAACGTCCATCTCGCGGGACACAGAAGTGAACTTGTAGGTACAGTTCTGAAGATCCCCCGAGGGCCTCGCCCAGGTCTGTGGACAAGGTGGGGACTCCTCTGTGTCTCCTGGGGGAAGCAGCTGCCTAGTAAAAGGAAGAAACACTTGCACTTGATTTCTGAACACATTAGGATCGAAGGTCTGGGGGCCGGGAAGGTGGCTCAGCAGAATAAGCGCTTCCCTGGCAAGTGCAAGGGCCTGAGTTCAACCCCAGGTTCCGCCTAAAAAAGAAAAGGATTGCATGCCTGTGTGACACGTGAGGCTGCTGCACAGTGCAAGTCCGAAGGCAGCACTACGGCACATTGTTGGCATGCGACTGGAACGCTAAAGGCCATGTACACCTCGCACAGCACCTGGCGAGTGTAGGGAGAATCACACCGATGAAATCGGTGCCGCAGCCAAAGCAGGCCCCCGACACACCGACCGCCAAATCCTCCTCCCGCTCCCGTGCCCTCTCGTCTCTCCCCTCCCCCTCCCCTTTCTCCTTCCCCCTTCGCCTCCCCAATCCCCCTCCCCTGCGTGTCCCTCTCCCTCTTCCTTTCCAGCCCCTTTCCTCATCCTCGAGCCCCAGGACGTCCATTCTCAGCCGAAAGGCTTTTCTCTTTCTCCAAATTCTGCAAATGGACTAGGCATAAAGACAAATTCTACATATGAATATTAAATATTATGAGTGCTTCTGCTGCAGGAATGTAACAACACACACCAGGCTTTGGGGAACAACGGGGCGTACAACATTGTAAGAAGAGCCCGAGTTCTCTCAGGCCGAGTGGGCGGCTGGCGAGTGGGCCGCAGGACACTCTTCCCCGGGACTCCTCCCCAGCCAGGCCAGGCCTCTGCACATTGACTCCTACGTGCTCAGCTGGCAAGGCTGCCGGAGCTTCCGCGCCTGTGCCTCTTTAATGTTGACCGTAAACATGCTAGGCAGCTCCTATCAGGATCACCACTGTGCGGATTAGGAAATGGAAAAGTTAAACTAGAAAAACTAAAAAATATTCCCAAGGTCATGAGGTGGGGCAGGCAACCTCGAACTTGGACCTGCACGGGCGGAGCCTCTGCTGCTAACATGGAGCACCTCCCTGCCCGGGGCTCCACAGATTCGAGGGCGGTCCAGTTTCCAGTGTTCCGGAACCCCCTCCCCAGGGCAGAAGATGCTGCGGCCTCTGTACCAACTTTTTCCCTGCAACTTCAGACCCCAGCTGGGGCCGTTCATAGCCTGCGCCCCGCGGCGTGGAGAACGCGGTAGCCTCACTCCGGGCACTTTATCTGGACTTCAGTACTTTCTCTCTGTCTTTGATGAATGAATACTGAACATTTCCCAGTCAGACGCCGCTTGGGAGTGGATCCTGCCCTCAAAATGTGGATTCTTTGCTTTAGTCCCTAAGAATTCCCGGTTACATGCTAATACTTATCTTCATGGATGTGGAGACTAGAACTTTGCAGAAGATAAGACTGAGATTACATGTTGGATTTTGTGCACTTTCATAATCATCACCTTTTGGTCAAGTAGAATATAACTGGATAAACATAAATATTAGAAAAGGAATGTGATATGTGGCATAATTCACTAAATTTTAAGTGTTATTAAATTTTTGACAAAGAAAGAGCACTAGAAGAGTCATGACCTACCCATGTATTTTAGGGAAGGGTCTACAGGGTGTTCATGGTCTCACCTCTAGATCAGACTCGTAGTGATCCCCCTGTTTGCAGCCTCCCAAGAGCTGGGATTACAGACGCACCACTACGCCCAGTCTCAATTGCCCTCTCAGCGTGCCTTGAGATGGGGCCGGCACAGCAGGCCCTGGATTGAACGCCCACCCCTGCGCCTCTTGCAGGCACTTTAATCTACCCATGTTTATTAGTGGGGAGACTTGTGTATACCATGACCCAATGGCCATGTGTGCAGGTAGGCGATGCGGTACAGACAGCTGGGTGTGAGGTCGGGTAAACTCTTCCCAAACACACCTGTGTGGTAATGAATGGTAGTAGACATAATTGAATGATAGTTCCCTGAGGATAAATGGCATGAATTTCCTTTAGGCTGAGTGTGAGCGAGGAAATGATTCATAAGGGCACAATATTGACAGAAAAGCTGTACAATTGGGGAAAATTAAAGTTCCTCTTAGTAATGAAAAATTTCTGATAATATATTCAAAGCAGGAGGAGGTTTAGAGCTTTGGGACCTACTAACGCAGAACATCATGAGAAAGCCACCTGAGACTCTGGGCAAGTGGGCCAGCTGCTAGGTGCCTCATGTTTATTTTGCTTCTGTGATATTTGCTTAATTCTACCTTAGCAGCCCAGCAAAAGATCCTGAAATAGCTGACTGGTGCCTGCAGGTGTGACAGGGCACAGAGTCCCACTCTTGCCCAGCAGACAAGGTACACCAAGTGCATGGATGGGCTGTGTGCTGGCTTCTGGCTAGCTAAGCTGTGCCTAGCTGGAACCTGGGGTAGCTGCTTCTTCTAGGAGCCCCAGGCAGCTTGGGAGCCCCCCACAGTGTCTGAGGACTGGGAGCTCCCTCAGCATGTCACCTCACAGCAGCAGGCGAAGACAGAGCTTTGTGAGGCCTCTGGGGATGCAGGCTCACACTGTCATCGATCGACAATGTCTCTACCTCTTCCCTAGGACACAGGTGTGCAGAGTGAAGGACAGGGCTTTCAGTTCCTGCAGTGAGAGCAGAACACAGAGAGGTGGTGCACACAGTAGGGCCCTGTGTTCCACCAGCCATGGGTGAGCAGCCTGGCTGGGGTTAATCGCTGAGCACTTCTTTACAGGAGGCCACCATTCACCTGTGCTCTTCCACAACCAGTTTGATGACTTCTGTGCAGCTCTCGATTTTGGTCTTGCAAGCTTCTGGTCAGGAGTATCTGTAAGCCAGTTAAGACAGTCCTGGAAGCAGTTGGGGACAATTATTGGCGTGAAGTGTGTGCCTGAAGGACACTAGTGGAGGGGCAGAGAAATGAATGAAACTGGATGGGTCCTACAGACATTGGAGGTGGCAGGAGAGGATTGTTGGAAGGCTGGCGGAGGTCAGAGTCTCAGCCTGTGGGCAAGAAGACAGGGACAACGCCCAGGGCTGTGAGCTAAGCCTTACCAAGGACATGAACAGGAGGATTCTGCAGACTTTCATGAGAGGCTGTGGTTGACTTAGCTTACGAGAAACACCTCAGGACTCTGGCGTGCCCTTAGCAGAGAGCACAGCCAGCTGAGTTGGGTCAGGGTGGTGGCTCTTCTCTGACACCCTCACAGGTACAAGACATCTGAACCTAGCCGGGTCACAGGTAAGAGGTACACTGTGCGTCGCAGTGTCTGCTGAGCCCGAGCATGGCCAGGCCTGAGGCAGCAGCTGGAGTGACGAATGTGCAGACACACTCAGTGGCTGGAAGGCCAAGTCAAGCCCCATGTACATGCTTTTGTCTTCTACCTTGATATTTGTGAGGCCAGCTTCCTATGAGATGTCCCCGCATGTGACTGGGCTCAAGGTCCTGAGCTCCTTCAGAGCATGGCAGCGATTAACACTGGACTGAAGGCTTGCTGGGAGCTACTTACACACTGGCCCGCTGCTCCAAGAAATGGCTGCAGGACATAGTCAGCATTCGTAGATGACACGATGCTCTACACAGAAGACCCCAGAAATTCCACTGAGAAGTTTATAGATTTAATAACCCAACTCAGTAGTGCAGCAGGGTGCAAAGTCAGCATTCAAAACTCTATTTTTGTACACAAACAATGAAAACACCAAGACTGGTGAGAGAAAGTAGGGAAACCATACCTTTCATAATAATATTTTAAAAAGCAAAGAAGAAATACTTAGGAATAAATCTCAAGAAGGAAATAAGAGAGTTTTACAGTGAAAATGACATTACCCTGAAAAGAGAGGTCAAAGAGAATTCCTGAAAATGGAAAGATATACAGGCAGCGACCGTAACACGCTGAGGCCAGGCCTTATTCGGGGTTCAGGATGTGTCAGAAAATTTCTGTGAACCTTACCTACTTTTTAACATAAATAACTATGATCTGCAGATTTCATAGCTCATTGACACACAAAGGCATTGCATGTGACAGCCAGAATCCAAGTTACTCCACGTTGTGTGCATATCCACTCAGGGTGTGCATGAGATTGTTTCACAAGATGCCTTTTTTTTTTTTTTTTTTGGCGGAACCGGGGATTGAACTCAGGCCCTTGCGCTTGCCATGGAAGCACTTATTCCACTGAGCCATCTCCCTGGCCCACAAGATGCCTTTACTTGGGACCTTGAGGTAGAAGAACAGAGATGCCTTGAAAAGCTTCCCCTCACAGCTTTTGGGTGAGAGCTGAGCCATGCGGCAGCGGGGGGCTTGCGGCTTTAGGGTTTGGTAAAGCCACGCAGTGGGGGGGGGGTGCCTGTGCAGCAGCCTTCTGCATGCAGGGCCCCTAACTCTGTCACTGTTACTTCCCAGTACTGCCTGTGCAGTCTCTGGCTTCTCTATAAAAGGGGTGCAGTGGGCCTTCCTTAAATCACACCAGCTGAAGAGCTGGCTGGAAACAGTGTGGGGTGTGTGTGTGTGTGTGGAGAGAGAGAGAGAGAGAGAGAGAGAGAGAGAGAGAGAGAGAGAGAGATGCTGGCCGAGTCATTGTGCACCCTGAAATTCAGACAGTACTATTTGTGGCATTTGGCTGAACTGAAAGTGGCTGGCTGGCCCTCTGGTCTACTCTCGGCATTTCATAAGGTGGGCTGTCTCTGCTCTTGTATAAATTGAACAGGCGCACCCACCACATGTGAGCATGCAGAGAAGCGAAGGTCTAGGGAGAGACATCCTTCCTTCCAAACCAAGAACCATAAGATTTGCAACACTTCTCAGCATTTGCAGGAACCAGGGAAAGTATATGGTGATCTGAAGGTGACCTTGTCCCTCAGGGGACACTAAGTTGACAGGATTGTCAACTAAGGGTTGTCACTAAACTATCGAAGTGAAGAATGAGAAGGAAAAATGCAAATAGGACTGCAGCTGAAAGCAGCCCTGCTTCTCCTGCTGCAGAGAATGATTTGCAAAAATAAACTGCTTTTCCATTTGCATCTTCTTTCTTTCCCTGGACAATTGGAAGACACCTCCCTCCACATCACACCGGGCTAGTTTTCAAATGCTGTGCTTGCCTTCATTAACATATAGTGCCGAAGACTTCAGCTGTCTTGGAAACAGCTTGGAAGTAACAGGTAAGTGTGCCCTTCCTGCATATTTCTTAGCGCAGGTACCAGGCTCCAATTAAATATCAGCAGGAGATGATGGGTAAATTTGAAAGCAATAAACGTCCAAAAGAGAATGGTATCAAAAGGTAATTCAAGGGCCAGCAAGATAGCTCAGCAGACTAAGAACTTGCTTCAGCAAGCACAGGAACCAGGATTCGATCCCTGGTCCTACACGCCACGCCAGCCCTGACCCTGGGGTGGCACATACCTGCAGTTCCAATACTGGGGAGGCTGAAAGCAGGAGCGTCACTACAAATGCGAGCTGCATAGTGAGACCCCGTACCGAATACATAAATGAAAAAAAAGTTAAATCAGACAAAACTTTCCCAGGGCTGACGAGAGAAATACCATGCTCTGGGCACTGGGGAGGGCCTCATGGACTCGCAGCCCGGAGGGTGAGGGCTGCCTTGCAGACTGCAGCAAGCACTTGGTGACACCACCGTTGTGAGCAGCCCGGCGACACACCGGCCACAGCAGAGCCCTTCCTCTCTCCATCTGCTTCTAGTCAGGGGCCGGATTAGCGGGGTGCTCACTGCAGCAGCAATTGGAGACCACGCTGGATGAGTTCTTGTCCAGATACCCGGATGCACAGGACACATGGTGCCCACCCAGTGTGGCCCAAGGAAACCGGAGTTCGCCACCATGGTGGATGGGTGACTGTGAAGGCAAAGCGCTTCGCCTCCCAAAGGCCTACAGTAAAAGGCCCCGTGGAGCCTTAAGAAGGGACTTCACGCCTGAGAGAGAAAAGGCCCTCGGGGAAGGAGTGTGAGCCAGGAGCAGAGCAGCTGCACGAGGAGGACCGTTGGCCCCAGAGACTCCTCTCTGTGCAGAGGTGACCTTCACCAACCACGCCCCCATCCTTCTGCACCCCACCACCCCAAGCCCTGAGAACCTGCTCCTTTCTGTATCTTCCCATACAACCTAAATGTCAAATATTGGCCTTTCCTTGGATCTCTTCTCTTTCGTGGGACTCGCTGCCTACATAATTAGATTTATTCTTGCTTCATTACAATTATCTGACTTAATGTCAAGTCAATTTGTCCAGCAGGCGAAGAACCCATGAGCGCACGGGGAGCAAGTGTCCCTCCTCTGCATCCTTGCGCAGACGCGGGGATCTCGGCGCCTTGCTCGCTTTCTGCCTGTGCACCATTTCCACGCACAACAGCCAGGGTCAGGAGTCAACAAAGGGAAAGCAGACCTGGGACCTGGACGTGGTGTGTGCCGAAGACCCCGCAGCAGAAGCCGGGGCCGTGTCTGGTTTTACAAGGGACACTTTTGCTTTCTCCAGAGAGCCTGCCGCGCGGAGGGCTCCCGCAGGTCCTGCAGTCTTCCGTGGGTCTTCGGCCTCCTGGGACCGGGCCTGCGGTTCCCTGCTGCAGAAAGCATCCTCTCTGTCTCACCCGCGCAGCTCCCTGGGTTTCTCCGCGGCTTAGGAAGAAGCAGTGGCCCTCCCGCGCTCCGACCACTTTTTCAAAGTAAGAAAGCAGTGAGCGTGATTTTCTTCTGCTCTTTCCAGCAGCCAGATTTCTTTCTTTCTTTCTTTCACCACTTTTTCAAAGTAAGAAAGCAGTGAGCGTGATTTTCTTCTGCTCTTTCCAGCAGCCAGATTCTGTGTTCACCTTTAAACTTCAGAATGAATTCTAAAAAGCAGAGCGGCCCTGGATGAAATGCTTCTGTCACGCTCTGCGTGCGCGGGGTCTCCACGCCCTGCACAGGCGAGGGGGGTCTGGCAGCTCCTCGCACGGAGCGGCGCCCCCGCCGCGTCGCCCTCGCTCTCCGCCCTCGCAAGGACTGCGCGACTCGCCCTCCTCCCACTGCACAGAAGCGTAATTAAGCCTCTTGCGGGCTCCCCTGGAATGCAGAAGCTTGAGTTGAGAGACCTTAGGTAAATACGCACTTATTAGTAGGGCCCGATCGAAGAGAAGACCTTTCTTCGCAAAGCGTATATTTCACACATAGGTATTCAACATTAAATGCAATTTTCGGACTCTCTGCAAAGGTCAGCCCTAATCCTTGGCATTCAGGGAAGCCACCGGGCACACCAGCGGGGCAGCCACAGCACCTCGGGTGGAGGGGAGATAAAACCAGTCTCATAGGCTGCTTCCGCCACCAAGATCTCCTCCCCACTACTTGTTTGCGGTTTGAATAGAGGCATGCACACTCCCGAGGACGCCAGTGGTGTCTCTCCGGTCTGGCTTTATGAAAGCTGGATCCCGAGTAAGGACTGCACGGTGAGGAGCCTGTTCTCGTCAGCTGCGCACCTCTGCCTCCTTTCACCCAGGCGTCTGAGCTCTGCCAAGGGCTCTGGAAGAGAAGCGGCATCCAGACCCCGCTCCCGCAGAAGCTCACCACGCGGCAGGAAATGGGGAGAGTAGGATCGCTCTTCTCAGGAGGCCGAGTATCTGAAGAAGAGGACTGTGCTACACGGTCACAGAAGAAAGGTCATCTGTTGTGTGTCAGAGATGATGGCTGGCAAATACAGTGAAGGGGCCGCAAGACAGCTCAGCAGACTAAGCACCTGCTTCGGCAAGGGTGGGATTCAGATCCCTGGCCCCAACCCTGGGCCACAGTGAGCCAGTGACCCAGTCTGGGTGTGGTAGTGCATGCCTGCAATCCCAGACTGGGGAAGCTGAAGACACTAGGATTGTTACCAGTCTGACCTGTGTAGTGAGACCCAGTGAAAAAAGTGAAAAAAGCAAAAGCAAAAACAAAAACAAAGAAAGAAAATATGGTGAGGCCCAACCTAAGGGGCCCCTCGAGGGAGGGAATGAGCGCAGAGCAGGCCCTCAGGAGCGCCTTGCAGGAAGCTTCAAGAAGGGGTCAGCAGCAAGACATGAGACGTAAGGGGAGGGAGGACAGGCACTGCCCCCCAAGTTCAGGGGCTGACGGGGCAGTGAGCCTTAGGGACACAACCTCTAGGACTGTGGGTGGCAGGTAGCTCCTGGAGGTCACAGAAGTGACTTCTATCAAACTAGCCTCTGACTCAGGTCTGGCGCTTAGCAGACAAAGGAAAGCGTAGAGAGTTAGAGGCACTCCTTGAGTGGGCGCGGGCCTCTCCACAGGACTCTGTGCTCATGCCCCCCTGAGAAGGGGGCTGCTTGCACGTGGGCTTCTCGGAGCCCGCCCTCCACTTTCTTCCCAGAGAAATCTAAGGAAATTGATCATAAATTAGTCCTGGTGCAGACACAGAAAGCAAGTGCACTGGCAAAGATAGTGGTGAGGAGAGTTATTATTGGGACTCACGCAGTTCTGAACAGTTTTTGGGTGAACCACAGAGACTCCTGAGCTAGACCTTGAGAGAAGCAGAAACAAGCGGCCTGTCTGTGAGGAAAGTGGTCCCCAGCTCCGCTGCACAGAGGTGGACCTGAGAGGACTCATGAAGCATCGGGTACGTGTAATAGAAAGTGCCGTGTGTCATGTTTTACCTCAAATTTTCAAGTTAGACCAACCCTTTTAACAGCTGCACACCTACATGGCCAGAACAAAGGCACTGTTTCAGAGCTGACTTATTAAGGGAAGGTTCCAGGACAGGAGAGCAAGCAGCCGGAACTCTCAGTACTTTCCGATGAGAATACCAAGTGTTGCTCTGCATGAAGTGTGGTCCTACTGGAAGGCAGCTGGGCAGGTTCGTACAAAACCAGACATACCCATCTGGTGATTTCACAGTCGTGGCCCTTCGCACTTACTCAGGAAAGGTGCAAACTTTCATTCAGAAAAAATCCCATGCACACATATTTATAGAAGCTGTATTCAGAATAGCTAATCTAGAAAGCGACCAAGAAATCCTACAGTAGGCAAATGGAAGGCCGGTGGATAACTGCTTTGCAATAACTGCCTGGACAGCTCACGGATGCAGAGCGCGATGGAACAAGGGGATGCCATGGAGGAATTCAAGTTCTCATTGTTAAGTCAAAGAAGCCTTTCTTAAAAGACTGCGTAGCACTTGATTCTACCCTGCAACATTCTGAACAAAACAGGCTTTTGGAGACCTTAAGAATCCTATGGAGACTGGGGATCTTGGGGATTTGGCTCAGCAGTAGAATACTTGCCTGGCAAGCTGGAAGCCCAGCGTCCCATCCTGGGCATCAAAACCAAAGGAAGACCTCTCCTAAGAAATGAGAGATGCAAGATTTGGAGGGAAAGAGGGCGAATGGGTGCAGCATTTGGGTTTTCAGGGCAGAAACTCTGCAGGACACTGTAAGAGTGAACACGCGCTGTTATACATTTGTCAAAACCTGTAAGTCTCATGGTCCCTGCTCACCTGCTGTGACACTTGTGCTAGAGAGGCTGGGAGGCTGGCTGTGTGATGTACAGGGGCTGGAAAACTGGCACCCGCCTGACTGAGTCCCCACAGTGAGCGCCTCACACTTTAGTGGGATTTTTTTCTACTTTTAAAACAATTACTTGTACACAATAGTGGGCTTCACTCTGATAGATTCATACACACTCTTACCTTGATCTTTCCACCCTAACCCTAAGCCTAATTCTGTGCCCAGCCCTCCACCTCTTTCACATCAGGGAGGTTCACTGTGCATAGTTCACCCGTATCCATTATCCGCTCACGTGACCCACTCTTGTGACCTTCGCCTTCCCTTTCTCTGGCTATTAGCTTATGAGTAGTCTCATCTCCATTTTCTTTCTTTCTTTCTTTCTTTCTTTCTTTCTTTCTTTCTTTCTTTCTTTCTTTCTTTTTTTTTTTTTATTCTACGCATGAGGAAGAACACGCACTGCTTGTCCTGCTGAGTCTGGCTTATTTTGCTCGACGTGTTGGTCACTAGGTCCATCTGTTTCCCGCAGATGATGGAATTCTGTTTTCCTTTGGGGCATTGTGTACATGAGCCATGTTTTATACAACCAGTCCTCAGTGGGCAGATACCTAAGCTGGTTCCAAATCATTGCGGCTGCCAATTGAACCAGGATAATGATGTATGTGCATCAGTCCCACTGGTATGCTGGCATTGATTGTGTCGGATAGATACCAAAGGATGGACAGCTAATCAAATAGTTCTCTTTAATTTTTTAAGACATCATGGCTATACTAATTTACATTCCCACGAGCAGGATAGAAGCACTTCTTTATGCTTCATGTCTTCACTGGCATTTGTTGTTTTGGTTTGCTTGCTTTGTGTGTGTGTGTGTGTGTGTGTGTGTGTGTGTGTGTTCTTGATAATGGCCATTCTGACTTAAGTGAGGTAGTATTTTGTGTGGTTTTTATTTTAATTTCCCAAATGTCTGAAACTATGGAGTATTTTGTGTAATTATTGGCCATGGTACTTCTTATGAGAAGTGTATGTTCAATTTATTTGCTCACTTATAGATTGGGTATTTGATTTTTTGGTGTTAAGATTTTGAGTTCATTGTATAGTCAGCATAGTAATTCTATTAGAGCAAGAGTTGTCATAGATTTTCTTCCATTCTGTAGGCTGTTTCTTCACTGTGTCAGTTTTCTCCTGGTTGTGCAGAAGCATTTTATTTGGTGCAAACACACTTGTTGTCTTTTGCTATTACTTTTTATGCTATTAGATAAGTTGCCACAAATATTTGCCTATGCCAGTGGATCCTGGTGTTTCTCCTGTGTTTTGTTTCTGCAGATGCAAAATTTTAGGTCTTAAACTGAGATCTTTGATACATTTGAAACTGATTTTGTGCAGGGTAAGAGACAGGAGTCTCATCTACTCTTCTCTCAGCGGTTACACAGTTTTCCCAGGACAATTTGTAAAAGAGGCTGCCTTTTCTCCAACATTTATTTGGCCACTCTCACCACCCTTGTTCAACAGTTCTTGAAATCTCAGCAAATCACTTAAGCACAAGAAAAATGTAACAGGACACACACACAGACAGAAAAAGAATAAATCAAATTATTCTTGTTTGCAGAGGATTTGATTATGTAGAAGACCCTAACAGCCCCCACCGAAGGTGCTTAGAGCTGATAAATGAAGCAGCCAGGTAGCAGGAACCAGTGACTTTCCTAGGCACTGTTAGCCAGCTGCTGAGAAACAAGCCAATGAGCAGCTCCACACTCAACTGCCTCCAAAACTAAATGTGTAGAAATCAGTCTAATCAGGAGGTAAAAGACGTCTGCAGTGAGATCCTCAGAAGACGGAAGAAAGAAACTGAAGCAGACAGCAGAAAGTAGAAAGACCTCCCGTGCTCAGATGGGTGGAATTCACAGTGTCTAAGTGCCGTTCCCATAAGTGATACACAAGCTCAGTGCAATGGAAAACACCCCGGTATTATTCAGCGAACTAGAAAAGAGCAATTCCAAAGTTTACAGGAAACAACAAAAGTACCAGAATCCACAAAGCAGTCCTGAGCCAGCAGCAAGCTGGAGGTATCATCGTGCCTCATTGTAAGTCATACTGCAAAGTCAGCATGACAATACAGCACAGCCCTGGCACGCAAGTAATGGGAGAACAGAGTAGAGGACATGGAAACACGTGCGTGCAAGCACAGTCCTCGGGGCAGGGTGAGGAGCGTGCTGCTGGTGTGCACTGGCACATTTAGGGTGCACAGAGCAGCCCCACAGGCGCGTGTGAGAGACCCAGCAGACCCGGCGAGCTGTTGGGGAGCCTGTTGGGTGGTCTTTATCAGATAGCTCCAGGACACACTATACAAAGGTCATATTTTGAAGCTGGACAAGGGACTAATGTCTATTCTAACACTTTCTTAAAATAGAACCCAGTGTCATTCTTTTACACACAGAAACCTCTTGCCACAATTGGGTCCATTAAGCACAATTTGCATAGTCTTGGTAAAATCCTTATCACACACGCACTTCCTTGTGCTTATAACTAAGTGGAAACTCCTTGTTGTGTACCCTTGAGTTGTCTTTATAGCAACTCTTTGGTACCATTTTTTATTAATCTGACCATAAATGACATCTTATTTTCATAATGATTTTTAATTTTTTTTTGGAAATTACCTTGAACTTAAATTTTTAACTGTAACTTACTTTTAAATGCATCTAATGATTCTACTGTATTTTCCTTATCACTGGCATATCATCTGTAAATAATTGTAATGGTTGATTCTTTTCTCTTTTAGCCTCTGAGCCACAGAAAGCAGCCTCTTAGGACTGATTTATGGGGAGAGCAATTCCAGAAACAGAGTTGAGGACAGAAATAATGGAGCAGAGAATAAAAGGCTCTTCATACAAATTTTTTGGGCCTTGGGAGCTACCATTCAGTATGACTGATGGCAAATTCTGTGGTTCTGCATCAGGAAATGGCCTGAGTTACATTTTAGGACAGAGATCCAGAAGGAAAAGGGAGAAGAATTAATCCACTACTCTCCTCTTTGCAGGGAAGAGGCAAGTGGCTTCCCTACCCCTCCCTGTGGGGTTCTTTGGCTGAGTGACAAATTAAATTAATAATGAATTTAAGTCATCTTAATAGGAAGAAAAACATGTGTAATGACTTACATATGCACGGAGCCCTGCATCAAAATCTGAGGCTTAAAAGAAGACCTGGGGGTGTGTGTGTGTGAGGATTCTGTCACACAATGAGCTGCAGAAAGGGACCTGCAAACTCTGGTGGGTAAACAAATTCTTGGAAGCAGCAGGAAGGAAATATGGGCACAAAGGTTACCTAGTTGTGAGCACTCAGGAGACAAATTTGTCTCTGAATAGCTTCTTTCTGGTAGAGACACCTTCAATAACGAGAATTTCCTGGAAAGATGTACACTTCTCTTTCAAAAGGGAAGCTTTTCAGAGCTACTTCTATATGAATGAAAGGTTTGGCAGAAGTTTTACAGTTTTCAACAAGCTCCTTAAAAGCTTAAAAATATGGGCCTTCACATCAAAGGGTTTGCGCAGACAGAGAGGGGGAACGTGAGGCACATTGTGGGCTACAAGATCATCTATGGTGGAAAGAGCAACAAACCGAGCTACCACCCTAGACATGCTTCTTGAAAGCGTGGTCCTCCTCATGGATGCCGTTGGCCGCAGTGCTCAGAGGGGCTGACGGAGGGGACAGCCCCAAGAAGCAGTCGCTCTTCTGAAGAACCTGCAGTGGAATGCCGTGTGGAGAAGGAAGTCAGTGGGACCGCTGATCCTGACCCCGCAGGCCCACAATGCTTTGCGTGCTTGCTTCTCAGTTTTAACGAAGAAGAGTGAATGTAAATGGAATTTACGTTAGAAATAAACAAAAAGTTTGCAGAATAAAAACTGACAGCTTACACTTTTTACAGCCATATATTATGTTTGTACTTTAAGCTAAAGATCATTGCAAAAGGCAAAAATACAGCTAAACAAGAATCATGTTTTCTTGTATATGTGGAAGTTAAACTTAAAAAGAAAAGAGTATGTGTAGAGACTGGGGAGTGGGGAGAAAATGGTGGCGGACTGGGTTCCATCAGCACGCCTATACAGGAATGCCACCCGCATCCCGTCAATGTGCATAGCTGACCTAGGCGTGGGGCAGGACACCTGGCAGTTGATGCAGGAGGATCACAAGGCTGAGCCCTGCCCGGGCAACTTGACCTTGTCTCCAAGATAAAATATACATAAAATGAATGAATGGCGTTGTACCTCAGTTCAAAGACCTTAAGTTTAATCTTCAGCAACACAACATATATACATATATGCATAATTAATACATGCTAATTAATCAACACATTAATCATCACTAATACATGTTAATGTGATTAATAATGTTAATCATTTTAATAAGTCATAAAGTTAAAATAGGTACAAGTTTATAAAATAAAAAGGTCACAGGACTGCCAAGGCAAGCAGTTAATGGAATACCAGGATCCCTTCTGCCCCTGACCCGGTGTTTAGGGGCCAGAGCGCTGAAGCAGCCCTGAGCAACAGCACAACAATGAGATGGGAACTGAGCTCCCAAGTGGGGAGAACTCAGGGGGACCCAGGGGCCCTGAGCTGTCTCCCAGTCAACCTCGGGAGAAGGGGTCAGCCCACACATGCATCCCATCCTGCTCTGCAACCAGCACTGGGGCAGAAGCAGAGTCAGAAAGGTCTGTGACTTCAGCAGAGATGCAGCGGCGGTGGCAGGGACAGTGCTGGGGAGGCCAGGATGGGAACCGCAGGAGCTTTCCTGCCCCACAGCCAGCTCTCTGGGAGAACATGCAGGGCTCAGGCAGCCTGTGCAGGAGCACAGCATCAAGCGGGAGGCTGGCACTCCCCTCGGGATGGGAGCTCAAGGCGGGACCAAGCAGCCTTGGCTGGCAGGGAAGCAGCAGGAGGCAAGTCCAAGGCACAGTGCCCTCTCCCCTCTGCAACATGTGGGTGAGCACAGAGACTTCAGGTGGAAGCAGGGAGCCGGAGGCTGTGCAGGACCAGGAGCACAGGCTGTTCCTAGGGCTGGGTGCTGCCTTGGAATGTCTGCCTGAAGGTGTCACGGCAACTGGGAGAGAGACACAGACAAAAAGTGCAGAGTGCATGGCACCCCAAGGGACAGAGAGACAGCTGCTGTCTGAAGACTCGGACCTCACCCTCCACATCTGGAGAGCAAGAGCAAGTCCACCTTGAGCACTGATTCCGCTGCAGCAGCGGTGGGACTAACAAGGAGAAGTGGGCTCTCTGGCTTGGGCATTACCATAGAACTTTGGGGGTCACCACAGAACCATGGACAGCAAAAGAATTGTATTATTACTTTTCTTGTTTCTATCATTTTCCTTTTTCTCTCTGCATTTGTTTGGATTTTTACCTTTACTTCTATACTATTTTATTTATCTTCCTTCTCCCTGTCCTCAGCTAGCTCTTTCTTCATGGTGCTTGTATGTGAGTGAGCACTGTCACTAGCTTTCTGGATCACTTTGATTGTCTTTTGTGTATTCCTTCATTCTTTCCCTTCTGTCATCCTCTTTAGCACTGCAGAGCTTGCACGACCGTCCTCTGTTCTCCAGGCTTGCTCCTACTGAATTTACCTCCATTTACATCTGGTTCATACCTTATTCTTCTTGAGTTTCCCCACCACGGTATAAAGTCACTCTACTACAGGGAAGCTCTTTCCATACAAGTTCATGATTTGCATTGCGTTTTGTTATACAACTAGGTTTTGGCCATATGATTAACAAGACCAACTTAGTACCATAGACTTTCCATTTCTAAGCCATGCTTGATGCTGTTGTTATCACTAATCATACTACTTCATCTGAATATCATATCAATTGCACTCAATTGTTCTGCCTTGTATGATAACATTGTGATAGTCTGGTGTCATAAACATCACCACAGACCAATACCAAAAGGTTAGGTGCTGAGGAAAGTAAGTAGTAACATCTTATCTTCTTATTTAATTTTATGTATTTGCTACAGGGTCTGACTATGCAGCTCTAAGTCACAGTCATCCTCTTGTTTCAGCCTCTCCAGTACTGGGATTACAGGTGTGCACCACAATGCCCAGACTTTGTGGTTGGCTTGGCATACCTGGGTTGGGGCTGGCGTGCCATGTGGTACCGAGGATCGGACCTTGTGCTCGTCTAGGCAGGCACTTAGGCCATGGAGCTGTCTCTGTGACCCTGTATTATCTTATGTTTAACAAACTATGAAAGTAGAATTTTGGGACAGACACAGAAACAGAACTTCCAACACCAAGAAGACATCTTTGAGCAGCACGGGTTTTCTAGGGAGGCCTCAAAACTAGTGAAGAAACTGTATGCTATAAGAAACTTATAAGGATCAACACAGAAAACAACCTAAAATTAGACAACACAATATGACAGGACACATAAGCAAAATCCAAACCGAGACCTCACGCTCACCAATGAGAAGTCCACAAGACAGTGAGTCAGAGAAAAATGGAAGCCACATACCTGAAATTACGAAATGACAGCAACAAAGGTTTTAAAAAAAGTTTATAAAACTACAGGAAATCATATCAGAAATAGTGTTCCAGGTAAGAAAAAGAAGATAATGACTATAATGAAGGACTTCCTTGCAAATCTAGAGGATAGTTAGATTTAAAAAAAAAAAAAAAACAAAACAGGGGCGGGGGAGATGGCTCAGTGGAATAAGCGCTTCCCTGGCAAGCGCAAGGGCCTGAGTTCAATCCCTGGTTCCGCAAAAAAAAAAAAAAAAAAACAGAGGAGCATCAGAAAATAATGGAAATCATGAATGACCAATATGGAAAAGAAATACAAGCCACAAAACAGAGTTAAACAAATATCCAAGAGATTAAAAAGTCCATTGAAAGTTTTAAAAGCCATGTAAACAAAAGTTAAGAAAATATCAGACGTAGAGTACAGGATCTTGGGTATCAGTCATGAAAAGAAAGTTCTCTTATCAAGAGATCATGAAAGGCTGGGGAGATAGCTCAGTAGAGTATGTGCTTGCCTGGTAAGCACAAAATCCTGAATTCAAACCCCAGTACTGAAAAAAAAAATAATGAAA
The DNA here is from genome assembly GCF_000260255.1 of Octodon degus. Classification (NCBI taxonomy): domain Eukaryota; kingdom Metazoa; phylum Chordata; class Mammalia; order Rodentia; family Octodontidae; genus Octodon; species Octodon degus. Next base: position 2,599,972 of record NW_004524731.1, read on the forward strand.
AGGAAATCTAAAAGCTGAATGATCAGTGTGAGTCAATGACAAAGCAGAAGTCAGCACCACTGACATAAAAACCTGTTCACAGAAGTAAAGGCAGAAAACTTCCCAAGCATGGAAAAAGAATTTGACACACACATGAGTGAGGCCTATAGGACTACAGTTAGTTGTGACTAAAATGAATCTGTATCATGGTATATAACAAAAAAGATTAGAGAAATTCAGTATAATTTATGGAATTTTAAATCACAGAATAATTAAGAGCAATTAGACAAAAGAAACAAATCACCTAAGAAAGAAAGCTCATCAAAATCACAGCTGACTTCTCAATATGAACTTTTAAATCAGGGAAAAATTGGAGAAAAGTATTCTAAGTCCTGAAAGAAAACAATTGCCAATCCAGATTTATGTACCCTGTAAAACTATCTTTCAGAGTTAGTAGAAAAATAAGATACGTCCATGACAAGGAACAATTGAAAAAAAATTCAGGACAGTGAAGCTTAGCTCTACAAAGTAGTTTGAAAGCTATTCTAGAAAAAAGAACAATTAGCTTGATTCCAGGAACACCAGTATAAAGAAATCAAAAGGCAGAGCAAGCGATTAAACAGATGAGGGAAAAAAGAACCCACAGAAGGAAGAAAGCATGGCAAGGAGAGGCCAAAGCATCGTTCCTAACCAGCCATGCACATGGCCTCCATTCACCAATCAAAAGAAACAGACCAGCAGACTGGATCAAGAAACAAGATCTACAAGTAAATTAAAAAGTGCATTATCATAAAAATTCAC
>NW_004524731.1:2601646-2604211 GCF_000260255.1 Octodon degus
GTAAGGACCACAGCTCATATGAGGGAGGAAAATTTTAAGACCTGTGCAGAAATTAATGCAAATGGAACTAAGGAAACAGTACAAAGAATTAATGAATCGAAGACTTGGTGCTTTGAAAGGCTAAATAAAATATGTAAACCCTTAGCCACCCTTATCAAAAAGAAAAAGAAAAGAATCAGATTCATTCAATTAAAAGTCAAAAAGGTGAAATCACATGAGATTCGGCAGGAATCCAGAAGATCATCAAAATCTACTTTGAGAAACTTTATTCTAATCAGATGGAAAATACATAAGAAATGGACAGATTCCTAAATACATATGAATTAAGAGAACAGCTGGAATGGGGGAAAGGAGAAAGAAAAAGGAAAATAAGATAAGATAGCTAAGATAATTTTACTAATAATTTCCATTAGTTCATTGAATGGAACTGTTAGTGTTTTTATTGTTTGATCAATTTATATGCCCATCTCTGACACTCTGAGCAACTATTTGTTGAAAACAACATTATGAAATATAGTAACCCTTGATAATTTCCTATCATCTTGTTTAGAAATTGTCAATTTTATTGTTTTAATTATCTTTTAAAAGTTCTAAATAACCCATTATCAGTCACTGAAATTGAAGATGTAATTAAAATTCTACCAGAAAATAAAATTCAGACTCACCCTGATGGATTCACTGTTGAGTTGTACAGGAAATTTAGAGAAGATTTAACGTCATTACTGCCCATACACTTCAATGAGTTTGATAGCAAAGCAGTACTCCAGAACTCATTACCGGAAGTAAGTCTTCCATGATACCAAACCCAGAGAAGGATCCAAACCCAAAAGGACTACAGACCAAGCTCCCTAATGAACATACATGCAAATTCTTCAATAAGACACTGACAGTCAGAATGCAGCAAATCATCAAGGTTATACACCACGACCAGGTGGGATTCCTTGCAGAAGTGCAATGATGTTTCAACATACACAAAGCAAGAAATGTAAGGATGGAAAAAAAAGAAATGTAACATACAGAAATGTAACATTGACAGAGCCAAAGCCACACATCACATGATTGTCTTAATAGATGGAGAGAAGTATTTGACAAGTCTAGCACACCTTCACGACAAAACCTCTACAGAAAATCAAAATAGATGATTTTTATCTCAATCTGCTAAAAACCATCTATTACCAACCAGTAACCAACATCCTACTAAATAGTAAAAACAAAACAAAAAACAAAACAAACAAAAAACCCAAGAAACCCTGAAACCTTCACCCTAAAATCAGGAATTTAAAAAAAAAAGGTTCCCATTCTCACCACTCATGTACAATATAGTTCTAGAACAGTAAGTAGAACAATTATGCAAGAGAAAAAATTTTAAATAGTAAAGATAAGAGGGCCGGCCAAATAGCTGAGTGGATTAAAGCACCTGCAAGCAGGTGCAGGGGCCTGGGATTCGACCTCTGGGCCTGCTGTGCTGGCCCCGCCCCCAGGGCACGCTGAGAGGGCAATTGAGCCTGAGCGTGGTGGCGCACCTGTAATCCTAGCTCTTGGGAGTCTGTAAACAGGTGGATCACTACGAGTCTAAACTAGTAGTGAGACCCTGAACACCCTGAGGACCCTTCCCTAAAATACAAGAAAGAAAGAAGAAAAAAAGAAAGAAAGAAAGAATAAAGATAGGAAGGAAAAAAGTTAAATTATCATTATTTGTATATAGCATGATACTGTACATAGAAGATCCTAAAATCTCTATCAAAAGACTTCTTGATTCATTAATGAAATTTAGCTATATAGCTGGATACAGTGTCAACACTAAAAAAATCAATAGCATTGCTATATACAAATTCAACTCACTGAAATAGAAATTCCTTTCATAATAGCAGCAAAAAGGAGACATTTAGAAATCAGGCTAAAAAATGTAAAAGATAGCAACATTGAAAATCACAGTGTTCTGAAGAAGGCATTAGAAAACGGAAAGCTATCCCATGCTGCTGCCTAGGAAGAAAGAACATAGTGAACATGGCCACACTCTGAAAGCTGTTATACAGACTTAATGTAATTGCAATCAAAATACCATTACTACACCCCACAAAAGTAGAGAAAACATTCGTAAAATTCATTTGTAATGAGAAGAGACCTGGAATAATAAAAACGGTTTGGGGAAACAAAGTTTATGCAGAGAATATGACAATCCCTAGCTAAAAATAGTACTACAGAGCTGTTGTGATAAAAACAACATGGTACTGGCAAAACCAAGACCTGAGGAGTAGTGGCGTGGAATGAAAGATGTGGAACAACTCCAACCAATACCCTTTTGCAAAGGGACCAAACACATTCACTGAAGAAAGATAGCCTCTTTAATAAATAGTGCAGGAAAACTGACGGTCCACATGCTGAAGACCAAATCTAAACCCAACTCTATCACCATACACTAAACTAAAGTGGAAATGGATCAAGGAGCTAAATGTTAAAATGGAAACACTAAACCCACTAGAAGAGAGAGGAGCTAGAGCTCTTGCATATACAGGTTTAAGCAGACTTCATGAACTAAACTCTAATTGTACCACAAATACAATA
>NW_004524731.1:2604791-2612291 GCF_000260255.1 Octodon degus
ATCCTGGAAAGAACCCAAAAGCCCATCAACTGAGGAAAGGATAAAAGTTCTGCTTTTAATATCATGAAGTATTATTCATCCATAAATAAGTAAAAACTTAAGACAGCAGTAACTAAATGCATAAGCCGCAAGACCCTAATCACAAGGGAAAGGAGTTGTCCGCGCATGTTTGAGTACCTCCTTGTCTCTCTGAGGTGAGAAGCTGGAAGTGTAATAAGAACCAGACTGCATAATGGTGAAATAGAAGAAACTGATCAAAGGGGAAAGGGCACCAAGGAGAGATGAGGATGAACAAGGGAAGAAGAAAAATGTGAAAAGAAAGATACAATGGAAACAAAATCTTGTAAATGAAAGATGTGGCGTTGCAGCGAGGGAAGGAAAATGGGCAGAGAGGACTCAAGATGTGTCACATACAGGAACCACGATGAACTGCCCACGGCCTTCCCTTTATGACGCATGTCATCATTATGTGTACCAAAGTTATACCAATAAGCTTAATTAATTTTTAAAAAATTTGTAAAGGATTACGGGAAGATAAGTCAGCCTTTATTGCAGATAGCATGGTCTGCATCTGCATGTGCCACGTCTGTGGGTCATGGTCCTGTGTCCTGGGTTCACAGCGGGTCCTGTCCCCAGCCCACAACGCAGATGTGGGGCACTGTTACACTTCACAGGTGTGAGGCTATGGCCTGGCCCTGTAGTGCTGATGTGCAAAGGGCTATACTGTGTGCATGTGTGCGTGTGTGCGTGTGTGCGTGTGTGCGTGTGTGCGTGTGTGCGCACACACACATGCTCACACATCCTCACATGCTCGTGATCTGAGCTGTAGGTGCGTTTCTCCAAACGGATCTCTGTCACCGCACAACGCATAGGTCACTTGTGCACATCTGTGTCCCGACTGTCTGCCCGCGAGCGGCTGAGCACTGCTGTTCCCTTGAAGCAAATGAGTCCTTGTATCATTTTGTTGGTCTCATTGCCAGCTCAAGGCCGCGCTGGACGCAGGGGCGCTGCCGCCGGCTCGCTGGACACAGGGGCGCTGCCGCTGATTCGCTGGACGCAGGGGCGCTGCCGCTGGCTCGCTGGCTCGCTCAGCAGTGAGGACCTCACAGCCGCTCCAAAAGCTGCTGCTACGCAGGCTCACCACGTGAGGTTTCAGGCAAGTTCCACGAGCTTTTTTGTGTGTTTGTTTCTTTTAATAGGGAAGAGAAGTACAACTCATGAAGACACGTTCTGTCACAGATGGAAGAGCTGTAGTGACTGTGAATGCTGCCAGGAATTTGAAAATTTAATCTCAAAGAAGAAAACTGGTTATATTTGAAGTATGAAAAATGGACAAATGTAAATGTCTTAAGAACTTGTGTATCATAAATACTTTTACAATTAGCTGTAGTTGCAATGGTATAATATTGAACAAAAGCTATCTGAAATGTGGTAAAAATACAGATTTCAAAGGCCACAACTATACCTACAGATATGCAGAATATGTTTTACAAATGTTCACGTATTTGTAGATACAAATTCCAAAGAAATTAAGAGAAATATTTTTGTTGATGCTGATTTCAATACGAAATCTGCTTATTTCTATTTTTGTTTTGGATGTCCATTGTAAATTATATTTTAAAAACATCTGTGTTTTAAACAACTTTTATAAATCAGCTTCCATATCCCAGACCATACATGAAATTTTTATAAATAAGTTCTCTAAATTTGGTTGCTGTTAATCAAAAACCAGGTAAAACAGTTAAACAAAGCAAGATGCTTAAGCTTCTCATGCTGCGTGTTTATTCATATATTCCTTTAGTTTGGGGACAAGGCTTCGTTCCGTAGTTGAGGCTGGCCTTGATCTCAGCATGTAGCCCGAGCTGGCTTTGCTCAGAAGGATCCTGCCTCAGCCTCCTGTGCGCTGGGACATCAGCGGAGCACTACCATGCCCCGGTCTCACACTCTTTAAAAGATGAATTTATTGAAGTAAATGTAGCCAATAGCACAAAGACTCAAACAACCTAAGATATTTGATTTGATATTCTCCAAATATTCTATGGGATACCTTAGCTCTTTAGTGAAGCGCCTAATTGTGCATGCTTACGTTCAGGGTGAGAACGGAGTGGAAACGAAACCGCACGCACTGCCGGCCTGGCAGCCCCGTAGCTATTCTGCCAAAATGTTGGAAAGAATTACAAAGAGATAGAGCCACAGGACAAGTTTCACCTTTAAAACTACTTATTTTAGGAAGGTATACCAGGAACATGTATTGCAAAAGAAGAAATACCTGCCAGCATATCATGTCTTAAATATTTACAGATTATTCTATAAAACACCAGAAAAGGGCAGGAGAGAGGTTACTGGAAGGCCATGGTGTCACTCCAAGCATCACAAAAAATTTTTTAAAAAAACCCAAAACTCTCAGTGTAACACAAAAAATGGGGGGGGGGAATCTTCATTGGAATAGTTTTCTCTGTCTGAGCTTAACATGTAGCTAATTCCATTACGAAGACAGCATTTTTCTCACACCTACAGCATTGCCATTGGAAGGTGGTATTATTTTCAAGTTTATTAAACACAAAATGCAACTTGAAGACTGAAAATGATTTAATGAAAAAGATTTTAAAAATCTCAGAAAATTAAAAATGGCAGGAAGCAGTAACAAATGGTTAAGGCCTTTAAATACATATTAAAGATAAATTTTTCTAATCAGACATTTATAACGCATTTCTAATGGCAAAATAATCAAAATAAGACATCTACTGTATTGTTTCAGTGTGTATACATGTATCATTTGAATTCTAATAAGAAATTTGTTTTCAAAATAGCATCACATAGAAAAGTTTTAGGTTCCAAAACACAGTTTTTTAAGTAGACTTATTTGATTGAAGCTTTCTGAATCTTTGGCTGTCTAGAAATGTAATTCTAGAGTACTTTTTAAAGAATAGTAGCTTTATTGAACTCCAGTTTGCCTACCACACAATTTACAAAGTGCAACATTCAGGAGATTTTACAACATTGGCAGAACTGCACCACCAGGTCACAATCAAACTTGGAACATTTTTTGTTGCCCAAAACAAAACTCTGCATCTATTGCCTGTCATTGCCCAGCCCTTATCCCCTATATCTACTGGAGGACTTTACGTTTTGCAAAAATTCCAGAACAGATAGTAAAAAAGTTGCAAATAGCACATTTTGCTATCTTCACACCTCACATGCAGGGAGAATATTTTACAAATGAAGAACAATAGCGAAACACCACACCATTTTCCTGTCTCAGAGATCTTTCACTTCTGGTGTTCATGGACCTTCAGGCATCTTTTGACCTTGAGGTGTCATCGTCTGTCCTTGTTTCCAATGACATTTACGGTTTTGAGAAGAAATGACCAGGCTATGTTTTAGAATGCGTCTCATGGAGACAGCTTGTGCGTAGCCGCTCGGGTAGTGAGCTTTTGACAGGAAGGCTACAAACACAACTGGAATTTCCATCTGACTCTGGCCACTTGACAGCACTGGCACTTTAACCACTTGGCTAAATGAGTGACTGTCACGGCGCTCACTATAAAGTGAATATTATTTTTTGACCTCTTTCCCTACTGCTGTCTTGGTGAGGAGATGACTGTGTGGCCTGCAGTGAGCGATTCTTCAGAAACGTGAGAACAGATTTTACAGTACTTGGAACATCTCGCGTGGTGAGAATTTGGCTGTATTTCACTATTCATTTATTGTAGGATCACCTCATATTTATAGCACTTGTTTTATAATTTAGATTGTGATCCTATAAATACTGTAAATATGAGGCGATCTTACAATAAATAAACCAGCTTGTCAGGACGCCCAGCCTCTCCTCCGGGTACAGAAGTGTCCTCTGCTCCCTGTGGGACATTCCGCTGCTCCCCGCTCTGCCATCAAAGACCAGCTTGGCTGCTTCTGAGCTGCATCAAATTCATCTTCTCATGCAGCTGGCATTATGGCAAGCGCTGCCAGGTGGCGGTCACCCGCGCCCTTCCAAGTGTCTGCAGTGGGCTCTGGCCGCTCAGCTGGCTAGGCCACAAGTGCGTCAGTTCTACCCAAGGGACCCTTAAGTTGCGGCTGGTTTGTGACAGTGGCCTCACTGACATCCACCTGGTGTCACAATCGCCAGGCACTTAATTGCTAGGAATTCCAGCAGCCCGGGAAGCCCTGCTGTGGTGAAGCAGACTGCAGGAGGGCACCTCTCTTCCCAGCCTCTCTCGTCCGGGTGCCCCCACGCCCCAGGTGCACAGCTTGTCCTCACAGGCAGCCCCTCTCCTCCTCCTGCACCCACCCCTCATCCCAAAGCCAGGAAACTGCCTTTCAGAAGTCACCCCGCCATGCTGGACTCTCGCGGACAGACCAGGTTAATACTCCCATTTTAGGGTCTTTAAATGCCATCTGGCCTCTTCAGTCGGCGTTTCCGTGGTGGGTGGTGCACCTATGTGTTTCCAAGTTCAGAATGTGGACAAATGCAGGAGGGCGTTACTTTCTCTGTCCTGACCTTAGAAAGAAAGCTGCCATCAGCAATCTGAGCAGCACGTTTTGTGTGCACGTGTTTCCCCTTGGGTAGGGGCACACGGAAGAAGTGGTACAGGATGGCAGAGCCATGGGCTGGATTCATGATTAGCTCTACTCACCACTGCCAACCCTTTTTTGCACTCCCTCCAAAAGCTGAAGGAGACTTCCAATTTTCCTACTTCCTCACAAGTACTGGTAGAAACAAAAAAGTTTTTAAGGGTTATAGTCCAGTGGGTGCTAAATTTATCTTACTCTAACTTCTACTGTTCTTGCCCAATGAATGTTAAGCATCTTTTTTCCTGTATGGTTTGATTTAATTAGACAGCTTATGTTTGGTATTTCCACGGTTTTATAAGTGTTCAATGTATATTTTGAATGTTTTTCCCAGGGCTTTCAGTGTACTCATTGTTTACTGAATACATGCCTCAGAACATGACGGTTGCATTCATGGTAGGGATTGGTACAAATGCATGACACCTTTCAATACTTTCTTCCACTTCCCCCCATGCCCTTTTATTCTTCTAGTATCACGCTCATGTACTGGTCTTAGAAAGCCTTATAAAATTAATTATCATGTATACGTAGATGGAGAAACAGACTAATAGGCCAAAGAGCATCTAAAGCACGTAAGGCCATTGTTTGAAGTCCGGGTAAGACGCTGATACGCTGTCTGCGCAGTGCTGTAAGCCCTCTCAGCCCCTTTCTTTTTTCTTCTTATCTGTCTTTGATTTCATACATCATATATGCTGAGCTTTTCATGTAAGAGAAACCAGAAAGGATTTAAGCTTGTGTGTCAGATGAACAAGCTCAGATATTCATTTTATTTTTTACTATTTTCTCCTACTTCTGGATTTATCTTTTCATTTTTAACAGTGAGAATCAAAACACATAATATTTAATCTTTGCGGCACTCACTCCCTATTTTCCCACCGTGACTAATATTTTTGTGGCTGCCGCATGAAATCTTTGCCTATTCTGATGAGTGAAGACGTTTGTAGCATTTTATTTCTAGTTGCAGATTTTTTCATATATATTTCAGATACTTTTCTAGTGTTTTATTTCTAGTTGTGTTTTTATTTATATAGTGCAAATGTTCATCTCACGTGGCAAAAATCCTGGTTTGTGTGGAGTTGGATGGAAAGCAAAGATCTGTCTGTTGGCATTTCCTTTTGGATGAGGGCTCTACAGACGTGCAGCTACTCACAGTCTCCTCCAGTTCCGCTGACACGTGTGCTTGTCCTGTGTCCGCACGACACTTTGGTAATTATCACTTTATACCATGTGGTGAGATGACATATAAAATATAGAATTAGGTTTTAAAATATACTTTAATAAAATGATTTATTTCCTAAATTTGCAAATTGATTAGTTTCTAGATAAATAAGGCTTAGATTTTCTGTTTAGATTCTAAGGTTTTTGCTTAAATTACACTGTTCAGATTTTAATTTACCTAACATAGGGGATCCGTGAAGTAAATCAGTGCTGAGCTTTCTAATCTAACTCATCTTGTGTCCATGGAGCCTACATTCAGGCTTCCTCTCTTACCTGCTAATAGGTTACTAATGACAAACATTGTGACCACACCTTGCTAAAGCCTGAGCAAGGTGTGGTCTATTCACGTGTGCATTCACGAGTAGGGTTGAACTTTGTGTGCCGTCCCACAAAGCGACTTAGATTAAGCACTTGCCTGGCAACGATTTTGTTGCCGTTATTGTTAAGATTCATCAGGGCAGAGCCAGAGCTCCTCGCAGCCTGTAGCTCGCCCTGCTTTCCATCACCCCTGGGAGGAGGCTACCGCATGCGCTGGGCTTCACAGCTTCTGTGCAGGCCCTCTGCTGGGAATGCAAGTGATTGCCAGCTCTCTGCGGGCCCTGAGAATCCTTTGGTCTGCTTCTGCCCGGGGTCGTTTCCTCTGCAGCGGTGAGGGTGGCTGCAGCCTGACTGAATCCACCCAGGAGACTGGCACAGCATACTGCTTGGTGTGTCTGGCGGGCTAGGGAGCCACGGCCATGGAGCCCACACCTGTCCTTTTGGCTTTCTTCTCTGTGGTTTGTCTGCTTTCCTGCTTCTTCACCATCATGAACTAAGGAGCTTTTCTCCAGGACATGCTTCGCCGTGAGGTTCCTGCTTCACTTCCAGGCACAATGGATTTAATCCCAGTGTGGTGCTGACCAACCAAGCTTCCCCTTGAGGCTAAGGGCAGAGGTGTTGTGCCCCAAGTTGAAAGCTGATCCATGCAGAACAATGGCATGAGAAGCGGCATCATTGCTGTCCCTGTTCCTATGTAGTTTAGAGCCTTTGGAACTCATTTGTGGGAGGAGCTTTGCAGGGGAGATAGCTCAGTAGATTAAGCACTTGCCTGGCAAGCACAAGGTTCTGAATTCAATCCCTGGTACAGCGAGAAAAAAAAAGAGGTTTACAAATGCTGGAAACGTAGACAGCAGCCCTGGTAATCCTGTAAGCAAAACCTAGTAGATTACTCTGGTCAGAGTTCAGAAGAATGCAGACAGAATGCAGTTAAGAAAAATGCTACTACAAATGCAGATAATAAGGTCCATTCACAAGACATTTAAACTGGAAACAACATCTCCACAGACACTGGATGACAAGCCATGTGTGTTACACTTTCGAAGAAAATTGGTCTTCATTTTTCCCATGTCCTAAGACTCTGCAGAGGAGTGAGATTAAGGGAGGCAGACTGACTAATCTGGTGGAGGAAATTTCGAGACAGCCTCTTCTTCTCCCTGTGGCAGAACTATTGTTGCCAACTCTTAGCTAGATTAATACTGAGAACCAAGGACAACATGCTACATGGGCAGAAGAAAATGAGAAGTTTCCATTTTGGCCCAGACTATATGGCATGTAAATTTGGAGCTGAGAGCCGTGTGGTTGCGGAAGATGGTAATGCCACCTAGAGAGACCAAGTATTTTGTGGAAGGAAAACATGTCTTGCCAGCATCCCAGGAATCAGCAAGACCTCTCGTA
>NW_004524731.1:2614799-2695922 GCF_000260255.1 Octodon degus
GATCCTGTGCAGTGCGTGAGCAGGGCCATGCGGGTGGGACAGCCCAGGAAAGGGATCCTGTGCAGTGCATGAGCAAGGCCATGCGGGTGGGGCAGCCCGGGAAAGGGATCCTGTGCAGTGCGTGAGCAGGGCCATGCGGGTGGGGCAGCCCAAGCCCTTCTAAATTTCTACTTCATCTCTGTTTGCACCAGGTGCTTGACACAGAGCTACAAGTCCTGGTGTTTACCCTAGAAGGTTTCAATCTAGCTTTGGCCAATTAATCTTTAATCCCCGCTCTTCCCTTTGGAACGAGAGTGTGTACCCCTGCTTGGCATTTGGGAACTGTGTTACTTAATGTTTGCCTCGTACAGGGATGCATAGTTAAGAGGCTGCTTGCCTTGAGGGCCTTGGACCTGGACTTCTGAAAAATCCTCAATTTTGAAACTTTAGGGAAGGGATTGCCGTGTCTCTTACTGTGTATGAAATGGCTGTATTGCGATAGATTAAATTATGAACATGCTATTGTCTTTATTTGGAGGCAGAACTTGCATTAAGGAGCTGTGTTGGGGCTGAACTTCATGGGTGGCACAATATCACGCATGTCGTGGCGTGTCAGCTTGACTATCTTTGGGATTTATCCAAGTGCTTGGTGGAATATGTTTCCACATGGAGCCAAGCCACCCTGGACTGGAACGCCAAACTCTGAACCCAAGTGAAGCCCTCCTCATTAAATTGTAGGTGTTATGCATTGTGTCTGAGCGGCAGGCAGTGTGACCCAGTCCTGGTGAGTTAGGCTGGAGTCTCACCACCTGTGGGATGAGGGGCTGCATGGACTTGGGTCTCCTTCCCACGTACTCTGGTCTGAACACTGTCCTTAGCCTACTGGGAATTCCTCGGTGGTTTCCTATCTGCTAAGAACTGCAACACTCTTCTACCTATTGCCTAATGTACAAAAACAGCAGTCCCTTCATAGCTCCTGCCCAGTTCTCAAACAGATTTCTGAAGGAGAATTCCAGCAGCAGATGACTTCTGAGGCAGCAGGGATGGTGTGCGGATTTACCACGTACCACGAGCCGAATGAAAGATTACTGTTCCGCTAGTGATAGGCAGTTCAGAGACTGCCATTTTTGTAGACTTTGTGTTTGAAAGTTGATACAGTGAAGAGTCTTCTTTTTACTAGTCTAAGTTTGCAGCACGAAGTGATTGAGCTCATCCTGTGGAGCTCGCATGTGTTCCTACGTGGCTCGGTTCTTCTTTCTTGTGATCCCCGACTCCTCCACTCCTCCCCACTCCCTTCAATTCTTGGTCCTCTTCCCATCTGCATGCAAGCTCAACTCTCATCTAGTTCCTCTTATAGGAGAAACTATATATATATATGTATAAGGTATATATAAATTTCAGTATATAAGCATGTATTTCATATGTATGATATAGATAGATATAGATATGCATATCATTTCAATATATATTAGTGGTACCTGGCTTCAAGAACTTAATTCTTTTCCCAATTGTGGTTGCAAATCAAATCAGTTGAGAACCAATCAAATTAAATGCTTAGGGTCCACGTGGACCTTCGAGGAAATCTGATTCTGTTCTCATCTAATCAGTTTTGTAACCAGAATTAAGCTCATGAACCGAGACACTGTAGGAAGAGCACAGACGTGAAGCTGGATATCGAGGAATTCAGGAGCGCTTTTTCAAGTTGATGGTGTAGCGAGGGAGAGAAAGAGGGATTTTAAAAGAACGGACAGTTCTTCTTTGTTTTGCATTTTTTGTTTGTTTGTTTTAGAAATTTCAACTGCAGCTGAGGGAGAGCCGATGGTCTCAAAATTCACCAAGGTGTAAGAGTTTGACTATTTACGTATTTTTGCTATTTGGTGCCGACTGAGAAGTGAACATGAAACTTTCGCATGTTTACGTTGCTTAATTCTTCTTAATTATTTACCCTTAATTTAAGTTAGATTTTTTTTAATCTTATTTGTTCCGTGTGGTATTTTTAATCTGGATGTAGTTTTCAAACACAGACAAGTTGAACTCTGAGCATTTGTTCCAGAAGCAGGGCAGAAGTGAGGTCTGAGGCTGAAGGCGTCAGGACAGACCAAGCGGGGCACCCCGGGACATCGGGGGACCCTTTCCTTAGCGCTGCTGGCGCCCTCAGGAAGACTCGCAGCCCGGGGAAGGCAGCCGCAAAGCCTGCTGCCGGCCGAGCTCCCCTCCGCCCTGCAGACCAGCACGGCCCGCAGCGTGCTCAGCGAGCGCAGGATCCGGGTCCCGCTCGGGGTTCTCAGATCCGCAAGCATCTCACAGCAAGAGCTCAGTCACTGTTGCCGGCATTTCCTACGTATCTGCTCAAAACGTGACTCAGTGTCGCCCTGGCAATGGCGCCACGTGCGTCCTCCCGCTCTCGGGATCGCGCTGGGGCGTGCCGGCTCCCCTCCCAGGACGCGCTCCTACCGCCAGCACAGACCCCTGGTGCGCTGTGGGAGGACACCGAGTTTTCCATATTTTCTGATGTTAGAAACATTGCTTTGATGACCTTTCTTATCTGTTCTCCTGTACAACATCTGAGAATGTCTCTTACTAACGTGACTGAGAAGTGACATCCTGGCTGTGGAATATAATCAAGTTCAACTTAGTGAAAATAGGCACATTTCTCTCCAAAATAACAGTCACACTCCGGGCCCTGGTGCAGTGTCTGAAGCCCCCGTGGGCCTAAGCCCTGCTTGCCTGCTCTTAGGTGCTGCGGCTGTTCTGAGGGACATCGTGCCCGGGCCCTGGGGAGCAGGGTGCCTGTCTCACCAGGGCTGGCTCCAGGGAGCCCGGAGTAAAGAGCTCCACGATGAGGGGCAGACAGAGTGAAAATGCTAAAACGCTCAACGTGCTACCCAGCTAATTACTGTACACAGAGAAGGCAGCCACTTTCACGGAGAAAAAAGTATGAGGGGCCTCCACATCTTGTGACTAAGGATGCTCCTGGGTGGCAGCGGCACCAACCAGACGGTGTGCAAGGGGAGGGTCAGGTGCACCCCGCACCCAGCGCGTGTGCTGTGTATGTAAGGGCTCCCAGACTGAGGCTGTCACCTAAATGCTTGGGACTCGGGGTCCTTTGGATTTCACATTTTCATACTTCTAAACACTGTTGTGTAAGTGAGATTTCCGGCAATGGGACGCACCTCTGGACACCGCACCTGCTCGTGGTTCACAGACACATTACGTGCATGCGCTGGATGTCATTTCACGCACTGTCCGTCCCCTGTGATTTGACTGCTCTGCACCATGAGGCCAGGCACAGGACTCGCTGCTGTTGGTGTCATGTTGGCATCTAAAACATCTTGGATTGGGGGCATTTTGGGTTTTCAGATCAGCCTGTCAGGACACTGACCTATATTCTGCTTGGAAACTGAGAAGTGTTCTGCATGGGCACCACTGTCATGTGCTCCACGCTGCCCTGGAAGCCCCACAGGAGCAGGCCAGCACTCCAAGACCGCTAGAGTGAACGCATGCTCTTCTCAGTTCTTTTCCCAGGTGGCTGGTGAGAATATGCTGGAAGGAAGATGAGATGAAACCGGCTTCATGACGGCGTCAGCTGTGCTGTGCGCAGCACGTGGGGCTTGAACCCTTGGTGCTGAGATCCCCTGCTGGAGCCGCGATTCATTTGGGAAAATAAATAGAACAGTGATCTTCCTACACTAATTTTGTAAGTTCTCACTATAATTACCATAAAATTATAAGTTACAGTAATTTTCAGAACTCCACCAGGGAAAATGAAGTTACTTTGAATTATAATGGCAAATTAGGTGGCATCTTATCTGCAACCTGGGATGGCATAGGCAGCTGCGGCCTGCCAGGCCTCCTTCCCAGTCCCTGAGTGATGCGGGCCCTGTGGTCCCTCTGTGCTTACCTTACTTCCCATCCCAGGTGGGACAGATGCTCGGCCCAAGCCTGGCAGAGGTCAGGGTACATGTGGGGTGCAGGCTTCACGAGTAGGGTGCCACACGAGGCCCTGTGAGGCAGGGGAGTCATGCTCCAGGCCATGAGGAAGAGCTGCAGGAAGAGGTGTGAGGCCCTGAGCTTGGAGCCAGGCACTCTCCGCCATGGCTCCTGCAGACATCCATGTAGAGGCTCCCACACCACCCTCCCAGGCCCAAGCATGACGGTGTTTCCCACGAGCAGTGCAAGCCCTGAGGAGGTGACTTCTAGTTTCATTAGAGAGTCTGGCTGAGGTTGGGCATGCATCTCCAGGAGAGCAGGTGGTGGTATTGGACCAGCACGGCTTGTCACCAGTGGCCATAGCAGAGCCTGGACAGATGGGCTGAGGTACCGCAGGGCGAAGCCAGGAGAGAAAGCCTTCCCGGAGGCCTTCCCAGACTTGGCTACAAAGCAGGTCACTCGCGGAGGGAGGGAAACCTAGATCTCGCCATTCTGGTCCCTTCCACAGGAAAGCTTGGTTCCCATTGTCACAGGCCTTGCCACATGGCCAGCGCATCTGGCCACAGCATCCTCTGCTTTTTCCTCAATGAATAGAAACCAAGGCTCTGGAAGACCCCTGGCCTTGTTCCCAGAGAAGAACTGGTTACCCCAGATCCTGTTACACCTCTGTTCTGTCTCTTGCTCTTTCTTCCCCTGTGTACCATCACACTTGGCAGGAGGCTGGAAATGCCTGAAGAGGACTCTGACAATGTGCAGCAGCACAGGTCGTGAGAAGCTTGCTTGGAGGAGGGGCAATGGCGTCAGAGCAAGAGAACAGACATTGCACTCAAAAAAACAGATGCTGCACAGTGGCTGATTCCTGTGTACATCATTTGCTCTTGAGTTTTAAGCTCCTTGTGGATAAAATGGAGCTGAGAGTCCCCCCTTTTTTCTGTATTTTAGGGCAAGGGTCTACAGGGTGTTCAGGGTCTCACTATTAGATCGGACTCGTAATCTGCCTGTTTACAGCCTCCCAAGAGCTGGAATTACAGGCTTGTGCCACCATGCCCAGGTTCAATTGCTGTTTCAGTGTGCCCGGGGGACTGGGCCAGCATGGCAGGCCTGGGGATAAAACCCCCAGTCCCTGCATCTCCTTGCAGGCACTTTAATCTGCTGAGCTATTTGGCTGGCCCTAGGAGTGGCCACTGTGCAGAGGTTCTCACTGGATGGTAAGAGTTCCGCCACATAGAAACACTTCCTCATGAGCGCCCCTCCTCTGCACTGGGAGCGCAGTGTAACAGCGCTAACGTGCTGTGTGTGTACCACCCCACAGACGCACTGAGAGCAGACTCAGTACAACTCGTGTGAGTCACTTGCTAAATGATCGTTCCCATGGGGGAGAAGAGGTGCAGACCTTGACAAGTGCAGGATGACCAGCCTAAGTCAAGCTGCACTTTGACTCCTGGCCCCAAGCGTTCTGACATCATCCCCACCCTTGGCCTGTGTGCCTCAAGCACACAATAGTTTTTCTGTCTATAAGAACTAGGGCTGTGATGACTCTGGGATGACTCTGGGTCAGGTCAAGTGCAAAGAAGGGCCAGCACACAGGATCGGACACCTTAGCAGGGCGCAGCAGTTGCACGAGTAAGATTGTAGTGCGAAGCATGTGGGGCATCTTTCATCAGCTCCTTGCCTGTACTTGTAGTTGTGCAAAGGAATATGAGCGGGAGCTGTGGGTGTCCACCCTGGGTGAAGGCGCTAGGATAAGCTTTCTTTTTCCCTCTCCTCCCAGTTCTCCACCCTCCTCTCCCCTCCCCACTCTTCTTCTTCCTCCAGCAGAATATCATGTGAGGAAAGAGACCCCTAGGAGATAAGGCAGATTCACAAAGAAGAGAATCCAGGCCATGGGTCACTGTGTGCTGAAAGCTGCTTCCCCAAGGTCCCCACACTGTGGCTCATTCACATCTAAACAAGACAGTCAGTCTCTGTCAGCACATCAACATGATGTGAGTTTTATGTTTATATCAGTCACTATTTCGCTACCTGAGGCAGTTGACTTCTGCTTGGAAAAGGCTTCCTAAGCTGACTCAGGACAAAATAAGGGAGAGTGATTTGCTGCACATGAGCTTCAGGGGTACAGTGCCGGGTGACCGGTGACACCAGGGGCTGGCCCCTCGCAGTCTTATTTGGGCCCAGATGACATCAGAAACTCAATGCCTATGTCAGTGCATCTTATTTTACTTTCAAACCAGCACAAGACATGAAGCTGTGGCTGGGCCACAGAGTTCCAAGTGCAGTCTATTCTTGTCCTGAAAGGAAGTTACCTTGCATGCTGAGACTCATAAGAGGGACAGGAAAACCCCACTTCAGCTTGCGGCTGCTGCATTTTCAATCTGTGAAATATTAAATTATTATAAATTTCAACCTCACCGCTTCCATTTGTGAACAACCAAGCCAGGGCGCATGTCCCCGTCCTCCCAGGAGCTGGGGCCAGGGAAATCACCACGGGGCTGCTCTTCACACAGCATTTTTCTGGGTTTGCACCTTTATTAAGTGTTACTACCAGTTAGATTTCTGATTTACTGTCATTGAAGCCAAAAGAGGGAGGAAGCGGGGCAGATGGAAAAGCTCCTGAATGGGTAGAGTGAGGTGAACTCAGAGTTGGGCAGTGTGCCCACCTACCAAAGGGCCCTAACAACCAACTTAGGCAAAGTGACAACCAGGACCTAAGAGAATGCAAGGGACAGAGAACAGGTCCCAAAACTAATGGGTGATGCTTGGAGGAGGCAGAATCCAAAAGAGGGGCCTGCGCACCAGACATCGAAGAACTACCTGCAGCCAGGAGCACCCTGCAGCCCCCGCAGTTACCTGTGCCAAGGCTGTGCCCAAGGCCAGTGGCTCGGAACACCTCTGGTGCCGGCCCTATGGGTTCCCTCCCTGCTCAGCATGGAGCTTTTCCTTTTATTCTAATAAACAAGCACTTGGTCATTCCCCACCGCTTGGCCCCTGCGGTTGTGTCCAGCTCAATCTGGTTGTCCCCAGACAAGGACCCAGACCACTGCGCAGGAGGCAGCAGTTTATAGTGAGCGTCGCGCAAGTGGATGTAGGCGCGTGCACACATCGGGAGTCGCGGAAGCCCCAGAAGCTGAGAACGCACGCACTGGCCGCCCCGCGACGCAGCCGCCTGACTGCCGAGCTCTAGCCTTGCTGTCACACTCACTGCTCGGGCCTCAGCGGAGGCTTACACGTTACCTCAGTCTCCTCACCAGGCCTTTTCAATTGGCTCTAACATCAGAGTATATTTTTGAAATATTTTTTGAAATTCCATGGGGTCCTTGTTAAGCCAGCCCACGTCACTCATCTCAAGGTAACTGCAGGCTCAACTCGGGGAGAAGGTGAGCGAGGAGACGGGCGCCCACCGCGGGGGGCTGCACCTCGGGTCGCGAGCGCCCACCCGCTCTCCGTGCGCTCTAGGGCTCAAGCACTCAGAGCGAGGGCCACCGTGCCCCTTGCTGGGGTCTGATGGCTTTGCCAGGCCGCGAACAGTGAGAGGTTTAGGAGAGAGGCAGCCCCGAAACACCAGACGGGGGACGGCACTCTTCTGGCCCCTCTCTGCGTGTCGGTGTGAGCAGCCCTGAAGGCCAGGACCGTCCTGGCGGAGAGCAAGGTCCACCTCCCGGTCACGACCCGTGCGGATGAGGAAGGCTGGAAACCTCGCTGTGCGTCGTAGTTCTAGGTCATCAACGTGGCATTTTAGGCCTTCATACAAGGGCAGCCCTTCTGCACCGTGAATTTCTCTTATAATGTAAAATCCAGTGGCCGTGAGGCTTCTAGGTTTTGCAGAGCTCCCGTGCTGAGCACAACCCAGAGTAACTCAGTGGAAGTTCTGGATTCTTCTAGAATCTCGGGTGTGGGGAGGTCTTCGTTGGAGGCCAAAGTTACCTAGAATTAAGAGTTTCGTTTCTTTTCTGCTTACTTTTCCAAAACAGCTATTCAGAATCAGACTGAAAACAAGCCAATAAAATGGACAGAAGCAGCGATGTGAACTCCCTTCTTCCTTAATGGCTCCCACCGCTGCGATATTCTATGTCATAAGTAGGGCTGCTTCCAAATCATACAAGCACGAAATTGCTTACAAGGAACTAACTGGATTTATGGGTCGCTCGGTTCCAGCCTCAGTGAGGATGCTGACTTTTTGAAGAAACCCACATTTTCTTATATCCCAGAGAAGTCAGACATGTACCTCAGATTGGATTTTCTCAGACAAACCAGCTCTTAGCTTTGCTTCTTTCACTTGTAAAATTATCACAGCAATGCTCACCCTTCAGCACACTGTTAGATTACTGAATGAATGCTATGTCAGAAAAGGAAACTGAGTAGCCTGTGTCATTGCTGATATGCTCAGATATGTATTTGGTTTTTTTCTGTATTTAGGACAGGGTCTACAGGGTCTCACTACGTATCTGACTCATAGTGATTCTCCTGTTTTCAGCTTCCCAAGCGCTGGGATTACAGGCGCGCGCCACCATGCCCAGTCTCAAAGGCCATCTCAGTGCACCCCGGGGGCAGGGCCAACACGGCACTCTGGGGATCGAACCCCAGTCGCTGCTCTCTGCCTAAGCAGGCGTTTTAGTCCGCTGAGCTATCAGGCTGGCCCTTAAAATTGTTTATACAAAGACATTTGTTTCTTCTGGGACTAAAGTGTTTCTACCTACAGCAGCAGGAAAATATTTTCCTCACTGAAAGCTATCCTATTTTTGCAAGTAGCCTGGCCGAGTTGCCATCTACATTCCGAAGTTTCTAAACTGCGTGTTAAATCTTGCATTCTGAAATGACAGATCTTTCCCAGGAGGCGCAGCGCTCGTGGTGGAAATGATTTTCTTGAAGCCTCGTCTCAGAAATGCTGTAATTTTCTCCCAAGCTGGCTGCTTCCCATCCCCTCTGTGTGTACTTTTCTTTGATGGACAAGTTCCCTTCTGTGGCACCGCCCTGGAGATTTAGATGTTCAGATCCTGAGCAGTTGTTTCTCACAAAATATCCCTGTGCATCTTAAAGTGGTGGAGTGTCTGCGTTTTTCTCCCAGCTCCGGATCCCAGACAGTGAGACAGCCAGGTTCAGGGCTCAGTTGCGCTCTTTCCAAGAGCAGCTGATGCTGGCTGCTCTTTTGGGGCTGGGGAGGGGCCAGTCCTGCCAGCTCCTGCCACCAGCGTGTGCCCAACAAGCACACAGCCCTGGTGGCACCTGCTACCTGCTTGGGGATAGATCACACTTGCTGGCATCTGGACTGTTTTGCACCTGCTGAGGCTGTCTTGGCGGCCTCTTGCAGGACTGCCCAGCCCCACGTGCAGTCCCGGTGCGAGGCCACAGTGGCGAGCATCCGCTGCTGGGAGGTAGCCCACGAGCAGGACAGGCACTGCCAGGCTGAGCAGCCCACGCAGCCGATGCAGGGCTCCCAGGTGCAGCGCCTGCGCGGGCTGCCAGGTGGCACACACCGGGCTGTGTCAGGAAGGTTTTGTGCAAGTGGCACCACAACACTTTTTAGCTCCACAGTCAAAGTAATTTTTTTTTCTTTTTTGACTCCAAAGTTCTTAGAGAATCTGAATTTCTGCAATCTTGCCCCAACTGGAAAACTTTCTGCACCATATAAAAGCTTCAGTTATGTTGCATTCTACTGTTGGATTACGAAACAGCAGCAAGACCGTGTCTGCAATGTGTGGGATTTCAGCGAGATAAACAAACAAACCCAAAATTCCTCAAAATCAAACTACTGTTTTACAGCCTCCTTTTCTTTTTCTGACTTTAAAACATGACTGACATCTTCTTTGAAGTAGTAGCAGAACACACACACACACACACACACACACACACACACACGCACTTCTATATAAATATGAAAAGCCCGCAGCTAGTGTACAAAGTTTCGTGTTGTACTGAAGAAAGTACAAGATGGATAACCGATGCTAAGCTAGCAGTGAAGTAAGTATCAGAACACTATGACACAGTCGTGAGGCTAGAGGAACCCAGCAGCGATGCCAAAATAATTTTTTAGGAAAACATGAAATTAGATTCTTGCCTTTGATAATCTATAGTACTTAACTGTGAATGTGTCTTCAAATGCAAACATCAGAAATACTAAAAACTAGAAGCAATGAAGGAAATTTTTTTATAATTTTATTTAATTCTGATGAGTAAAAACAAAAGCAAGGAAACAAAAACAAAGACAGAAACAGGGTAACATACAACATACATATGTTATGGATTTTCAAAACAAGAATAGATGACTAACAAGCTTGATGTATTATCTATTTTTATGTGTGGTGCTGGGGATTGAACCCCAGTCTCTGCTCTTGCCTAAGTAGGTGCTTAGTCCATTGAGCTATGGCACCAGCCCTGGCAATATTTGTCTACAGAAGGAATGAGAAAAAAGCCCTGAGGAAAGGGCTGGTGGGTTTGCAGAGTTTAAATCAATGTGTCATAAATCAACCCAATAAAATGGAGCCATTTTCACCATGCACAGCACTTCAGAGTGTGCGTGTGCGCGTGTGTGCGCGCGCGCTTGTGTGCGTGCACTCGTGTGTGCGCGCACATGTGTGTGTGCGTGCGTGTGTGTGTGCGTGTGTGTGCGCATGTGCGTGTGTGTGTGCTTGTGCGCGAGCGCGCGCGCAGCTATTCCTCTCTCCAGGATGACAAGGGTCCTCTCCAGTTTTTCCTCTTACGGGCCAAGTTATTATAAAGCCGTTTGAGCAGATGGCATGTGTGTGCTTGTGTATTTTCTTTCTCTTGTATAAATATTTAGCAGATAATTTCTGGGTCAGAATAGCTGTATATCTAATTAATTACAAACCTTGGTGCTTGTTTCCAAAGTGTACTACAGATGCCCCTCCCACCGCTGACCCTTCGTCTTCTCCCGGAGGTTTTGACTTTCTCCTGCTGTAGTCACCATTCCGGGAGGCTCTCTGAGGGTGGACAATCCTTTGTGATAAACGCTCATTTCCCTGATTATTAATGGTCAGACTTGCCGTTCAGGGTTTGCTAGGGATCCATAAAGTCTCTATTTGGAGAGTTTCAGCTCAAATATTTCACACTTTTCATTGGTTTATGTTTTTAAATATTGTTATTCCCATACAAATATATACACACGTAAATACTTGGATTTTTTGTTGAATTATCTCATTAGAAAATTTAGGAGAGCCACGAATTATCCGTTTTGTTACCTCTGTTGTCCCAAAATAGCTCAAGATTCAACAGACAGTGGGTTCTTATGCGAGTTCCTTCTACTTCGTTTGTTTGTTTGTTTTCCTGCAGTACTGGGGATTGAACTCAGGACCCAGCTTTTGCGAGGCAAGCACTTATTCTACTGAGCTATCTCCTTGGCCCTAAGTTCCTTCTACTTTGCAGACCAAAAGAGATACATCAGTTTAAATTATGCCAATTAATCTCACGTGTTGCTCAAGGCTGAGTTTCAGAAGAAATTAACTATAAATCTCAGTATTGAATCAATTGTCTCTCCTCTAGGAAGTGTGTGTGTGTGTGTGTGTGTGTGTGTGTGTGTGTGTGTGTGTGTGGGAGAGAGAGAGAGAGAGAGAGAGAGAGAGAGAGAGAGAGAGAGAGAGAGAGAGGAGAGTGATTTTTTTAAAAAAGGCATAATAAAATGTTAAAGATCCTTAGTACTAAACTCAGAGTATTCTGAGAGGTACCTAATCCGATGCCTCACGCAGCAGGAGCTGCCGCCAGCCGCACGGGGCTGCCGAATCCCACCTCCATTTCTCTTCGGCGGTCTTCTGCAGCCTCTTGCTGCGTGCACGCTCCTCCAGGCGCAGCCGCGCGAGGCCGCGCTTCCCACGCTCCCGCCTCCCCCACGCTGGAGGGCTGAAGGGAGACGGATTCCCCTGTCATCTCACCAAAGAGTGGCTTCTTTTATCTGGATTTACAGCGTCTGCAGAACAAGAGCGCTGTCACTCAGAGCAGCTCGGGCCATTATTTATTTATCGTCCTGCGGAGTTATCACCCTCAGCGCCCAGACAGCGAGCAGCAGGCTCCGCCTACGCAGCGGTCACCGCTGGGGTCTGGCACCACCCGCTGTCCTCAGAAACGGCCTCCTCCCACTTCACCCTGAGGAGTCCACGTGTTTGATTTCGTCTTTCTTTCCTGTATCATTTAAACAATTTAAATTTTAAATATCTGCATGGATTTACTTACTTATTTTTGAGCCAGAGTGTCGCCATGTCGTCCGAGCTGGCCTCAGCCTCTCTGTGCAGCCCAGGCAGGCCTCAAGTTTCAGGGCGCCCTCCTGCCTCAGCCTCCCGAGGGCTCGCTGCAGGGCTGCACCAGCACACCCAGCTCCTGTATGAATGTTTGTGAAGTAACATCGGATACCTCCACAGCTGTTGTGATCTGGATAAAAAACGGTACCCGAGCCCGGGTGTGGTGCCAGCCTGCGACCCCAGCCCGCGAGAGCCCGAGGCTGGCGCGCTGAGCGCGGAGGAGCAGTGGGCAGCCGCGCGCAGAGGCGCCAAGCGCAGAAGCGTGCGCAGCCCGGGTGCCCTCCAGCCAGCCCCGCTCAGCCTCTCGAGGGCAGCGACTTCTTCCGTGCAGTCTGGGGAGGGGGCATCCGACCTGGGCGCCCTGTGGCGCTCAGGACACCGCCTGGAGGTCTCTGGGAGTGTCCCAGCAGGGCTTGCGCCCGGGAGCTGCTGCCGCAGCGAGAGCTGGAGCTGCCGCCCTGGAGCACTAAGGCGGGCCGAGGAAGGACGAGGGAGAGAGCGAAGGGCTCGTCTTCAGGCCCTCCGTTTCGATGCCTGTCTTTTCTTCCCTTCTTAATCATTTCTTCCTTCCCGTCTATGTTTTCCTCTTTCTCTTCCCTTCCTTCCTTTGTCCTCCATTCCTCTCTCTCTCTACTTCTTTTCGTTCCTCCCTTCTGCCTTCCTTCTTTCCTTCCTTTTCTTCCTGTCTTCCTTCTTTTCTATTTTTCCCCTTCCCTCCCATCCCTTTGCTCCTTTCTGCCTCATTCCTTTCACTTTCTTTTCCTTGCTCCCTGCCTCCCTCCCTCCTTTCCTCCCTCCCTCCTTTCCTCCTTCCCTCCCTCCCTTCTTCCTCCCTGCCTTCCCTTCCTCCCTCCCTTCTCTCCTTCCTCTCTCGCTCCCACCCCTCCTCCCCCCTTCCTTCGCATGAGACTGTGTGTAGGGCTTCTCTCTGCCATCTAAACTGCTCTGAAAGACGAACTGTTTGAGCTGCTCGTAAGAAAGGAAAAGGTAACAGAGACGAGGGCCTGCCAACCCTGGCTGGCGTCACTGAAAAGGAGACAGCTGGGTGCACGAAGAGGCGTCCGATGTTCAGCCGGCCCCGAGGAGCGCGTCCATCTGCGAGTGAGCCCATTGGAGCCCTTCGTCCTTTCCGCAACTCAGCCGCGACCCCACGCTTGAGCGCAAGCACCACACGCGCAAAGCGGCGGTGCCTGACCCAAGTCACTCACTTGGGTTTCAGATTGTCTTAATTACTATGTTTTCATCCATGGTGCTTAAAATATACCTAAATACATTGTACTGGGTACATATTCAAGTTAAAAGGGTAGTTTTGGGGCTGGGGCGATAGTTCAACAGTCAAGTGCCTGCCTGGCAAGCACAGGTCTGGGTTTGATCCCTGGTACTGGTTGCTGAGCCAACCTGGAACCCCGGGGCATGCTGAGCTGGCCACTGAGACCGGGAGTGGTGGCACATGCCTGAAATCTCAGCACTGGGGAGGCAGAGACAGGAGGATCACTATGAGTCTGAGCTGCGCAGCAAGACTCTGTACCAAAGAAAGAAAGGAAGGAAGGAAGGAAGGAAGGAAGGAAGGAAGGAAGGAAGGAAAAGAAAAAAGAAAGAAAGGAAGAAAGAAAGAAAGAAAGAAAGAAAGAAAGAAAGAAAGAAAGAAAGAAAGAAAGAATTTTTGCCAGTGCAAATCTTTAACTTGACTCATGGCTCTACATACCTTAGAGGGTTCTTTATATACAAGTAATGCTTCATACCCTGCTTGATGTAGACCCCACCGGGGCCGCAAGTGAGGGCCCTATTTACAGATCAGATGCTTGCAACTTGGAAGACTCTATGCTGCTCTGTGAGGGGCACAGAATGGTGCCCACACAGTGCTGGACCAGGTCAGGCCCAGGAACATGGAAAGGGACCCAGGAGTGGCGCCTGGAGGCAGGAAGCAGCCTCACTGAGAGCTGCTGTGCTGTCACAGGCCCAGGAGCTCTGGGGCTGAGCAGGGTCATTCATACAGTGCTGAGCACGAAAGGAACACTCACAAGTTCACCACAACGACAAAAGCCGCTTTCTGGGCATACCCGAGGCTGCCTCTGGGGAAGGAGCACCCCAGAGCAACAGGCTCCAGTGAGGAGCAGCCCAAGATGGGCAAAGCGTTCCTAGGAGGGTCTCTCTCATGACGTGAATTAAATGTCTGCAACTTTTGTGGCCGACACTCTGACAGTGACCTCGGAGCAAGCACCTGTGGGTCCCAGAGAGCACAAAGCCACCGTGTCCTACCGGACGGGCTTCCGCTGAGCTAGCCTCAGAGCTCTAACCACAGCTTGGCTTCTCCTTACTGAAGCTATTTTTAAAGGTCTCTATGAAATGGATTTTTAAAAAGCAGGCATGCATCAAAGTCACCTTGTGGGCTTGCTTAGGAAGACACACTCCTGGAGCCCAGGTTGGGGAGTCAGAAAGTCTAGACAGGGACAGGAAGATTGCGGTTTTCAACAAAGGCCTGGGTGAAATTGATGCATTGGACCCAGGAATACAAACAGGGAATCATGGGCAACTGGGGGAGCCGTGAGGACCCACTGTGCAGGGAACCTTCTAGAGCACCTGGGCAGTGTGTGGGGCTGGCGTCAGGTGCACGCGCCTCTGCTATAGCCTACCTACGCTGACAGCACCCTTCCTCACTGCCTGTCTCACTGCTGATGTGCTGCCCAAGGGACGCTGCGGGGCTATGAGCTCTTTCCAAACTGCCAGGCTGCACCTTGGGTCCACCATGATGTGCATTTGTTTTTCTTAACTTCAGAAAAGCAGAATACATTGTAAATGATGTAAGTAGAAAATACATTTGCTAAACGTTACTGAGTGAGTCCTGGAACAGTTGGGCAATCGAAGGGACCCATGCAGGGATGAAGTGCAGGGGTGATTCTCAACTCTCAGAGCCTGGTCACAGCCTGGCCTTGGCTGTGCCTGGTGGACAAGGCTCCCTGCACAGGTCAGTGTTGGTGTGGAAGCCAGACCGCACGCACCGGTCTGCACAGCCGTCTTCCCATCCACTCTTCAGTGGACCCGCACACCCACACACACCTCCTACCTCCTAGAGCTATACTTATGTGTGTAAGGGAACACAGTTCACACAGGACAACTCAGGCACCTGACAGTACAGAAATACATGTTTTTAAACTTTCCACGGGATGTGGGCTCCATCTACGTGTAGAGGAAAATTCCACAGACAGTGACTATTCTGTGTCCTGTTATATAACAGATGAGGTGGCACTCAGGGTCCTAGGCCAGCGGTCCCCATCTCCCAGGTGCCAGCGCGGACTCGCAGGCACTTGGCAGCTCCTGTCTCAGCTGCTCATGAATTTGCTTTCTGAGGTGGGTGCTGTGCAGCCTGAGGCTGGGCCGGACGGGCTGCCCAGGCAAGCTCCCTCAGGTGTTTCCGGTGATCACAGCAGCAGCTGAGCCAGTGCCAGGGCTGTGCCCACAGGTGGGTGCACTAGTCACCTCCATGAGGCCTGGGCTTCGCAACTCATGATGCCTGCACTGTGCATAAGGCCAGAGGACAGGGTGGACCCGCCAGCTCTACAGAAGGGGATGCCTGGCTTCGAAAGGTGCAGAGAAGCCTCATCCTGCTGACCCCAGGGTCTCTCCACCCACAGGCAGTGTGGCGACATCATGCTGTGAACCACATGGGCAGTGAGCCTTCCTGCCACAGGGGTGGCCCCTGTGGAGCATGTGGTTTCCTGTAGCACCACCTGAAGGGAGAAGGGTGGGTGAATGCCGGGAGGTAACACACGGAGCAGATACCTGTTACTCGCCAAGCGTGCACACACGCCATTCACCAGCTTGGGAGGTTCAGCACATCCAACACCCAGGGAGTTATCATCACTGCCTATGTCCTGAGCCAAGGCCGGACCCTGAGGAGAACAACGCATCCTCCCAAGGTGAAAGCCCTGAGAAGGTCACAGCAAGTGTGCGTCAGCAGAGCAGGACAGACAGGGCCATCTGTGCACGGCCAGAGTGAGCCCAGGATGCCCTGCATGCAGAGCCGAAGCTCCTCTCCCACCTGCATCACTTCATCTGCCACACAGCCAGGCAACAAAAGGAACATGGGTGTCCTTCCCGTCATGAAAGAAGTGAAGTTCTCCCTGCCAACAACGTGACTTCGCTTACAGAAAACTTAAAACTCTGCTGAAAATAGTTAGAACCAATACCCAAATTCAGTAAATTGGAGAGTACAAAACCAACACAAAATAGCCACAGAAATACCAAATTTTAATGTAAGTAGGAGGTGAAAGATTTTTACACTGAAAACTGTAAAATATTGATGAAATCTAATAAATAAAAGAAGTGCATAGCTTAAAAGAATTAATTTAATTCAAATGTCTGTACTGCTCAAATCAGCATATAGATTTGGTGAAATCCGTGTCAACATTCCAGTGCCATTATTTACAGAAACAGAAAGCAATCCTCAAATTGGCATAGAATAATAAAGACCTGGAATGGCATAACCACACAAAAAGGATAAAGCCAGAATCTTTGATAACATGGTGTACAACTTTGAAATACAACCCAAAGCTGTAATAACCAAAGCAGTATGGTTTTACCATAAGAGCAAATACAATGACCAATGCAGGCATTTGCATTCAAATCGTCTTGAGACAAAGTCAGCCAAACCAGCCCATCAGAGATACATAGCCTCTTGGTAAACAGAGCCAGAAAAACTGGCTTTCCACAGGCATAAGTGTAAGATTAGATCTGCACACCATGCACAAAAGTCAACTCGGGCTGGATGCAATGACTAAATATGAAATCCAAGGCTATAAAATGATTGGAAGAAAATACTGGAAATATGCAATAAAATTTGCCTTGCCAAGGAATCTTCAGATTTAACTCAGAAAACACAGACCACAAAAGAAAAAGCAGACAAATCAGATTCCAAGAAAAGAATAAAAAGATTTGTGGAGGCAATGACCAGAAGGTGAAGAGGCATGCAAGCATCTCTGTGCTCCTTGCAGCCCAGGGACGATGGAGACCCTGGAATGAAGCCTGCTGTCTGCCAGCAGATGCGCGGCCGGGCAGGTGCTGTGCACACACAGGGAATCCGCTGCAGCCTTCAACAGTGCGGCATGTTTCCATCGTAACACGAATGGACCAAACATGACAGTAAGCTGGATGAAATGAGGTGATAACAGAAACGCAAATGCCCAGTGATTTAGCTATAGGTATAAAATAAAAAGGAAAGATTAGAAGTCCCCAAGGTATAGAAGAGAACAGTGGCTACAGCGAGGAAGGAGGTGAGGGAGTCGGGCCAAGAAGGGCAGCGTTACCTAGATAAAAGGAGTTTGGAGACAGATCCATTATGCCGCAAGATGACTCCAACAGCAATGTGTTCTGTGTGTCAAAATAGCGGGCAGTAACTTCCAGACGCCTTGCTGCAAAATGGTAAGCAAAGGATGTGCACATAGATTCGTGTGGTTTCACCGGTCTACGTCGTACACCTTTGTTTAAGAACTACACCAAGCTTTGTAAATGTAACACAATTGTAACTTTCAATTAACAATAATACAATTTTTGTAAAAGGAAAAAGCGGGGAGTTTTCGGTGGCTGCTGAGACATGGAACTTCGCTCTTCTGATCCCAGATTCAGGCTCTGGGCCTCCAGATGGTTTCCATGGTGATGCCAGATCCTGCTGTAATGCTTGCTTTCTTTTTTGTCTTAAGCAATTTTCTGAAAATGGCTCTGCCGCAAACATGAGGCTGACCAGACTGTCGGCAGGCGGCCGGCTGGCTTGAGCTCACACATTTCACTGGCTGTCCTTGCGGAGGAGTCGGTTGCACCACGACACACTGCGTGTCAGAACTGATCTATAGAAATGAAAGATTTCATTCAGGCTGTTAACTCCATTTCTCAAATGTAAGGCTATTTTGCTGGAGAGAGAAAACAGTGTACGGTGTAGAGTCACCACTGTGGGCTCCCTGTTGACCTTCAGTTACACGAGCTAGTGAGAGACGAGTGACGGTCATCGCTCCACCTGCATCTACAAGACAAGGGAGGCCAAGGGGCGTCTGCAGAAGCCTGCGCAGAGCCTTCATGGGCCCAGCTCTGCCCCGCCAGTGCTGGAGGCTGGACGAATCCCAGACAGCACGCCTGGCGGCAGCAGGCCTTCCATGGGCATGGACACCAACGGAGCTTCTTGACAAGGACTTGCAGAGACCACTAGCACTTGCTCGAAGCCCTGCAGCCCCCCTGGTTTTGCAGAGAGTATTATGCTTGCATTTCTGTAAAAGCCCTTAATGCCATCTTCCAAATGATTATCCATTGACACATTGAACTGTAGCAAATACACTAAATTAAAGAATATATGGTCTGATTTAAGCGTAAGAGAATAAAGGTTGAGAATTGTGTTTTCCTTGGTGCTACATCACGATGTGTTATCCTTAAAAGAGAACTGCTTTTACACTAATAATTCAACAATGTGAGTGTGAAGGGTTAGGAAATACTGGAGATTGGAATTAAGGACGGAAAGGAAAATGATCCCTGATAGCCAGTGATTAATCTCTTAGTTTTTCTGCCTTGAGATTAAAAGCTCTACTCTGATGGGGCTTGTGTCTTCAGCTCCAGGAATCCTGCAGTTCTGCTTGTCCAGAAGGTAAGGACCTGGCCTTTTGTAGAGAAAGAGGACTGAAGTTGTTATGATGAGCTGAGTGATGCAGGGGTATCTAACTGCTTTGCAGAGCACCACTCTGCCTTTGTGTATAGATTGTAGTCCTAGCTACTACTGGATAATGAAGAGGGCATCAACAAAAATGGCCTCCCCAGCCTGTTTTTGGTGCTCCAATACCACCTCAGGACTCAATGATGTAAGGTCTGATGAATCCATTGTCACTCTACCAGCTTCTTTTTGTATTAATTCTGCTTTTCTTGCTGTTGTGCCTCTCTGTTTTCATGTTATGGCTAAGCTTGGGCAATGTAATTGATATAGGTTAAGGACAATTAAGGAATAACAATACAAAGCATAACATGAATTATTCCCCTTGCCCCTTGGTAGGGTCTTGTCCATGCCCATTCCCTGGCTGTTGTTTCCAAGTTTCCCATTAAATATTATGAAATTCTGTTCAAATAAGATACATATTCGATTACAAGCTATCAAGTTTATAAGTTATGCTAATATAGTTAATCAAAATTTACTGAGTCATGCTGGGGAGATAGTTCAGTGGCATAGTTGCCTGACTGGCAAGCACGAGGTCCTGAGTTCGATCACTGGCGCCACAAGCCATGACAGCCCCAACGTAAGACACATGAAATGTAGTTAATCAAATAAGGGCAGAAAAATTTTAGGTGGTGAATGCCTATAATCCTAAAACACTGGGGAGGCTAAGACAAAAGGATCACTATGAGTCCAAATTCTGTAGTGAGACCCTGTTTCGGAAAAAATAAAATAAAATAAAATTTACTGAGTTGCTATATCGAAAGAATGAGATTAATTTGTCTGGTTGTTTTAAATGACACATTTATTATAAAAATAAAATGTCATATGCATATGAAATTGTTATTATCGAAAATTATGTTAGAGTTGTTCCACAGAAGAAAAGCTAAGTTACTTAGAGTGAAGTCAGAACCCTGATTCAGAGAGGTGACTTCTAATTTTAGGGAAGGTTGTCATGTGTTGGGGGACAGTCCGCAGACTGGTAGGCAAGACACTCTGCACAAGCATGACCAGGGCCAGGGACCGTGGAGGATAGCAGTTTAGTGATGGTGGTAGAGGAGAACAGACGCCTCCACAGCAAGGGCGGCCAGGGACACTTCGGACACCGTCCTCGTTCTCTTTGTGATGTTGGCCGAATTGTTTTTACTCTGATGCTGTATTTGGCATCATGAACTCCTTCAACTTAGGCTTAGCCTGGTAGGTCATTATCTTTCCTCAGATTGTAAAGAACAGTTTTCCTGAATATAGTAATATGATTGGTGTTGGGTGTGGGGGACCCGCAGTGCGTTGTTTCATGGTCTTCTGGCCTGTAGGGTGTGGCTGAGAAGCCTACGGAGTTCCTGATGGGTTTCCTTATGAGGGTCTTGGGCTGTCCTCTTGTGCCTTTCTATGTTCTTTCCTAGCTCTACACTCTGAGCAGTTTGACTAGAATCTGATGTGGACTTGTTTTGTGGCTATGCCTGTCTGTGGTTCTGTCTGCCTGCTGCTACTGAATGTCCATAGCTGTCTCATGACTTGGAAAATTTTTCTGCTCTTATTTGATTGAATACATTCCATGTGTCTTATATCTTGCAGCCCTTTTCTTCTCTGCTCAGAATTCATAATTTGGATCTTTAATCCTGTCCCAGAATTCCTCAATCTTTTTCTCAAAACCTTCTTTTTTCTTAATTGTGGTGTGAACGTGATGGCCCATCTTGCTGCTGTGCTCGGCGATCCTGCCTCTGCTCACTCCAGTCCACCCACGAGGCATCCATGCCTTGGCTTGTCATTGCACTTGCTGAGGTTTTCATCTCTAAAATTTGCTTTTTTGTTCCCAAGTTCTATCTAATTGATAAAATGCCGCTGCATGTGTCGCATTGTCTTCCTTTGTTTGACTGCTCTTTTTCTTCCCTTTGAGGTCAGTGGGCAGCTCACAAGTCAGTCGCTGGAGCTCCTTGTCTAGCATTTCATGCATTTCAGCCTCTCTGGACTTGGTCCCCGAGAGTGAAGAACACATGCAGGCACGTTGCTTTGCTTTTTCATATTCTTACTCTTTTGAACTTCACATCACTGTGCCGATACGCATCTTTTCTTTTTTATGTGACGAACTTGTTCAGTGACCAACTTCCTTTTGAGGGGTTGATCCTCCATTTAGTGCAGAGAGGGCGGAAAGGTCCATGAAATTGACAACACAAAGACAAAGCAGATGTAGAAACAGCAAAACCATTTGAAACCAATAGCTGTCCTCCTAGAACAGAAACCAAAACTAATGCAGAGTAACTGAGAGTTTAAGATTAATAAAGGAAAAGGCAGTATTAATGAAATAGTAAAGATAAACTTGAATGAGGAGGGGAAAAATACAAGAAGGATTTTTATGAAATAAAATAAATGGTCAAAAAGAGGAGAAAATACTTAAAACTATAAAATTGTAAAATTAGATAGAAGTTAGTAGGTAGAAAGACAGGGAGGGCTGAGCCCTCCAGTGAATCAGTGTGAAGGATGGGTACAGCACAACCACAGCTGGTGAAGGTGTGGTGAAGACCAGGCCTCAACAGAAGGATGCCATGAATAGGCCAGTGTGTGTGAAAGTCCAGATGGGCATCAGTCGCCCAGGTGGTTGACCAGAGCATCCAGGCACAGTTCTCTCGAAAAATACCTATGTTCTTTCCACGTACCCTTGACATGACTCACTTCCCTGTTGGATCAATATTGGCTACACAGCTGTACTCTCGTCTTACGGGTTGATTGCAGCATGATGTGCATAGTGACTTCTGTCATCCAAATTACCCCTCACAAAGGCCATAGTGCCGATCTGCTCCCAGGACACCTCTCCTGTCTCTCTAGGGTTATCTCTCAGTAAATCTTTCCTACTCTCAATCTCCACTGTTACTTGGATTCTTGTTTGGATATCAGGGGCACAAGTTTAACACATCTGACATCTAACAAGTTGGGATGCGTATTTCACCTATATCAATAACAGATTAAAAAGTTCAATTAAAGAAAAAAAATAAGTTGTGGTATTGGATACATTATGTCAACTTGGCTAAACCACTCCTGTAGTTCTAACTTGGCTAATCCACTCTGGTAGTTCCAACTGTTGGGGCCCCACCCTGCAGGGCAGGGAGGTTCCATGCTGGGGCCCCATTGGTTCCGCCCTGGGGTGGGACTGACAGGCCCACCCCAGAGTGACTCAGCACAAAAAGGGTATACAAAGGAATTGAGGAAGGCATCCCTGCTGGCTGTCCCAGCCCCTTCCTTGGAGAAGTCTCTGTCAACTCATTCACAGCTTCACACACTGCCCTTGTCAGGCCACTTTGCAGCTTTGCCACTTTGGAGGAGCTCTGATCTTCATGGTGGAGCTCTGGTCTTTGCAGGCAGTGTAGAAGGAAGCGAGGCCTGGGGGATGCCACAGCTGTTGCTCCTCCTCTGCTCTTCATTGAACTGCTGCAGTTTGCCTTGGAGCCAACGAGTATAGACCAAAACTTCCACAAACTGTAAGCTAAATAAATCTTTCTTTCCTTAATTTTTAGTGTCGTGTATTTGTCCCAGCAACAAGTGAAAAGTAACCAAGACAAAATGTGATACCAAGAGTCGGGTCATTGCTGTGGCTAAACCTGACCATGTGGATTACAAGCTTTTGGGAATGGCTTATAGGAAGAGATAGGAAAGGTTTGGAGAGGTCACTTACAAGTGAAGCACTGGAACAGCTTTGGATGTTCTCTTTGGGAGATTCTGGCCAGAGCTCAGATCAGAATGCTGATAGGAAGCCTGACTGTAAAGACCGGACTGGGGAGGTTTCTGCTGGGAAGGACTGCATTGGTTGTTGGACTGCGGATGATTTGTGTTATGGCTTGGCAGAAAGTTTGTCTGCAATTTGCTCCTATCCAGAGACTTTGCCTGAGACTGAGATTAAGCACAGTGGACTTGATAATCTTGAAAACAAAATTAACAAGCAGCTAAATATTGAGGCAGTGGCATGGCTATATTGTTGGGGGCTCTTAGTCAGATTTATGTTAAGGGTCAATAGCAAAGAACCCAGAAGGGTGACTTAAAATGTGAGTTTGGACAGAAAGGAAGCACCAGGAAGGCTGTGGACTGCAAAGATGGAGCTGAGAAAATCTCCACTGCTGAGAAGGAAGAGGAGATTAGAACAGGTGTCCTGAGGGCATCACAGGAGGTGGCAGGTTCTCACCCTTTGCAGCCTCAGGTTCGCAAGGGCGAACCACAGAAAACCACAGAGCCCCATGTTCCAGGATAGAGGCAGAAGCCACACCAGGTTCCAGAATGAAGACAGTGGCCACACTAGATTGCAGAATGGCACTGGCATAGAGAATTTCTTCTGCAGAATCAGGGTTAGAGTGCTCAGCCATCCAGGCACTCAAGCCCTACAGCCAAGAAAGAAAGAAGCCTGGCTATTGCCCCAGCTGGCAGCAGCCCGTGGCATCATCCACATGGAATTAGTTTTGGGCTCATCCAGTGTGCAGGAGTGCTGAGGCTAAGAAGGCTTCCACCTAGATTTCAGAAGGCCTGGGAGGCCAGGCAGTGTGCCCCTGAGAAGGTAGTGTATGAAGCTGTGAATGAGAAGCCTATCCAGTGAAAAGTTTAAAAAAGCCAGGAATGTGGATAGTCTAAGGAAAACTTCAAAAAGGGAGCTAATCAGGCCTGAGAGAAAAGCCGTAGGAACTTCAGCAGAAGTGTTGTATGGGGTGGAGCCATGTAAGGCTTTTGGAGCTCCCAATTTATTATAGGTTGCTTTGGATGTTCCACAGGGAACTACAGGACTTAACATTTACCCTTCAGACTTTGGGTTGACTTTGGTCCCAATTGTTTGTATACTGTTGTGTATACATTTTGGAGTGGAAATTCTTATCTTGTGCCTTTGGATGTTGGAAGTGTTTAACTTTTCATATGTAGAGGGGCTCGCATCTAAGAGTTTGCCTAAGATCTTGGAAGCTTTGGACTTGGACTTTTCAGCATTGCTGAAACTATTAGGACTTTGGTAACTCTTAGAGATGGACTAAAATGCCTTTTGGAAAAAGGGATGTGCATGAGCCTTTGGAGGGCCATGGGCAGCATGTCATGATTCTAATGTAACACAATGCTCAAGCTGTAAAATGTTAATAAGCATGTGTATGTACCTGGAAACTGGCTTACAGAAGTATATGTGTAGTTGCCAAGTTGACAAGAGGTGGATTGGAGTAATTGATACATTTTGTCCATTTGGCTAAATTGGCTGGAGCAGCATTATTGGTTCCACCCTGGAGCATAATTGGTTCCGCCCTGCATAAGTAAATTTCATAAAAGTAAGACAAAAGTAGCAAACAAATAAAGGAAAAGGCAAAATCATAAGCTCCAAAACGTTTTCTTTGCTAGGGTGCTTGGACTGGAGGCTTTCTCTCTAGGATCCTGCACAACACTGGACTTAGCTGGTGTGAAAAGTGTAGAGACAGCGCCTTGGCCTGTATCACTTCCTCTCGGCTCACACCTCCCAGGTGGGCTGTAGGAAAGCCCCCATGCTTCCTGGGAGCACTCACACGGCAGCCAGCCTCAGCCAGTGGGCCAGTGAGGGTCCACAACTCCAGAGGGCCTCAGCCTCTGTACTCCGGGAGCTGACTGCCACTGGGCTGCCTCCGCCCCTAGCGTCACTGCATCAGGGTGTCCCTGGGACCTGACTGAGACTCTCCAGGACTTTGGAGCCTCAGAGAAGCTCTGTTGCAGACAATGAGGCTCCCCCACAGACGGCTCCTGACTACACCACTGAGGTACGAGCCGAAGATCCTTCCAAAGGTGGAGCGAGTCACCGTCAGGCCACATTCCCACAGACCCAGCTTGCAATCCTGTCAGGTTTGACATGCAAGTGTCCAGTTTATCTCTTGGGCTGCCAGGACCTCCGGGCACCCTTGGGCCTGCACAGTTGGGCCAATGTCACGTTCTTCTAGAACCTTATGTCCTTTGTAAATGTCCTGGGACTTCTTTAATGCTACTGTGATGTTATTTATATCAATTTGCTAAACTTCTGAGTATTATCGCCACATTATTAACAATCAATGAAAGAAAAAAATAAAGAAAATGACAAAACCAGTGCTGTGAGTACTCAGGCCTTCGTTTCTCCCACAGACAATAAACTGTGTTCAAGGAGCTTATTTCTCTACAGAAAATATATATATATCCTACATATGATAAATATATAAAAGTGGTATAGATTATATATAGATATGTAAGGGTGGCTTAGTTTATATTTAAATTCTGAATTGGTTAATCTTTTTTCAATATTGTAGGACTCATTTCTATCAAAAGCATTGTAATCCTTTTAAATGTTCCAAAAAAAGTTTGTAAAATTCAGAAATGATTATCATTTGGCAAATCCAGTGGTTTTCAGTCTCCTGAGTTCATAGAGATCTTTCCCCATCTCTAAAACAAATTTAAAAAATGCTTTCAGAAGAAAAACAAAGCACTTTAATTTGCAAAGGAACTACAAGATCAGTTTGCTGAAGTAAACTACAATTCACATGTATCAGTATTTAACTGTGAGTGTGTGCACTACAGCCTTCCCCTTGATGGACTGAGTCACTACGTAATTTTTAGAATAAAATACGAACAACTACCAGCAAAATTGTTTTTGTAATAGCCATGTTTTTTTTTTTTTTTTTTTTTTTTTTTTTTTTTTTTTTTTTTTTTTTCTTTTTTTTTTCTGTATTTTAGGGAAGATTCTACAGGGTGTTCAGGGTCTCACTACTGGATGAGACTCGTAGTGATACCCCTGTATACAGCCTCCCAAAAGCTAGGACTACAGGCGCGCGCCACCACCCGCAATCTCAGTTGCGGTCTCGCCCAGTGGGCGGGGCCGGCACAGGCCCGGAATCGAACCCCCAGCGCCTGTGCATGCTTGCGGGTGATTTAATTCCCTGAACTATTTGGCCGATCCCCCCCCCAATGTTCTAATCAATTATTCAGGTATAAAGTGCTATCAAAGTGGGACTTAAGCACAGTTCACAGGAGGTCATCTACGGATGCTCTCGGCTCGTCATGCTGACAGTTGTGCAATGCCTGTTAGCAGCGCAGCATCAGCTAATGCTCGCGGCGAGCTGTGCTCCCGACGCTCTTCCCTCGCTCCCTATTCTAAACTCCGCCTGAGTAAAGACGGCTGGGCTGAGCGCCTGCTTTCTCTGGCACCAGCCAAGCGTCCTCTGCCCATCTCTATGTCTCAAAGGAAAACAAGCACAACGCAGGAGAGAAAGTTTGGAAAGAGATGAACAATCGCCCAACTTTAATTTTGCCCCTGCTCTTGCGTGCTGAGCTGGGGCCCGAGGCGGCTGAGTGTGCACACACGCTTGCGTGCTCCGCGCTCTCCGCCGCTCCACGCTCTCCGCGGCTCCGCGCTCTCCGAGGCACAGTTGACTTGGAGAGCAACACAGCTGGAGATCGGCAGCGTCCCCAATCTTCAGTGACTAGAACATGCAAAACTGAAGCACACTGTTTTTGGGATAATTGATTTTCATTCATTTTAGCCATAGAAAAAAGAAGAGGAAAATGCCAGCTTCCAATCGCAGTCCGAGGAAGTAACAGAGAAAGCAGAAATCAAAAATAAACTCACCCCTCACATCCAGAACACACCCACAAATCACCTCATACCCAGAACTTTACACACATACTCACTAATTTTAAGAAGCAAATATGTCTTCATAGCTAAAGAATGAAACATGTTAAATCCTGTGATTACGGAGACAAGTGACTTCACAATTCGTTTTTCTCCAGTGCAGGTAGCTCTCAGTAGAAGGAGCTCCACCGGAGCTCCACCCTATGCCACTGTAAGATGACAGGCACCTTGCTTGGAGCCAGAGCTACGCCAAGACTTCCCAAGTAGAAGGGTGGTCTTCATGCCTCCCACTCTGGTCAGCCACAGGGAAACTTGCTCTGCCCTGCCGCGGCTTGTGCGACCGTGGTGTGAGCTTCTAGAGTCTTTGATTGGTTCATGGTCCAGTGCTGGGAGTACGGACATGCGTACTACACCACCCCTGTGCAGGGAGCCTGCGCACAACATAGGGAGGAAAAGAGGCTCGCTCGCTCTCCGCTTTTTACTCTTCACTGTCTTTCACCACACAAAGATGCGGCTGAGAAAGAGCAGCACAACCTAAAGATGGTCTCGGGCATCAGAAGGAGCAGGAAGTCTCCACACTTGGCAGCCTCAAAACTGCAAAAGTGAAAGACTGCTTCGCAGAGAAAGCAACCGAGCACCGTGTTCCAGAATGGTGGCAGCCATACCATGCTCCAGGATGGCGGTGGCCTAGATAACTTGTTCCTTAGAACTGCATCCGGAGCGCTCAGCAACCAGGCACTTGAACCTACAGCCAAGAAAGAGGAAACCTGGCTGCTGCTCCCACTGGCAGCAGACCTTGGCATCACCCACAGTGCTGGCTTTAGGAGCACGGAAAATGCAGAAGTGGTCGGGCAAAGTGGCTAGCACGCCAGTTTCAGGAGGTTTGTGAGGCCAGGCATTGTGCCCCTCAGAGGGCAGTGTATAAAGCTGTGCGGGTGAACCCAAAGGTGCAGTGCAGACCCCAGAAGTCTGGAGGACCCAACAAGATGGATCACACAAGGAGAACTGCAAGTAGTGAGCAAGCAGGCCCAAGGAGCTAGCACCACCACCATGGGGCTGCTGTAAGGGCAGAGCCTCTTGCGGAGCTCACAGCGTGCTGCAGCTGCCTCCGATACTGCACGTGCAGCCCCAGGGCTGAATGCCTGCCCTGTTGGACGTCGGGCTTGCTTCGGCCCTGTTCCTCTGTATCCTTATTTGTGACTTAATGGAAGCGGCTACCTCACGCCCTCATATGTTGGAAGAGCTCAACTCTCTTTTCATTTGCACAGGGGCTCATAGCTAAGAGTTAGCGCCGTTCCTGGAGACACGAGACTTGGGCTTCACAGCAGTGCTGAGACTGTTTGGACTTGGACAACTCAGAGATGGACTAAAATGTC
Source organism: Octodon degus (assembly GCF_000260255.1). NCBI lineage: Eukaryota > Metazoa > Chordata > Mammalia > Rodentia > Octodontidae > Octodon > Octodon degus. Next base: position 2,642,586 of record NW_004524731.1, read on the forward strand.
TTTTGCATAGAGGAATGTGGATGAGTCTTTGGGGACTACAGGGAGAATGTCACGGTTTGTGTTGAAAACGTTGCCCAGAAGGCTCATGCAGTCATGGGACAGGTTTCTAGAGTTTTTCGGTAATTCTCGGTCCAATTCTGGGATTGGGGGAATGGATACTGCCCCACCCTGGCTGGCATCCTGCGTCCAGTGTGAAGGACAGAAAGGCTTGCTCGCTCCTCGCTCTCTGCTCGTGCTGCTCTTGCTGTCTGCCACCACCATGAACACGCGCCCTTCAGCCACGCCACCCTGCGTGGAGCCAGCTGATTATGGACGGAAACCTCCAAAACTGTGAGCTAAGTAAATTTTCCCTCTTTAACTTTGGAAGTTGGGTCTTTTTTTGTCATGGAGGAGATAAAAGTAACCAAGACAGTAGCTTTTGAACTGGCTGCGCCTAGAGGTGTCACTTCCAGAGGTGAGCACCAAGGTTTTGCTTTGAATAAGAAGAGTAATTTCCATCTTATGGCTCAGCTCCAAGTCACTGTGCTGTTTCACACTTGCATCCACAGCCTGCCTGTAGCTGAGGCAGTTTAAACGGCTTTGGCGAGCTCATTGTTCTCTGCGAGGCAGTTAAGATTCACACTACCCTTTCTCATTGATCTGCGCAGACTTAATGCAACCAGCCGTAATAACACAACAATTCTATGAAGAAAATCAAACCGTGACTTATTCTAGGGTTATTTTTTTCTTGTCATTAACTCTTCTTTTCCAGCTTGAGTGTTTAATAAGCTGCACGGGATAATTAGCTCAGTACAAGAGATGAGTTACCTTCTCTGTTAAACAAAAAGTTCTTGCAGACTCAGATTTGTCAGGAGTTTTGGGGCAAGGAGTGGAAGCTGCAGGAAGGCTGTGGATGGCACAGGAAAAGAAATCCCATTCTTCATTCCAGGCTCAGTCAAATTTATGGGCAGTAGGGAGTGTTATTTAGATGTAAAATGCAGAATGTCTAAGCAAGGAAACTTAAAAGGCAATTTGAGCTCATGTCTCCTCATTCCTAGAAGGGCTTTAATAGAAATAAATCATTCTATTTTTGTTATGAAGCTAAATTTCACCCAAGTATTCATCACTGTTAATATGCTAGCAGAACACAGAAAGGGTAGAAGAAGAGCAACCCTGGCAGATAGTTCTGAAGCTGCACTTGCTTGTGCTTACATTTTTCTTCTGTGTACTCCTAAGTACGTTGTCAGGAGCATGACAGCCTTGACGTGGGTTAAGAATTAATTTACAGCACTCAGTCCGGTTGTGTTGGCACATGTCTGAAACCCCAGCAGCTTGAAAGTCTGCGGCGGGAGATCTCAATTTGGAGGCTGGCGTGGGTGATGTAGTGGCCTCAGCATGACCCTGTCTCAGAGATTAGAACTGAAAAATGGATGAGGGTTTCATGTAGTGTGAATTTCCTGGATTCAACCACTAATCCCACCAAAAAAAAAAGAGAGAAACAGGAAAAGAAAATAAAATAATTCATAATAATCAATGTGAGGGAGCAGTGAATGAGCAAAAATAGAGATTCACCACCAAGTAATTGTCCATTTTGACTCAACAAGTCCATTGCCCGTAAGCATGCATCAGCAACACCACACATAAAACATGTGAGGCGAGGGCTGAGCCAAGTCTCTTAGAAAAGCTTTATGAAGGATACGGGATTCTGGGCCCAGTCCACATCTGGGGGAGCCTCTCACTATCACTCTGCACTGAGAGGACCTCTCACGGATTCCCCATGTGGCCTCCGATTCCTAGGTTCCTGTGTGCCACCGGCCTCAACCTCCCAAGTGTCCAGGCCAGCGCACATGAAGGCCAAGTGCCATTTATTTAGGCAGTGAAACAAAACAAGGAGCTGAAAGCAGAAAGCTGGGGCAAAACCACCTGGAAGAACGGAGGGGCAAAGCCAGCAGGAGATGGGACACTAGATCCGGCACCCGTGAGTGTGCAGGACTATCTCGGTACAACAGTGTGAATTCAGCCAGTGTTGCAGGCCAGGGCTCCACACAACCGAGCCAAGTTCGCGCAGTGTCTGGCCTCTCTTTTGCTTAAAATATTTAGGGATCTCTGTCTTCATATATGTTTGGATGGCTTGATTTGCTCATATATATTTTACGTCGTTTCTCTCTATCACAATGCAATATCTGGAAATGTCTGACACATTGATAAATATTTGCTACATAAAGAGTTACTAATGAAAGAATACCCATATTTGTGAACAGAAAATGTCTGGAATGTTTAAACAATGTGGGCAAACCCACAAAACAATATAATTCTTCATTAGTTCTGGAACAAGTAGACCCTGCTGAGATCAGAGAAATCACATTTCAGGTTTAACTTTTAAAATAGAGTTTTAAAAGCTCTGAGGAGGGGACAGCACTGAAGTGAGCCCAAGAGAAAAGGAACTCAGGCTCCCCAGCTTTACATACCACAGAAGCGGCTGAGCCGATCATGAAGTAGTTACTATTGCCTGTAGCTTTAGCAAGATGAAAATTTGCTAGAAAGATGATTTCTCACAGTTCTCAGGAGGCTCACAAAAATCTTTTCTGGATCTTAGACTGGGATGAAGGGGTGTGAAGAGATCTCAATAAAATAAACAAGAAATGTTGGAGTCTAGGTGGAACCTGGTCCATCCTCATTCACTTTTGGTTGAGAGTACACAAGGTACTCGTATGGGTAGAAACTCCAGGGCTGTGGTGTGCTTTGGACAACAGAAGAATCCTCCATCCCCCCTCCCCTCGAATCCTCCATCCCCCCTCCCCTCCCATGCCTCTCTTCCCCTCCCTTCCCCTCCTTCTCCTCTTTCCCCTCCCCTCCTTTCCCTTGCCTTCACTTCCCTTCTGTTCCCTTCCATTCCATTCCATTCCCTCCCCCTGTCTCTGTCTCTGTCTCTGTCTCTGTCTCTGTCTCTGTCTCTGTCTCTGTCTATGTCTCTCTGTCTCTCTCTCTCTCTCCCTCCTCTCCTTAACTTTAACATTCTCTCTAAATACATTTGACTTTTTGGCATTCTAAATTCTGCATTGCAAAGACAGGATACATAATAGTGAACTTCCAGTTGGAGAGCAGGTACAAGCACAAAACACACCTTGATCATTCCATCTTTTTATACCACTTTTTGGAAAATTTCTGTCCTCCTGATTCTCTCCTCCAATTCCAAAAATTCTACTTTCTCATTTAGTACAATCTCTTTTGTGTTTTACTTTATTTATGCATTTATAGTTTGGGTTTGTCCTAAAGGAGAACTGTGTACTGTTTATCTGTATTTGTTTTATGTCAGTTAGAGTTTTATCTGTTTTCTTGCAATGACAAAGACTTCCTCTTTCTGACTGAACAGCATTTAGGTGGCGTGTGCATTCCATTTCTTCTCCCATTTGTCTCTTGATGGGCATCCCGGTGGGAACTGAGCTGCCAGAAACATGGGTGTGGACGCATCACTAGGATGTGATGTTTTTAACACTTCAGGGCTGTACCCAGAAGTATCACCAGGGCAAATGGGACTTCAGGTTTGAGTTCTGAGGTGTCTCCAGCCCAATCTCCAGCGCTGGCGAGAGGTTTCTTCCCCTCAGAGAGCAGGAGGGGTCTTTGCCACACAACCCCAGCAGCGCTTGGCTCCATGCCTGCTCCTGCTCACAGCCATTCCGATGGCGCCGAGGTGGAATCTCAGAGTGCGGACTAAGGCAGCTGGATATCTTGTCATGCACTTACTAGGCGTCCGTACTCTGGGTTCTCTCGATTGGATGATCTGTTGCTGGGACTTAGTGCTTCTGAGATCTTTAACATTGCCACCACTTTCTACTCGGGGTTCTAGAAGGAGACCATCCATAGCCTGGTTTAATTGATGGGGTGATTTTTTTTTTTTTTTTTTTTGGTTCCATCAAAAACAAAAAAAATTAAATGGCAAAGTAACAAAAGGTGGGGGCCTGCTCAGTTCTTTAAGTGGCTGCTTCAACAAAGCTGTCAGGCTCAGGTTGCTGTGGTTCGATCTCCATAAGTAAAGCCAGCCAAACCTGCCTGAGGGCATTCAGAGCCAAAAATAATACAAAAAAATTTAAAAAACAACAAACAAACATGCACTTCTTAAATGTGAGTCCTCACCTCATTTTCCCTATAAATATTTGGGAAATAAATAACAGGATTATAAATAAGCCATAAATAACAGAATTACCCTCACACAGTGGAAACAAGTTTTTAAGTTGCTGAAACTGGAGTTTCCAAGGTCCAAGTCAGGATGGTTGGAGACTCCATGTGATCGTGAGAATTGTGTCGGATGAGCAGTGGCAGCTGAGATGATGGAGCAGAAGCGCGGCTTCCACCTTCAAGACGATTACAATCTAGTTCTACGTACAGGGTCTCCTGAGAAGTGTGTACACCCTTCTGGAAAAGAAGAACAGCATGGTCGGCTCTCAGCAGATCCCATCACGCTCTTCTGGGGGACTCCAGGGGATGCCTTAGTGCAAAGCTCCCCACCTGGGGACCGTTATAGAGGACACTGGAAACGTGCGTGCAGCAAGCTCAGTGAGCAAGGTCACCCAAGAGGCAGTTTGCTGCCCTAATAAATATCTGAAAGTTGAGGGCCACCACTTGTGTACCTCATGCAATGGCAAAGACCAAAGCTAACTCGTCTCAACCTCATGAAGCTGCAGTAAATTTCATATTGACATATTTATAAGACTTTTTTTTTTTTTTTTTTTTTTTGGTGGAACCAGGGATTAAACTCAGATCCTCGCGCTTTCCAGGGAAGCACTTATTCTACTGAGCCATCTCCCCAGCCCAATACTACGTTTTCTTTTCCTGAAGTGTGCATACACTTTTTGTTGGGTGGCAGGGAAAGAGGGAAGAAGAGAAGGAGAGAGAGAGAGAGGAAGGGAGCGTGTGGGAGAAAGAGAGAGAGAGAGAGAGACAGACAGACAGACAGACACAGAGACACGCAGAGAGATGTCAAGGAAACATTATTTTTTTAAGGTTAGTGGCAGAAATCATCAAATACATAATTTCAAAAGTCCTTAGCTGATAATTAAAAATCACAGGGTGTAGAGCACCTCTTATGTCCCATTTCTAAACATCTTTTGATAGTCAGAGGACATTTAGGTGGGCAGGCATGAAATGCTGGCGTGTGACTTCACTGGTAGATTTGAAATTCAGTGATATGAGAACACCGCTGTCACTTAAAACTCTGCGAGTCTCCTGTAAAATGAAGTTACTAGCACATAGCTCAAGTACCAATGCTGTGCTTACCGACTGTTTTGCAGACCACTTATATTTGGAGCCATCTTTAGCTTATGGGCTCTTCACACATATCGGATTAATTGTGGCTCTAACATTTCAACCAGAAAGAGCACAGTCATAGATAAACACAAGCTCGATCTGCACACAGGCCTCCTTCAGCTATATTCAAATGTTTGTACTGAGGAAGCCTGTCACACGGGCCTCCCTCGGGCTGTAGCTGTGGTGGCACTGTAGGGCTGGTGCCCCTTTAGGTTAAAATCTTAAATGAAGATGTCCAAAACAAACAGCCTGCGATTTGCTCAGTGGGGTCGCTCTGCACAGCACCCGCCCTGGGGTCCACCCGGGTGTCTTCTTTCCCTGCAGGCGTCAGGCTGCGCCCTTCCCACAAGCCGGCACAGTCACCGCAGGGCTGGCGTGCAGAGCTCTCGATCTCTGGCCCGGGCTCATGGAGAGGGCAGCGCAGCTCTCAGCCAGGATCTCGACAGGGTCGGAGTGACCGGATCTGTGGACGGGCGCCGTGGCCTGTGATAGCCCACGCTTGGCCTGAACATAACATTTTAGTGGTAAAGCTCCAATTTCTAGGTGAACAGCCTCCTGGGAACCCTGCTGCCTGTGAGAGAGCCAAGTCCTCATGGATTGCATGAAATTAATAAGGAATCATCACAAGGAAATATTTGTAAATCTGAACTGTCCGCTACTGCTAAGGACAGTTGGCAAATCCTCACTCATGTCCTTTCCCTCTCAGAAAGGCTGTCAAAGCCAAATAAGGCAGGTGCCAAGCTGACCAGGGCAGAACTCAGGGCTGAGAGTTGTGCTCCTTACAAAAAGACTGACCCAGGATTGTACTGTGTCCTTGCTTGAACACAGAACACATTTCATTACTTAAATAGAACCTGCTCTCTTGAAATGCTAACCAACTTCACATTTAAAAAGCTGTTAGAAAACTCTGATAACTTTATGAATGTGAGGAGTTAAAGTTCACCTCTAAATGTTCATGTAAAGCAAGACATATGATTGCAATTAATAGTTAAGAAATGTGAGACATGGGGCTGGGGAGCGAGCTCAGCATTCTAAGTGCCTGCCTGGCAAGCGCAAGGATCCAGGTTTGATCCCTGGCACCGCATGCTCTGCTGGCCCTGGAACCCTGGGCACGCTGTGCCAGCCACCTAAGCCAGGCATGGTGATGCACGCCTGTAATCCCAGTGCTGGGGAGGCTGAGACCGGAGGGTCACTATGAGCCCGAGCTGCATAGCAAGACCCTGTACCAAATGAATAAATAGTTAAAAAAAAAAAAGACATGAGGCATTTGAGGAAGTCAGAAGTATTTAAAACTAAAATATGCACTCAGCCAAGGACTGGAGAGTGAAGCTTTTCTTGGAGACAATTCATAGCACACAATAGTCTCACTGGGTATCACTCCATCACCGAGACACAACTTCAGAGCGATCTGATGTAGGCCTGTCCGGGCTCACAGGGCAGTTTGGCCTGGATCCGTGAGCCACTCCTCGCCAGGCTGGAAGCATCACAAGAGCAGGCAGTTTCTTCAGCCTGCGGAACCTGTCTCTGGATTCATCTACAAATTGCACAAAAGTTGTCGCACTAAGTCCACGAGGCATCGCTGTAGACACTGCTGACGCAGCCTGACCCAAGAGTAAAAGCGAGCTGAGGAAACCTCAGAACTAAAACCATTTGGACGCGTTCTGCATGAGATGTAGCCAGGGCCTTGCACCGTGAGGAGTCGTTCCAGGATGCAGGAAGTGAGGAAGCTCAGGAGTGGGCAACCCTGGCAGCTCTCTTGCTGTTTGCTCTCTGACTAGGGTAGACTCCTGAAGCGAACTGCTGACCTGGTCTGTGGTGACAGCGTGGTCTTCGTGCGGGAAGCGCTGCTGCTAGCTTTCCGTTAGTGTGGGCTCTTACGGGACTCATTCTCATCATCACAAAGTGTAGCAGACACAAGGACAGCTTGCTGTGAATTGTCTACTTCAAATCTGTACCGGCCACACCTCTGCTGTTTAATTCGGTAAGGACTGGGGACTTACACATGTACATTTAGGAAATGGTAGAACGCAGTAGGATAGCTACCCAGCATTCAGTATGAGTTTTCTTTTTCTCTTCTTTTCACTTAGTCCGATTTATAGTGCATTTATGACATATTTATGCATTTTTAAATTTTATAAGACTTGCCTCCAAATTGATTCACTGTAACGCCGGTGAAGACTCAAGTGCCCTTGGAGAGTGCTCGGGGCTGAACGTAGTATGCTTTGTTATGATTAGGCACAAGTTATGAGGAACTCACCAGCCCATATTTCTTTTGCTTAATATAAAATATTTCTAAAAGTAAGACAAAATTGTTAGTAGACAGCATATATACTTTGCCTTCAATTACCATTATTGGAACTAATTAGAAAGGGTATAAATAGTGTACAAGAAATACACCTTGAATTATTGTAGACAGCAAAGTTAGGTAGATATTTATGTGCAGTCAGAGAGGGATCGGCGGCGCAAGGAATTCAGCATAAAAAAATAGAGCCCTCAGAGCGGAGGCTGGAGGTGTTCTGAAGAAAGCCAGGCCCAGGGTGCAGAAGCCGGAGCGCGCCTGCCCATATCCTAGTGGTAATCAGTGGCTTGCTGTTGGGCTGCTGTTAGCTCCTCCTGGCTCCAGGCAGGAAGCAGACAGGTAGGTGAGCGACCAGGACACCCTCCCCCTCCCCCGCAACCCCTTTCCGACATGCTTTTGCTCTTGTGTGCCTTTGCTAGGTGATTTCTTTCCCTATTGGATCAATATTAGCCAAGCAAGTGCTTGCAGTCCCTTGGGTCCCCTGTAGCTTGGCCCAGGTTGTGCCCGTGCTGTAGAAATTGCCTCTGATGAGGGGGCCTCAGAGGTCACCCACTCGGGATCCCGCCTGAGAACCCTGGAGCTGTCCTTTTTCTTTTTATTTCTAAACTTTTATTTCTTCTAACTTCCTTCTCTGGCTCACAACTTTACTCCTTGTGAAAACAGGAGCCCTGAACGTCCAACCTCTAACAGGTCCGGAGTTAGGTCAGAATCCATCACGGTAGAGGCGTGCTGTTTGCTTAGCTTCTAAATATTATCACATTCTACAGAATATGCTATTTGATTGTTTTCTGAAAATAATACTTTTTTTAAAAAAATTGGCTCTTTCTCCACAAAAGTTCCCACTCCTGTGAATTGTGACTTTCACCCCATAATCGGGGAAATTTCCAGCTCAGCCCATGTGCTCTACTGAGGAAGAATGGAAGCTTTTGTGCTCTTAGGAAGTGGGGTGAGCAAGCCTAGGAAGAGGATAGTCGGGGGCCTGGATGTCAGGAAAGCTCAGAGGAGAGCCCCACCACCGGGGAGCAGGACATGCTGCTCAGACCTGTGGACCACGCTGCCGTGGGGAGCGCCTCACAATGACCACGTGCACCTCTGGCAAGGGCAGATTTGAGAAGCTGCACCCCAACGTTCATTCTGAGATATCCCCATCCCCACTCCCCTCTGAGGGGGAGTGGAATGTGGAAACCTCTGGCGTTTCCATGGGCAAGTCCTTGGGAATAAAGGGAAAGACATCTAGAGGTGGAGCGGGGAGGCGAAGGGGAAGGAAACCAATTCAGCCATCGCACGAGCATGCACCTGCTTCCCAAGACGAAAACAACCAAGATGCGCTATGAACATGGACCACTAAAATGTTAAAGGAGTCAGAGAAATAAGAACTGGCCTCCATTTCATTAATTAAAAGCAGTTAGGAACAACGCATGCACAGAAATTGTCTTTGGCCAGCCATGCTTTGTCACACTTAAAGCAAACTTCCAAGGACAGCGTTGGCCACCAGGCCATGCAGATTAGAAGGAGCAACTGTGCTAGGAAGTGGAAGTGCAGCCCCAGGCCTGGGAGGGCCAGCAGGCCTCGCGGGGTGCCCTGGGCTCTGGACCTGCCAGAGTGCTCACGGTGCCCAGTGACCAGGAGCCGCCCGTGGAGGCATGGGAGAGACACTTCCTACGGATCCTTCATAAAAGAGGAAACACGCTTGAGCCCCAAGGTCACCTGCGATCTGTGACCTCACAGAGACGCACGCCAAGCACCGTGTAAGCGGAGCAAAGGCGCAGTTCCCCTTTCTGTCTTCAGGGTTAAAGAACTCTCACCAGCCTGTGTGGCATGCCACCTGCAGTCCCAGGGCTCGGAGAGGGAGCCAGGGAAGCTGGAGAGCTGAATGTGTGCTGGGTATCGTGGAGAGATTAAAAAAAAGTTGGGCATGTACTTCAGTTCAAAGTTCCTGGGTTCATTTCCAAGAATTGTCAAAAACAAACAAACAAGCAAACCAAACAATCCCTCCCCAGAGAAGCCCATGAATGATTACAGTGAGGTAAGGGTCCCACTAAACACTCCTGCTTTTGTGAACAACTCTATACAACATCAGGGACTCTGGGAAGGAGAGGAACCTTACAAATCTTAGAAATATTTCATTGGGAAGAAAGGGTTTTATATAACAAAAAAATGTAATTTTTGCACCTGACAAGGTTGTATCCATATATATAAAATAGGTAAAATAGATATACAGCTACTTTCTCTTAATTCAACAAGAAGAAAGATTTGTACTAACAGTGTTTGGACAGGATATCATGTCTACATCTTGCACTATGAATAACCACTATGAAGACAACAATATGTAATATATTAATTATTGTAACTGTCCTACTAACCTGTTTTGAAACTATCTCATTGCTATTTGTTTCTCAGTAAGATTAATTTTAAAAAAGAAAGGATTTTACATATGAATGCAACTACTTTTCAATCCCAGAATATTAGAAAGAGAAAAAAATCCTCATAAATATCTGGTTATATTTTATATTCTTCTTAATAATAACATTTAGTACTAACAGATAATATATATTAAGATGAAAAATTAGATAGCTGAGATATCGCAATGTTACCTAGAAATTCATGACATTTGACAGATATGTGTTTGATAGTACAAATTTGACCTTGTACAAATAATTGTACAAAACTGTCATTTATTTTTAAAATAGCTTTAGTAGATTTCTTATAGTGATTAGAAATGTACAAATATTTATAATTTAGAGCATTCTCTGTAAACAGTGACAGTCCTTGAGCATTCTTGCGAGCCAGTTTTTCTCAGCCTGTTCCAGGGTACCCTCGTGACCAGTTGCTTTGATACTTTCTCCCCAAGGAAGAGAATTGAACAATGCAGTCAGCCAGCACTGAGGTCCGACTCGAGGCTGGCTGGCGGGGGCTTTCTTCATTCAGCTGTGTGCTTCCCTGTGACGGTAAGATCTGACGCAGTGAATACACAGCCCCTGTCTTAGCGCAGCATTTCAAACACCAGAGGTTCTCGGCTTCTTGTTCTTTACTTCTGTCTTCTTTACTGATGAATCGAGGTTTTCCCACTCACATGCCTGAAGTCTCAGTGTTTTGGAAACACACTCACATGGTCCAAAAGATGCTCACTGGTTCCCTCCTAAGATCGTGTAGATTATTTAGAAGCATCTAGTAAGAAGAGATTAGGCCTCATGTTTCTTAGAGCCCTTTTCAGTGAAAACAGCTGCTGTTCGGTGAGCACACTCCCCAGCGCACTTTACCTCAGTCTACTCGATCAGTGATTAAAGTGTTACGAGGCCCAGCGTGGTGGTGCTGCACACCTACAATTCCAGAGCTCTGGGAGGCTGAGGCAGGAAGATCGTAAATGCAAACCCAGTAACTCTGTAACTTAATAAGATCTTGTCTCAAGATAAAAAAAAAATCTCAATTATTTAATATCCTGACTAAATAAACAAGTAAGTGAATAAAAAAATGAATAACACTGGACAGTGTGCATTTTGGAGAAGAAAGAGAGTAGAAAGCCTCACTTCAGCCCAGGTGTCAGAGCTGCGGGGTGGCCAGCTCTGTGTTGAAAGTGTGCACCTTCACCCAACGCCCCACCCGGAGGTGCTGTGCTGAATCTGCCTGTTGCTTGGATACTTGCTGACACGATACTTTATATCTTGAGAATTGCTGGAGAAAAAGGAAAATCATTTTAGTTGAGTTAGTTTTCTCATGGTGTATCTTTAAAGGAGAAAGGTGACTTGACATTTTTCTTTGTGTTTTTCTGAAGTTAAAATTTTCTGCAGTGATCTGCAGAATGGCGATCCCTTCCCCGCACGGTGTGAGGCTGTGTTCCACCTCACCGGGAAGCTGCTTGCACTGGCGTGCAACACCACGTGTGTACCTGAAGGGGACAGAAGGCCGTACTCGTCTGCCATGACAACAAAAGCCCGCCCCGGAGTGTGGGAGCACGTGAGCCCCGGAATCTGTTTCTCTCCTTTCTAGCATCAGGACCTCTCTCTTGAGCACATGGCAGCGGGCTGGCTGGCTTGAGGTCTTTTGTCCCTGGCTTGTAGGTGGCAGGTGCTGCCTGTGTGAGCGTGTCCTGTTGCTAAAAGGGTTTGCTCACTTTTCCTGCCCCAAACTGAACTCCCGCCCCTGCTCCCCATTCCGAGTATTTCACTCTCAGCTCAGCCCACTGGTGCGCATCAGGACTGTGTGCTGCGGAGCAGCCTGTGCACACCCCGGCGCTTTGTTCTTGGGGTGCTGTGACCTTCAGCACCCCTCTCAGTGGTAACAACCAGCATCCAGTTTCTCAGCACTGCACAGTGATTTGGGTTAATTGTTTGGACCCCTGTGGGAGCACTGGCATTTGGAGGTTGGCCCACGTTGCAGGAAGAGTCACTGGGCCTTTTCTATTGTCAGGAAGTGTCCCCCTGCAAGGCTACACACATTTTCATATTCATTTACTGACTCAGGCACATTTTATTTGTTCCCAGGGTTTGTTATTATGAATAAGTATCTGTATACAAATATTGCATAACCATAGGTTTTTATTTTTTTATAGATGAATGCATTGCAAGAAGAAATGAAAAATGCATGACACACTTAAAAAAAAAAAAGCTGCCAAACTATGTTCCAGAGTGGTGGTAGTCATCTAAATTCTTATCTACAGTGCGTGAAAGGTGCAGTCCTACATTCCTGACAAGGGATGGCAATTCTGGTATTAGGCTTTTGCTGTTGTAATGACTGAGTGTCTGTATTTTTTGTGGTCTTAATTTAAATCTTTGTAATGACATGGTGAGCATACCTGATGTGTTTATCTGCCTTCATATATCTTTGTATAATGTCTGACCAAGTATTCGTGCAGTTACTTACATTGGCTGCCTTCCTGATGTTGTGTTGTAAGGGTTTTACATATTAGCTCTTTGACAGATATATTCATTGCAAACATTTATCCTAATCTGTGGTTTGAATTTCATTTTTATTTTGCTTTTGAGAAACAAGTGTGCCTAACTTTGATGTCCATTTGTCGGTGTTGCTTTTACAGTTGACGACATTTTTCAGTTCCTCCCCTCAAAATCTCCCTTCAAGCAGAATTAAGAGACTTTTTGCCAAAGATTTCTGTTAGAGGAATTATAATTTTCCATTTCAGTCTAGGATCCTTCTGCATTAATTTGTTCTTCTTCCAATTTTTTGGAAAGCTCTCTCTTTCTTCAATGATTTATCTTGGCATCCTTACCAAAAAACCGAATGTCCAATGTGGGAGTCAATTTCTTTCATTAACAATGTGCGCCCTTAATCTGTGGATCTGTACTTAAATCAGTGAGCCATATTTTCCTACCATATTGAAGCTTTGCAGGTCTAAAAATCAAGGCATTGGCATCTTTCATCTTGGTTTATGTTTATTAATATTCTGGCTACTTGAGGCCACTTGCACTTCTTTATCAACTCAAGAATCAGCTGTGATGTCCCCCAAAGCTTGCTTGCATTTTGTTGTCCTTCCCTAAGTCTGCAGATCACTTGGCTCCCTGCTTCTGCATGTTCTGATGGTCTCAGGGAAATGTTTTCACTTCTTTCATTAAATTCATTCTTTAAAACATGTGTGATATTTTGAAGCTGGCATAAATAGGGTTATTCATTAATTATATTTTCCAAGTATTTGATGTCAGAACGTATTTCCTGAATTATTCTCTTGTGACCTTGGTAAATTCACTAACTAATTCTGGATGGCTTAATATAAACTACATAAATGGCATTGACATCTGACAATAAAGACATTTGTTTCAAATATACAGGACTTTCTATGGGCCAAATTCCCATTTCTTCGTGGACGAATAAATTTTAAATATTACAAGACACCACCATGCCAGCTCTAAAGGCTGCATGTCTGCACCTGGATGCAGAGCCACCAAGCCACTGTCCCTCTGGGTAGCCAGAGCCATCTAGAGGGCTAGAGCATGAGGCCTGTGCCCCCCGCTGTGCTGCCCGAAGCGTGCAACAGCCCTGCTAGCACGGTGCAGGGAAGGTTGCAGTCACGGAAATGAGCAGGAGAGGAGACTGCACCAACATCTCCGCCCGGCTCTCAGAATGAGCACCGAGACTTGACTCTGGTGTGTGTGTGTGTGTGTGTGTGTGTGTGTGTGTGTGTGTGTGTTTTCTGTGTGTGTGTTCTCTGTGTGTGTGTTCCACGTGTTCGCTGAAGACCTGCAGGACAGTATTGCTACTTTTCAGCTCTGAAATCGAAAACACTGTTCTGTAAGGAGAAACATGAGGAAGTTTACCGCTCCTGACTTTCAAAGATGAGGCGATTATTTTATAAGTCTAAAATGCCTGCGTTTCAATTATATTGGTTGGAAGAACATGTTTCTTGGATTAGCCATGTATACCTTCCTTAATGCTATCATAATCTCAAGTTCTAAAACGAGATTATTGGCGTTCAAGAACTTCCAATGGGAAGTAAGTTATAATGCACGGTTTAGGGATGTAGCTGCAAGCCACAGATGGTGCGGTTCTTTGATACTATGAATGGAAATAAAAAACTAAGTCCAATTTAATTGGGTTAGTATGATCTCTGTTATTTTTAAAGAGGATATGTAATTTTGGATAAGCAAAATTTTATGCTTTTATTTATATTCAAATGCTACTTTTTGGGGCCAGGCGATGGCTCAGTAGAATAAGTGCTTCCCTGAAAAGCGCAAGGGGCTGAGTTCAATCCCTGATTCTGGAAAAAAAAAATTCTGCAGTTAGTCGTAGGAGTAGAGCCGGGGTTATCACACAGCCTGGGTAAGGATGAGATGTGACTTGGGGAACAGCTCCTACTTGGAGGACCACAGCAGGGACTATGCACCACCATGCCCAGTCTCAATCACCATCTCAGCACACCCCGGGAGCAGGGCCAGCACGGCAAGCCAGGGATTGAACTCCCAACCCCTGAGTCTGCCTAAGCAGGTGCTTTAATCTGCCGAGCTATTGGGCCAGCTTTTTTTTTTTTTTTCCCAGTTGATCTTCTTTCTGCTTCTCTGTGTTTCTTTTGGGTCATGAGCAAAATTCTTAACTATGTTCAATACTGAGAGATGAACATGCAAGAACGTGCTTCTTCTGGCTTGCATTACACAGAAGTCTTGTGGCCCTCAAAAGGCTTCCCAAGCCATGAGATGGCATTTCTTCGCTTGCATCCAGAGTGTGCAAAGTAAGCAATGGGCTGCACATCAGCAGAGGTTGGACTGATACGCTCTTTCTTTTGGTGACACTGCAAAAATCAGATAATGACATAAAATCCCAATTCGTTAACGAGACTTTTCCTAATACAGGGGTTTTGACCCAGTATCCTTGTTGACAAATAAATTTAGCCGCTGGTACTGCTGAGGAAGATCACCCCATGCAATCAGAAAAGTTGATAAATCTTCAACACCAGTACAGATTCACTTTTTGTTAGAAAAGTGCATATTTATTAATTTGACTGCAGTTATATTTTTGAAGGGAGTAAGAGATCACTCAGTCTCCATAAGGTCTACTTAAATGTTGTTGATAGTTCATGTATAAATTTGTCCAGTAGAAGTGTGTAAGAATATTATCAAGGTATCATGATCCCTGACCTGAAATTATACTATAAGGCTACAGTGATGAAATCAGCATGGTAGTGGCATAGAGACAGACCTTAGGGTCAGAGGAACAGGTTAAAAGATGCAGACACAACTGCAAACACACTCAGCCATCTTGTCTTTGATAAAGAGGCCAAACAAGCTCAATGCAAGAAAGGTAGCCTCTTTAATAAATGGTGCTGGGAAAACTGGCTTTCCACATGCCAAAGCCTAAAATTAGACTCAGGTCTATCACCATGCACTAAACTACAGTCAAACTGGATCAAAGATTTAAATATTAAAGCAGAAACACTAAATCTTTGGGAGGAAAAGTTAGATAAAAATCTTAAAGACATAGGACTAGATGGAGTTCGTGAACAAAAGTCAAACTGCACGGGAAATACTTCAAAGAATCAACAACTGGCATATCATCTTTTTGAAAAGTTTCTGCACTTGAAAGAAAATCTCCAACAGAGTAAAAAGAAAACCAACAAGCTGAGAAAAAATTATAATTGACTGTCCCTCTGCAAAAGCATTCTATCTATAACATACAAAGAATTAAAAAAAAAAAAAACAGGCCCCCCAAATTCAAAGACACAATCCAAAAATGGGCATCTGAAGGCTGGCTAAATAGCTTAGTGGATCAAACTCCAGGCACAGGGACTGGGGGTTTGATCCCCGGGCCTGCTATGCCAGCCCCGCCCCGGGGCATGCTGAGATGACAATTGAGACTAAGCATGGTGGCATGCACCTGTAATTCCAGCTCTTGGGAGGCTGTAAACAGGCTGGACTACGAGTCCAGTCTAGTAGTGAGACCCTGAACACTTTGTAGACTCTTCCCTAAAATACAAAAAAAAGCAAAAATGGGCATCTGAGATGAATATACACTTTTCAGATGAAATACAAATGGCAAGTAAATATATGAAAAAATTCAACATCATTGTTCATTTGAGAAATGCAAATTAAAACAACACTGAAATTCCATCTCACCCCAAAAAGAATGTGTAACATCAAGAAGTCAGCCAGACTAAGCATCTGCTTAGACAAGCACAGAGAATGGGGCTTGATTCCGGGTACTGCATGCCGTGCTGACCCCACCCCCAGGGCTCCCTGAGCCAGTGACAGAGTCCAGGCGTGGTGGTGTACTCCTGTAATCCCTGTGTTGAGGAGGCTAAAAACAGGAGGATCACTACAAGTCTAAACTGTGTAGTAAGACCCTATTCCAAATACATTAAAAGCAGGAGAAGAAGAAGAGGGAGGAGAAGGAGAAGGAGAAGGAGAAGGAGGAGAAGGAGAAGGAGAAGGAGAAGGAGAAGGAGAAGGAGAAGGAGAAGGAGAAAGAGAAGGAGAAGGAGAAGAGGGAGGAGGAGAAGGAGAAAGAAGGAGAAGAAGGAGAAGGCGAAGAAGTCATCCAATAACAAATGTTGGAGGGGCTGTGGGGAAAAAGGAACCTTTTCCCACTATTTGTGGGAGTGCAGACTGGTACAACCACTATGGGAATCAGTGTGTAGATTCCTTTAAGAGCTAGAGTTGGAGACGTCATTCAACCCAGCTATTCACCTCCAGGGTAATTTTCCCGAAGAACTGAAAACAACATAGGCCAGCGATGCATGTGCACCCATGTTTATAGCATTGCAAATTGTCCTAGCTAAATCCTGGAAACAACCCAGATGCCCCTCAACTGAAGACCGGATAAAGAAGATGTGGTATTTTCACACAAGGGAGTAGTACTCATGATAAATGAGTCTTCTGTTGGAAAGTGGCTACAACTAGAGGGCATACTCTTAAGTGGAATCAATCAGTCCTGCACATGCAAACATCACATTGTCTCCTTAGCGCAGGAACCTAAAGATAGACTCTGAAGAGCACAGTAGATACTGGGAAAAGGGCATGAACTTGTTCAAAAGGAAAGTGACTGAACTGAGTGGAAGGACAGGCAAAGGGGTGGATGACAGAAGCAGATCTAAGTATGCAAACTCAATGGCTTGGACAACTGCACTGTGCACTTCTGCTGCTCTATGCAAAGGTGCAGATAGCATTTCATTCATTTTGTCTCCTTTTTCAATTGTTTCTCCTTTTTTTCTGAATTTCTTATGTATTTCTTTCTTTTTTTCTTCTTCCAATTTTACATGCATACATCTGGCAATACGAGTAACTGATTGGCAGATAACATGCACTACAGCAAATACGGTGAGATTCATACTACTTTGTTAAGTGAAATTCTGTATTGCTTGTCATTTTTGTTTTAACTCTATTTTGTACTCTCTTTTAAAATTAAAAAAAGAAAAAGATCCGATGTGAGCAGATCTTTCTGGGCTTGAACCTCAGCTGCGATCCACTCTAGTTTGAAGACATCCTTTAGAATTTTTCTAACCTCACTCACACTTGTGGCCAGAGATTCAGTTGTTGCCTTCCTGCCTGCATCTCTCCCTGTCTTCCCGAGCACTGTGCTGACATCTTTTGTGAAATGGTATGCTTAGATGTCTTCAGAGGGCAAGGCGTCCTTCTCTTCCTGCTTTGTAGCCCCAGCTCCTTCGCAAGCCTGTCTTTGCCCTGCTCTCCCGCAACCCCCCGCAGCTCCAGCCTCCACCTCTGCTGGCTCTGCGGTGCTTCCCTCCTGGCAGAGAGCTGTGTTTCCCCTCAAGATCAACTCTAGCTCTGTCTCCATCTTCTCTCAGAAAACCTCAGCCTCGTACCTTCCCACCTAACATGTGAGGTGATGTGCATCATAGAAAAATAACCAGCACATTTTCTATTCTTTCCTCTCCCTGCTAAACCTGAAGCATGCTCCAGGTTCTATACTTACGATCCCTTTTTCCATTTGAGATTTTTACTTGTGGTATTTTGAAACAATGCCTGGGATAGAGTAAAGCATTGATTCCACTTATATCATTCATAAATAAATTGTTCTGAGATTGGAGCAGGTGTGAGCACACCATCGTCTCCGAGAGTGGCGCCTGCAGGTTGAGGAGGTCCAGAGGGGCCCAGAAAAATACCCAAGAAGGAAGGAGAACAAGGTGATGGCTTCCTTGGCCCTAAAATCCTTATCTTGCTGCTTTCACTGAGAAAAACAGCCTTCAAGAGGAAGTATTAGGCAAAAAGAAAAAGTTGGTGGGGAGACTTTGAGTTACTGAAGTGAAGAATTCTGCTTCCCCTGGAGCACACACGCAGCCAGCATTAGACGGAAAATTCCAGGGGCTGGCACAGGGTCATCTTCACCTGTGGGCCACCAGGGGTGGAGGTGACTCTGCACAAGGCCACACCAACCACGTGCAGCCGTGCTGCCTGCACCTTCCTTCTCCGCGCCTTGTAGGTCTTGGTATCTCTCAGGCCTGCAAAGCAGAGCTGGACACCTGAAGTTTTTGTCCTGAATGGCCCTTCCACATGGCAGTTCCTGGCCTAACAAGAGACGGGCATCAGCCAGGTCTGCAGACAGTGCATGTGCGGCACAGGGCTTTCATTTCCGCGTATATTAGATTTCACTACAGGGCTGAATGACTGTTGTTTTAGTGCCTTATCTAAAAAGTCACTTAGATGCTAACGGATTCAGTGTGTGAAGAGATAGCTGAGTCCGGGGGAGGCAGTAGGTTTATTAAATCTCTGTGTGCACAGCAGGTGGCACAGCTGATCCCAGGCTCCTCTGTGAGACACAAGGAGAAGCAGGCAAGCTGGAGCTAGGTGTGGGGAAGACCCACGAGCGTAAGGGTGCCACAGAGGCAGGCCCAGCAGGGACTTGGACCAGCAGAAGCAGCTCTGGTGCCACCCAGATTCCCTTCCTGAGTGTGACACTCCCTCCACACTTGGCCCCTGGCTGATTGCAAGGTGACATGTCCCATGGGGCCCTGGTAGTGCTTTATTGTTTTTTCTATATTTCTTTTCAAAAGAGTTACATGGTTAATTTAAAAAGGAGCTACTTATGAAATGACGTTATTGAGTCTCTTATAAGTGAAAGCTAAAGAGAGCTGTGTTTGGCCACATAACTGATGTATCAAATCCTATCTTACATAAAAATGGAAAGCAGCATGGAAAGGCAGAAGGAATAAGTGAAGGTGCTCTAAGTGCATCAATGCAGGGGAGATGGCTCAGTAGAATAAGCTTTCCCTCGCAAGCGCAAGGGTCTGAGTTCAATCCCCGGTTCCGCCAAAAAAAAAAAAAAGAAAAAAAGAAAAGAAAAAGAAAGAAAGAAATAGATACCTAAGTAAACGTGCTCTCAGTGCATCACTGATGATAGACGTTTGGGTCCCAGAGCAAATGACGAAGCTGGGCGAGCGGGGTCTCGGTGCTCCAGTCGCATAACAGCAGCACGTGGCTCTCTGAGCTGCACAAAGCTGACCAATTCCTAGTAGTCAGTCCTGCTGACACAAGCCAGGCTGAAGGATCTAATGTCTGTTTCTCACAGTGATTTACAAACTTTATTTTGTGAAGTCAAAAATCTTGTTAGGAAGCTGATGCCAGGAGTCTTGTGGCACCAAAGACAAAGAGCAAGCAGCAGCCGCAGCGCGAGGCCACCTCACTCTCTGCTTCCAGCAGGGATAGAGAGAGTACCTCCACCCTGCAGGCTCCCGCCGGGAAGTGCTGCCTGGCTTCAGGCCGAAGCCAGCCTTCTCTGTGTGAATGGATTATCGCAGGGCTCACAGGGAAACACAGCTAACCCAGGAACCCAGACCCTGACAAACATGGAGAAGAAAAGGAGAACAGAACAGGCTGCCTTGGGATTGGGGCAACGAAACTGATGTTTAGAGAGTACAAAGGCTTTCAAATAGAGAGGTCAGTGTGCATGAAGCCCCTAAGCACAGGACATAGACTCCCCCACCCATGGTCATGACAGGAGGGTCCCACTGGACACCAAGCATCTCCAGAGTGCAGAAGCCCAGTCCTACACCAGCTCCAGGCATGGCTGATGGCGCAGCCGTGCAGGCCCAAAGACAGCCGAGCTGCTCTCTTCAGACTCCCCTCTCTGGCACTTAGCAACCTGAGCCATGATCACTCACTTAAAACAGTTTTAAGAAGGCAGTGGCCAGTTCTGAGCTCGGTCGCTCTCCAGGGCCCACATTGCAGGTTTTTTGTCCCATCTCGAATACTGTTGCAAGAGCCCAGTATTTCAGAAACACCAGGACTTTAAGTACCTGCAACAAACTCAAGACAAAGGAAGTAAATGAGTGCAAAACCTGAAAGAAAGTTATGAAAACCACAGCCAAAGAATGTAGAAACAAAGATCTATGAAAGCCACTTTTAGAGCAGAACAGCTCAGCTTGGCAGAGAGGGAGCCCAGAGACACGGCCAAGGGCAGGGCCGCACCTTGCCCTCCTACACAGGCCCAGGCTCTTGCTTTCAACTGAAGACCACTGACCAGGGGATTTGCTGTCTAGAAGGCCCAAGTGTGTATGCTTCTAGCTCCTCCGAGGTTCCTAGCTGCCGGCCAGGAAGCTGAGGAGACAGAATTAGATTATACACCCACTCGAGGTAAACCTTTACAGCCAGAGAAAGACTGTGTTCCAGACAGAAGAGTCAGTGGAATCAGGTAGCACAGGCCACCTCCACCGGAGAAGGGGCAGCCGTTACAATTCCTCGTCGCTACCCTCCCCTCATCATCTGTCCCTGGTGCCTCCTCGCCACTGCAGTGCTAACGATGTACACCTTGGAGGCTTTAGTTTACATTCACACAGGGATGCGGGGTGTGAATACAGGGTCCCGTCACTAACCCCTCCTGCTCCAGGCTGCAAGAAGATACAGCAGACCAGGGGGATGCTGGGCGGGCAGGAGAGCGGCACAGGGAAAGAGCGCGAAGCCTCTGCCCGCTGCTGAGACCTCACTGCAGACCCCTCACATGAAAAGCAGGGAGAATGGGACCGGGGAGTTCTTCCCGTGGTGTTTCATGTTTGAGTCTAAAGTCAAGCTTGGCAAGGTACACGTGTGTTCAGAATGGGCCAGGAAGGCCTGGCCAGATAGCTCAGCAAATTAAAGTAGCTGTTTAGGCAGACGCAGGGTGGCCCTGTGCAGGGTGCATCCCTGGGGCATGCTGAGACGGCGATCGAGACTGGGCACAGTGGTGTGCATCTATAATCCCAGCACTTGGCAGGCTGAAAAGAGAAGAATCACTACAAGTCCAATCTCTGTAGTGAGACCTTGTAGACCCTGAACTAAATGCATAAACAAAGAAAAGAAAGAATGGGCCAAGAACAAGTGTTGGTCTGAGAGCTCAAGGGGCACAAAAGCATTGACCGCTTCCTCTCTGTGCAGAGACTGGAGCACCTGTGGACAGGCGGAGCCCCAGGGGTGCTGGTGCAGGGGGGCAGGTCTGAGGAGTCCGAGGTGGTTCTGTGAGCTGCAGGGTAGGCTTGTAGGGAGGTTCCTGAGATGCCTCCCCTCTGGCTTCCCCAGCCCCCCACCTCCACACCGCTGCCAGCCTCATGAGCTCTCCCCAGCTGCAGAGTGTACCGGGTGGGGTAGGGCAGAAACCTCGGGAGCGCAGCCGTGCTTGGCCCCCACGGGCAGCGTCCATCCTATCATTTATTCTGGCTTTATAATTTTGAGATCCACATAATGTTGAGTCAGAATTCTTAATTTTTGATGGGCAACACTGGGTGTATGCTACTTCCAGAACTTGGAAGTTTTACTGACTCACCATGTCTAAGTTTTTGAAGTTACAAAGTGGAAAAGAACATGTTTGTTATGAAGTATTAAAAGCAATATCTTTAGCATTAAAAAAATCCCTCTTCCAAGGGCCGTTTTGTTCCTCTCACATGCCTTCTCCGCGAGGAGCGCAACTGTCACCGCTTCTTCACTAATCCCACAGAGTTTCGCAGTTGGTCTCTGAATGCGTGTAGAGGCCTGCTGCAGGGGCAGCGAGCCGCTCAGCTTAGGGAAGATCAGTAATTCAGGCCTGTTCGCCCCTGAGTCCTCCAGCGTGGAGGCAGCCCCGTGGCATGCATATGTAACAGCTTGCTGGATGATTAACTCCAAAAGCATCTGAAATTGTTTCCCCGGAATGGAATAATGCCACGCGAGGACCAGTAGCTTCCAAGTACAGCTAGGCACTGCCTGTGGTTTTATAATTGAAGTTTAGTTGATTATACAGACAAGATCTCACATTATATACATAGAGAGAGAGACAGGAAAACAAGATTAAGGCAAGACGAAAAATGTGTAGAGCACCCAAAACAGGTCATCCCTAGTAACACATTTTGATTTTTGCAATTCATCTTCAACTACTTCAACCCCAGACTATGAATACTGGCCAATTAGATAGAAATTAGGATTCAAACTAAGTGTATCTGAGTAATTGACCCTAGAAGTCAACATTGATTTAAAAGAATCAGACTGAACTTTCAGGGAGTATATTTTTAGAAAATACAGTTGAGAATTATTTATAATTGTTTGATTTTCTCTTTTGTTTTTCTTTTTTGTACTGGGAACAGAACTCATGTTTTAATTTTTAAGGAGGTAAAATAGAAAGCAAGTTCTGAGGGATCAAATATTGCAAAATAGCTAACCATGAAATATCCTTTTCTCAGTAGCTTTTACAGAGGCACAACGTAGAAGTATTACTGAAAAATCCTAATCAATTTAGTAGTATAGCATCAAGACTAAATGAAGTAATCTTTATTGTATTCATGCCTTTCATTTAGTGTGCTAGTGAATTTTTGTGTACGTCCTACAGGGTCTGCAGGATCTCACGACACAGATCGGACGGGTAGTGATGCTCCCGTCTTTCAGGTCCCAAGAACTGGGAGTACAAGTGCTCCACCCGGTCCCCAGGGGTGGGGCCGGCACGGCAGACCGGGTGGAGCCCAGGCTCCTGCACCTGCCTGGGCAGGTGCCCTAGCATGCCGGGCTGTAGCGGTGGCCCTTAAAGGCTTCGTGTTAAGGACGACGTCAGCTTTAGGAAGTGGGATCAACGGCATTGCATTATAGTAACAACCGAGGCTCCTTTTAAAGGAGGTTTTTCGCATACTGAATTGTATTAAATGCATATTTTGCTGCCGAAGAGACGTTTCCATTCTTTCACACACTATTGGGAATTATCTTAATCGTTTTCCCAGTGTCTTAGCTACTTTTCTCTCACTGCTGGGACACATACCTGGCACCCGAAGTGGAAGGAGGAAAGGCTTACCTAGCTGACAGTCTGTGGAGGCTCCAGTCCATAATGAGCTGGCTCCACGACGCGTGGCTCGCGGCAGAGGGGAGCAGTTCATGGTGCAGGAAGACCGCAAGAGCAGGCAGCAAGAGGAGACCGGGGAGGGCCAGCCTCTCTTTCCCCTTATTGTACGCAGGCTCCCCGAGGGCAGGTGCAGCATGCACCCCATCTCTGTGTCCTCCTCTTGTGCAGGCTCAGGATGTTTACAGAGAGAGAACCCTGGCCCCCTGCTGAGCCAGTTAATCTTCTAAACTTCTCAAGGAGACTCGGTGAATCAACCACTACACCAAATACGTTGATTGTACCCTGCTGGGCGTCAGCGTCACACTGGAAACCTCCGCACCATTAATCGTCTTGCCGCTGCTTTAGAATTTTGGAAAATCAGGCAGATTCTCCAGCACATGTCACACTAGATGTAAGAGGAATTTCCCTTAAATATAAAACTAGGAAGTGCTATAAAGAATATGAATTTATGTAACCGATCCCTTGTTTATAACTCACTGTAATGTAATCTTTTGCATCGGTAAGCAGGTGTGGCAGGCCACTATAGGCAAACTCAGCCAATCGCAATACAGCAGAGCCTGAAGCAGTCGCTTAGCTTAGAACCCTAAATTTGAGAACTAATTTCCAATAAAAATGAAGCAGCGACTTTTATGATGGAATGCATCCTCGCTGGGGATGTTGTTTGGTACTAAAGTGAATGCCTAGTGTGTATGAACCCTGGACTTGCACCCAGCACTGCCTCTACCAGTCACAAAAAGCCAAATCAATAAGCAAGAGGAATAACTCCTTGGTGGTAGATGGAAACCTCACGTATTCTCTATGGAACATACTAGAACGCAATACATTCAGAGACAGAAAGTTGGTGTAAATATATGTATATGCACACATCTGTAAGTCAGCAAGTACAAAACATTTAGAAGAATTTAAACACGCCTGACAACTGCTTACATTTCTTCCAAGAGAATCCCTGGTATAGCGCACAGAGGTTGTGGTCCAAATAAGAACATTCCTAGTCAACACTTCTGTCTTCCAGCCAGTACGTAAGGAGCTTGGAAGCCAACACTCCTGTCCTCGAAACTAGAGAAAGTACAAACCAAAACTCCGTAACTGTTCTCCGGCCAGGGAAGGAGGGAAAGTTACAGAGCAAACCCCTGCCATCCCACCTGGAGAGAGTGAGCAGGGCGTGGAGCGCAAGCCACGGAGCAGGGACATGTGCGTGGGGTGGGAACCTGGGGCTCCAGTCGAAGAGCTGCTGGAGGGCGGAGAGATGCACCCACAAAGGCCTGGGAGCTGAGTCTTCGCCTCAGGGCCAGACTAGGGCCTCCCAGGCCTTCCCCAGGGAGGAAAGGTCGGACAAGAGGCCCTCAGCGTCTGCCGTGGTAACGCACAGCTCGAAGCGAGCACTGACCCCAGGCTCGGCCTGGCAGCACAGCTTTCTGGGGGATTTTTAGAGCTGAACCAACCTGGAAGAAGAGAACTATTGAACCCCAGGCAGCTCTGGCCTTCACCTGGGGTGAGGAGAAGCACACGCTGGCCTTTCGGCCTCTCGGCCCCTAAGGGGTGCAGGTGATGTGCAGCGGTAGTGCTGAGTGGCAGGTGTGAGGTCAGGCCCACGGGCTCCCAGAAAGACTGGGCCATGCCTAGGGCTGCTGCTTCAGATTGCGTTTTCCACTTCAACAGCAAGGCTTTTGACCAAAAATAGAATGAATCAAAGCCCTGTGTGTCTGGACTTCGTGTTTTAAAATCTGCCGGAGAACCAGAAACAACAGGAAAGAAAAAGCAAAACAAACACATGAGGAGTAATTCTAACTCATGACATTAACAACTGTAGAAGACAATCAATACAGCTCACCCGCTAGACACGCACATGCAGCCCGTGCTGAAGGCAGCTCACCAGCTGCCTGTCCAAGTTTACCACAGGCTGCTTGACAGCAACTCTGACGGCACCCTACGAGACTAAGAGACACAGGAGGCAGAGGGAAAGGAAGGCAGCAGAGCAGGAGCTACGTGTGACGAAGTGCCGGGATCCTCAAAGGAGGGTTTTGAAAGGATTGTTTTGCATGAGTTCAAGTAGGAAAAGTATACAACAAGAAGAATGGATAGATGAAGTCAGCAGACAGAGGAAGACTCTGGAAAAATGCTAAAATCATAAATTGTGGGGATCCAAATACTGGAGCCAAAATGAAGAATGTTATTGATGAAGAGTTGAGTAGCGCAGAAGAGAGAAAGGAATGGTAGCGAGAACTAGAGATTTCGGTAGAAACATCCAAAACTAGAAGGTAAGGATGAGTAATGGCAGTAACTGCAGCGTATCAGGGACGATGGAGGAAGAGGTCTAGCCGGCCGCTGCAGGAACACAGCTGCAGATGAGGAGAGAAATGGGCAGAGGGCACATTTAACAAGCTTTGAAAGTGAGAATCTCTGCAGATTACGACAACCGCAGCTCCAGACTGAAGCAGTTCAGGGAATAATAAGCAAGGCAAAAACTTAAAAATATGCACCTCCACATGCAAAATTTGAACATTGGAAGGAACGAGAAGCTGTGTGATGCCTTAAGAGGACAAATGAACTTAACACCCACTTATACACTACGACAAAATTGTAACAAATCTCTCTTCCAAAAGTGGATAATAAAGGAGACAGTGAATGATACCTAGAATGTTGACACCAAAGAATCTTGACAAGAAAGAGTCTCTATTGAGCTAAAATGAAGTGGAGATAAACACATTGGTAGACAAAGCTTGGAGGCCGGAGCGCAGTAAAGTGGTGTAAAGTGCGGAGACTGGGAAAGTGTCCGCAGCCAGCCGCAAAGCAGTTTTCAGCTGATATTCCGCACTGGGGAAAATGGCTTTTCTGGGTTTGCTGTTGTTAGTGTTTTCCACAAATGAAGAATAAAGGCTAATTTTCCAAGACTAGTAGGTGTGGCAGGGATTTATATGCTGTAGCGCTCCTCTAAGATCAATGCTAAGGTGCTAAGGTAGGCTTTCAAGTGGAAATGAAGGGAAGCTAGACATTAACTCAGAGTTGCTGAAGATGTGAAGGCTCCAAAATAAGTAAATATTTGAACAAATATATAAATGCGATGTGAAGCTAGGTTTGGTGGGATGTTCTTATTGTATAGAGAGGCTCATACAAAACGTAGTAGAAGATAATTGTTAAGCTCTAATTTTCTTACAATGTGTGAATATCTAATCTGTTACAGTAGGAACATGAAAGGGAGATAGAAAGTTGTAGTCGGAGTTTTCAACATGATTGAAATTAAGTTAGATCAATTCCAAGTACTTCTATTTTGAGGGTGTTATAAGCCAATCCCAGAAATAATCATAATGAAAATGCTTACACAATATCAGCAGGAAAAAAATCAAAGGAGAATAAAAATCTGCACCTATAATATGAGCGAGGCACAAACTATAAGAAGGAAGGAAATGCAAGGAGAAAATCTGAGACAGAGAATAGGAGTTGAAAAGCTGACCCGGTTCTGCCTTATCTGCAACTGCTTTAAGACCAACGAGCTAAGCCTCCCACTGATTTGTGGAGTGGCACGTGGCCCAGTGCAGCCTCTGTGACAGCAGCGGCTCGAGGGCCGGGCACTGGTGTTAGCCACAGTGGAAGGCCGCGCCTGTGCAGGCACCACAGAGGCCAGTGACTCCGTCCACATGTGTTAGAAGGCGCAGAGCGTGACACGCAGCCACTGTAGGGCCGGTTCTCTCAACAGTGAGCACTGCAAACACACAAAACTCAGAGCCCCTAGGTACGCAGCAGTAGACAGCTTCCCTAGGACATGTGGGCATGACAGGATATAGCAAGAGCCTTGCGACCCTGAGGCTGGATTAAGTAAGCAGACTCATAGGAATCATCTTTCTTAATCCGAGTAGAACAGGAGTTAGCATATAGAGCAATAACAGAAGTTGGGAATCCACATGCCTGTAGAAATGGAATGACATGTTCAATCTGATCAGTATGTTAATTCTAAAAACCACAAAGGAGCTTAGAAAACACTTAGAAAGCAAAATAAAATCATAATATCCTAAAATTTGTGGGATGCAGTGAAACAGTGCTAAGGGAAGCTTGCAGCCACAATGCATCCATTAAAACACAGCTACACGTTGAGGCCAAGATGGCACGGTGCTCAGAACTCCCGGCCAACCCTGTGGCTGCCTCCACGAGCCCAGGGTTCAAGGCTGGTGAGTCGGCCTCAGGGCAGGGTGTGAGTGGAGACAGGCAGACTCTTCCCAAACTCCCCCTTACCTGTCAGCCTGAAGCTGGCCAACACTTCTCCTAAAAACCATTGTGTTTTCCTGTTTGGATGATTGCATATTATTTTTCAGGATTTCTTTGGGTCTTATGGGTTCTGGAAATTTAGTGTGATTTTCGTGTCTTTTAATTTTCTGTTTCTCTCTCTAACCAGATAGGAACAATTTCCTTTACTTAGTTTTCAAATCCATATTGGATTTCTCTATGAGGCCCCAAATGCTGCCAAGTTCTGCAACGTATGCACATATTCATGGCTTCTCTTAAAGGTGCTTCGCTGAGGGCGTCCCGGTACCCAGATGCAGCCTCTTCTCCTGCTTCCCTGTGGCCTGAGGCGCCGTTTGTACCCAGCACTGAGCTGGTCTCCCCTGTCTGCAAGATCGCGCAACCTGCTGACGCTGTCGGTAATTGTAGGGTGGTCACAGCTCCCCCAAATCGTGACTGTTTTCCGTATGACTCTTGTACTAAGAATGTGTGAGCATCCTGCCTCTGAGCCTTTCCACATCTTTAGTCAGAAATGTACTTTCTTTTCCTAAAATTCCAAATGGCTTTAAATACACATTATGTAAACATTTTTAAAGATGTTTACTTTATCCTGGTGATTTCCTGCAGCCTTTAAAAATATTTTAAATCTTCTTATCAATTGGATTCCATTGTATGAGTATAAAACTCCTTTGAATTCTATGTGCTTTGGTTTCTTTCCTTAACATCCTGTTTATGTGACTCCTTCCATCTGGTTTGAACCTTTTATCACTTCAGAAGTTCCCCTCCCCCTGCCCAATCTCCAAGCTTCCTGATCCGTTGCTTTGCTGTTTTTTAATATAAGAAACAATGGCGCACTTCTGTGGCTCCGCGGCTGCCTGTGTCTGCATGGCCCCAGCTCCCCTGTCTCCTCACGGACTCAGCAGTCCATCCCACGGTGCAGGCTCAGTGCGCGTAGCCACACCTCGGCCTGTGGTGTGCGCCCGCCTGCAGCTCCTGCTGGCTCCTTCCCACCACGCATGTTCCTCTACCATGAAGGCATGGAGAAGCGTCCAACTCTGTCTTTCCTCAGCTCGCCTTAGTACAGCAGGTGACCCTGTGGTGACCCAGGGACCCCCATGGCCTCCTTACCCCCCTTCTTCAGGACTAGAACTGTGCCCTCTGTATGGATGGAGCTACCCGTGAGCAGCATCCTAGGAAGATTTGCTCCTGGACTCCACAGACCCCAAAATGTGCAGGAGCATGAGTGTCTTACACAAAAGGGAGCTCTGTGTGTGCGTGTGTGTGTGTGTGTGTGTGTGTGTGTTACACCCCTCTGTAGACACTAAGCCCCTCTAGGTTGTTTACCCTGCCTCCCAAACCTTGCAGGATTAAGTGCCATGCAAACAGCTGTCACACTGTACCTTTAGAGAATAAGGACCAAAAAGTCCATATGTTTAGGACAGAGCAATCTGCTTCATGTTTTCACTCTACCTGTGTTTGAACTACTCTTGCACAGAGGAGTAGTAGGAGATCAGCACCCTTGCCCCTGGAGGCCTCCTCAGCAGTGAGCATTAAGTAGAGAGCAAAACTTGGAGGATATTTTTTTGGGGGGGGTCAGCCTGCCCTGAGCGCGGGGCTGGCGCAGTATGTGGTGCTGGGGATGGACCGTGGTCCCTGTCATCTGCCTAAGCCTGCCTAAGCAGGCACTTTAGACTGCTGAGCTATCTCATTGGTCCCTGGTGGAAATTTTTCAGGGACAAAACTCACTTCCGGGGACATAGTTTTTCTTCTGTCCTACTCTGGGTTCAGATGCTGAAAGTGTGGTATTTAGTTAAGAACAGAAATTGAAGGGTAAAGCTGCAAACCAGAATTGGAAGTGTACATGTTGAAGGACTTCAAAGAAACTCCTGTCTGTAGTGAACTGCCCATAGTCTACCAGCAGGAAACACAAATGAAACCTTCAGCTTGGGCCGCTGCGGCAGCACGTACCGTGAGCAGACTTCTAGCCAACAGGGCACTTGCGGCTCTGCCCCCGTAGGTGCTGGCAGATGCTCCGCTGCTTGGATGACCACTAGCGCCTCCACCCACACGTGAACCTCTGCTCCCCGCAGACACTGACAAGGACTGACGCCTGTCTGAAGAGTCTCTTGAAGGGCTGGGGTTGACAAGGCTACATTTTTAGTACTCCTATGAGGATCATTTTATCCACATGTCCCTAGTGAAGAAATTGAATCTTGGGGAAGTTTCTTAAGTTGCCTAATGTCTCTGGTAAGGTACAACTGTAATGAAAACTCAGGTCTGACTCAGATTCGGATCTCACCGTCTGTTGGAGAAGCTTGAGTCCTCACTCCATCCATTCCATTCACTTACCCTCTTTCCATGGAGGTCCTAGATCATCGGCAGTCTTCATGATAGTTCCTATCATGTTAGCTCCTACTCAGTTAAAAGCAGTGAGCGCATCTTTGCAGGTGACTAGAGCTTCCCGAAACAGGAGAATCCCCTGGATGGAGTTCAAATTCGAACACCTCCTTGCAAAGCTTGTCTCTGAGACAAGATACTGCATTACCACTTCATGGGCATGCAGAAGTGCTGTACCCCATTCAGCTGAATGGCGTGAAACTCACAGGCTTGATTCATATGATAGAGGTATTTTTTTCTAGAAGTCATGACATCTCTGTTCCTTCTAGATTGTTCTAAACTTCTCTTAAGTTCAGGCTACAGTTGTCATACATGTTTACAGCAGCATGTGTGGTTCCAGAAATGCCTGCCTATGACTTGCTTCTGGGAATCTGCATCCCCAACACAAACACGCCTTTCTTCCATTCCTTCTCCATCCTATTCCTTGTTGCCCTCCTGCGTACAGCATTCTTCATTCCTTATGCTATCAAATTCGTATTTTTTTTAACAACACTGTATCAGCACACAATAAACTTTGGTCTGCCTGCCTGCCTTACCAGGTTTGAGTTCTACAAACACACAGATTCCTGCACATTCCTTGTGCACCCGCAGCCCTGGGGAAGTGACCGGTCTCTTATTCATGATAACAGCATGGAGACTTCATTCAGCAAGAATGCTTCCATGTAGAGACTGTGACCTCCACTTGACTGGTGACAAAAATAGAGGCTGAAAAAATGAAGGGATTTGCTCAATTTCAAGAAAATGTTTTGAATTTGAGCCTAAATGTTTCAGTTTGGAAAATCTATGTTCTTTGAGTATTCATTTGAGCACAGCTTGCCCCAAAGTCCCAAGGTGACCTGCAGGCTCCTCCCTGTCGCAGCTGTCCATCCTGCAGTGTGTGCTGCTCCGTTCCCACCTGTACACTACGCAGGCTCCTTATTCAGGGCTGCCGTGCCTGCCTCTGCTCTCTGCCCCACGCCTGCCTCTGCTCTCTGCCCCGCGCCTGCCTCTGCTCTCTGCCCCGCGCCTGCCTCTGCTCTCTGCCCCGCGCCTGCCTCTGCTCTCTGCCCCGCGCCTGCCTCGCTGGGCCCAGGCTCTGGCTAGGCTCCACCCTAGCTTTCTCCAGTAGCTCTCCTTGACTGCCACTTCCAGGACATTCTGAGCAGAAACTTTTTTCTCCTTATTCAATTTTACCATTCCATTGCCTTCATTATCGGAATGTGTAGATGGGACTAGATGGTTTACTCTTTAGCCTTGGTACCTTGTTCCATCCCATGCCCACAGTCATGATATTAAGCCAGCCTTTAGCATAAGCCAAGCATCTGCAGTGAAAGAACATCTTCATGACCAGTGTTGTGGAGGTGACTCCCCTTCTCCCTGGTTAGTTTTAGGCAGCAACTTTTCTTTTATTTATTTATTTATTTTATTTTTTTGTGGAACCGGTGATTGAACTCAGGCCCTTAGCATTTATTCTACTGAGCCATCTCCCTGCTCCCCCCTCCCGCCCCATTTTTTTTAAGGCAGCAGCTTTTAAATGTTACAAACACACGTGCTTCCGCTGTCATCTCGCACACGTCTTCGTTCTGTCCTTAGGGCACTGTGGGCACTTCGGCTTTCAAGCCCACGCCCATCTCCGCAGAGTGGCGTCTGCCGTGGGCTGCCCTCCTGACGGAGCAGTGACGCCCCGCCCTCCTGTGCGCCTCTTTTCGGGCCTGGATGCTCTCATTTTGTAATTAAATCGCGTTTTGCAGTCCGGGAAGGGATTCCTAGCCACCGTCAGCTACTGTAAACCCACGTTCTCTCCCTGCTGCAGACACCCTGAGGAACGGTCACTTGAGGAAAAGCTCGTGGATCTGGGTCTTAGGCGTTTCCCTGTTTTAAAAATGTTACGTAATCTAATTCTTGTTCTACTTTTCTGTAATCATGTACCTATTTCCTCTTCAAAGAAGTTGCTTCTGGGGCTGGCGAGATAGCTCAGCGGACGAAAGCGCCTGCTTAGACAGGCCTAGGCAAGCGGAGGAACCGTGGTTAGATGCACCGCGCCGCGTGCCGCGCCAGCCGCACCCACAGGGCCGGCCAGGCGGGCCAGCATCGGGCGTGGCGGTGCAAGCCTGTAATCCCGGCGCTGTGGGGGCTGAAAGCAGGAGGTCACCGCGAGTCCCAGCTGCATAGCGAGACCCTCCCACAACCAATTACTTAAAAAAAAAAAAAAAAAAAAAAGAAGAAAGAAATTACTTCTAAAACACCTATTTCCACCTAAAATCAACGCTAGTCCTTCCTACTTAATTACCAACAGTGTTGAGCTTCCTTTCCTATTTTCACGAGTCCTTTTTGCGCCCACAGGCCCAGGTGTCCCCTCATTCCTGGACCAAAACTCTTCCCCTCAGGTGCACAGTTTGTCTCAGGTCTCGCGTCTGCCACCGCTGAAATCCGCCCCGCCCTCCGCTACTTCAGTCGCGCACGCACCGCGCAGCGAACATTCCAGCTTGACCATTCAAAGACTCCCAAAGCTGTAGTTTCAAAACAGTCCCCTGCTTGCTGCCACAATCTTGGCAGCTCTACGTGCGCCCCATCTTTGTTAAGCTCCTTTCTCCATCTAGCTTGATTAAAGACTAAAGTCTGTATTTTTTAAAATTTTACTCTCATTGCTCTGCTCCTCTTTTCTTTCTCTATTTTCAGTTTGTTTTGGTCCTTGCTGTTTTGCCACTCACAAAGCACCCCCATCTCCAAGCAGAAACAGCGCCTGCAGGGGCTCTAGTTGTCTCTGCCTTGGCCTGCCTCTTCCCACCATCCCCCGGATTTCTCCTCCCAGCTTCTCGGTGTTTGCAGTGTTTCCCCGCGCTCCCCCTCCCAGCCACTGCCCCTCCAGCATCCTCTCCCAAACAAGTTCTTCTCAGCTCCAGGAGCTCTGGGAGTGTGCCGTGTGCTACTCCCAGCACTGATGCCCAACTGAAAGGCATGGCATTTTATTATTTGGTCTACAGCACGACAGTAAAAGCCAAACAAACATCCCAGCTGGGGTGAGCATAGGAAACCATTTTATTTGCTATTCATTTGAATACAAACCTCAGGCTGGTGCAGAGTTCTTTTATAATGGAATTGGTAAACGAGCAGATTTAGTAGTAATTTCTGTAATCCAAAACAAACTTCTGCTTAATCCCTGCAGCCATGGCACCAGTCGCGTTACACAGTGGCATTGCCAAACCAGTATTTCATGTAAAAGAGAAAGCACACACTGGAATATTCTCTCATGTCTCTTTTCCCAGCTTGGTCATTCAGCAGCCTGGACTATGGTGTGGGCTGTGGGAGAGGCACTCACAGCAGCGAGGCCTGGTGAGGCTGCTCCCTCCAGAGGTAGGACTCTCGAGACTGGCTGTTAAGCGCAAGACACAAAAGCCTTCTCCTCTAAATACTCTGCCAGTGTTTTCTAACAGTCGTGTTACTTCAATCCTCTATCCCCACCAATAAGAACTTAAAGATAAGATACACACACAGCGTATTGAGTGGGATGATTTTTCTAAAACCTACATCTATTTTCTATTTGTTTAATTCTATTTTATTTCCCTCTTTGATGTGTTTATTTACAAGTCTGCCTTACCTGGTCCTGGCCAGTCCAGTGCTCACAAAAGACTGCTGTGTTCTCTATATGAAATCAGCAGTCCTAAGTACAAAAAAAATTTAGAATTGTCAACATCTTATAGAAAGTCTGGGGAAGCAAATTCTTTTTTTAAAATTAATTTTATTGAGAAAGAAGAAGCAATGAGACAGTTTCAAAACAAGTTAGTATGACAGTTAAATAATTAATACATTGTGTATTGTCTTCCTAGAAGTTACTCATAGTTCAAGATGCAGACATGATATCTTGTCTAAACATTATTAGTACAAATCTTCTCATTGAACTAAGAGAAAGTAGCTGTATGTCTACCCTAAGTATTTTGTATATACAGATATATATATATATTTTTTTTTAACTACAAAATGTCCTTCATTTATATCCCTTTTTTTGTTTAGCTTTGTCAGAGATGGGTATTCCATTTCCATTTAAATATTATAGGTATATGAATTCAGCAAAATAATCCAATATAGTCCAGTTGATCATATTAGTGGATTATTGTCAGAAGTTGTTGACTTGAGTCTTTTATGGCTCAGCATATTAATATGGCTTTACTTTTTATACCTCATTTTTATACTTTTCTGCTGGATGGTTAAGACCAAGATAAAGCAAGACCTATATAACAAGAAACTTAACTTTTGTAACTGACAAGGTCAGTCAAATCCGCTCAGGATTTACCCTGAAACCCTGTATAGCAGTTTGTAGATCTTTTGTCAGTATCAGCCATGTAGATGAGTCACGGCCATTGCTTGACCAATTTGCTCTCTGTGAAAGCCTGAGAGAATGTTTTCTCTCCATGTGACTCTCCCTAGGCACACTCTACATCATAGATCACTTTCCTCTTTGACCCCTTAATCTCCTTGAACAGAAAATTTGGAACACCGCTGAGTTACAGGATGTTACAGTACAGGTTCCCTAATGTCCTGAGTATTCACTGACATTAAAAGGCTAGGGCCAAAATGTTGACTGTCTTTGTAGCCCTTCTTTTTCTCCAATTTTTGGTCTGCAAACTTAAGTTGTTAACCCTCCAGAAGAGAAGCTTAATGATATTATTACCCAACAACACAGGCTCTTGAGCTAAACATCACTGTCTGACTATCAAACGCCTTAGACATAACATAGAAGAGGTATTTTCCAACAATCATTGACAAGCTAAACTTTAAATACCTATCAAATATGAAAAAAATAATAAATTACACATTTTTACACAGAAATTTAGAAATCTAACCATATACAACATTGTAGCAGGACAGCCCTATGACAGGATTTTTCTTGTCTCTTGTTTTCTTTTATTATCTTTTTTTAAATCAAACATTTACTTGACAGAGAATAGAGCAGTAGTTGATATAACAGTAGACGCAGTGCGCATTTAGAAGACCAGAATGCCAGGCATTCCAAGCAAATTCTTCTATCGCCCTTCTGTACACTGTAAGGGCGGACGTCCACCTGAGACTACTCCAGTCTAGAGACGGTCCATCTTCCCATGCTTCGCGAGGCAGGGTCTGAACACAGCTTCTCTGCACGCACCCTTACAGGAGCTACGTACCGAGCACCGCGTCACCTCGCAGTGCTGGACAGTGGCCATCTCCCCACAATCTACTGAAATGTCGCAGAGGCCACTTTTGTCGGTGCGCCGCAGACTTGCCCGCTACCTCGTGCATACAGAGGTGACGGGCTTTGCCGCCGCGTGCGAGACCTCGCTTCAGCCAAAGGGAACGAGCAGTCTCGGCCATTCGCCTCTGCTACCTCGTGTGCTCTGGCGATCCCGGCAGTGCCGAGTGAGTTTCGCACCCAGAACCTGGCTCTGTACGTAGCCCTGTGTCCCGAGCTGACCCTTCGTGTGGTTTCCACCCACACACTGAGTCATCCCCAGGCTTCTCTGCGCTCTCTGTCCACGGGCTCAGAGAACAGCTCATTTTCCCAGAAGGGTGCTTTCGACTACAGTCATTAGAAAGATGCGAGAATTCAGCCAACTCTGCCAGCTTTGAGGCTTAGTTTTAATCACTGCTAATAAAGGTAATGATTTAGTGGGTGGAAAAATGAGTATTAGAAAGAATGATTAGACTCTTCATGAGTTTCATAACTGATCTCCGCGGAAGCTTATTCTATGTCTCTGCTGATCCATTTAATTCCATGTTTGGAAATTATCCCTGAGAATAAAGAGATACTGAAAAAAGCCCAAACCCAAGACATATGCAGACTTTTTAAATTTCTCTTTTCATGAAGCTCCAATATATTAGTAGCACCCCTCCTTTTCCCAAAACTGTTATCCTGCCATTCAGGTTAGAAATTGCTACTATTTAATGCCAAAAGGAGGAAATTCTGGATAATGATGAACTGTTAATTTTCTAGCAAGACATTTAGAAAAGCAATAACAGAAGCAAAACTTAGCAGCAAAATGCCCTCAGTGCAGACACGGGATGAATTCGCTGCAGACCAAGTGAATAACAGCTGACTCTCAACAGCATGCTAGACAGGCGTCCTCGCGGCGCCCTGTGGGGCCTCTCACACGTCTCTCTGCTCACAGATTTCCCTAGCACTGTGAAGAGCCAGAAGGAAGCAGCCTAGCGTCCACCCCGGGAAGATCGTGGACACAGGGGGCCTGACCGTGACGCCTCAGAGCTCAGCAAAGCGTGCTGGCCAGGCCAGACGCAAAGGGCCAGGGCTCCCAGCGGCTGCTCGTTGCCAAGATAGATGTCATGCGCAGCGAAAGCAGTCACTCCGGGCCCAAGAGCTGGAGCTGGCTTTAAATCTGGAAAGCAGGTTTTGTGCAGCCATTGCTGGACAAGGATTTTCTGTCCTCTGTCATGGCACTGAGGAGCAGAGACAGAAGCACTAGCTCGAGGGCTCATGGGTAGCCCAAGGCCTCGCACAGCTTGAATAAGAGAAAAACAATGAATTTTCACAGACATGTAAATGCGCTAGATTTGTTTCTGTGGCTCTTTATTAAGACAATCTGTTACTCCTCGGTGTAAAAAATTTATAGCCATAATAATATAAATATGTGCATCATTGGGCTACCGGTCCTAACACACAAACAACTTCAGTTTGTACTTCCACATATCACAGCCACTTTTGAAGTTTTCCTAACCTCAGGCATATCAAAATTATAAGAGAAATGTTTACTAGAATGAGAAAGCAAATTGCAGATTGTTGAAAGGAAGAGTTGAAAGTCTTTGAAGTGAAAACCCGTTGTCTTCCATGGCACGCATGAATATGGAAAAGCCAGTGCTGGAACTTTATTGAAGGGAAATTATTTTAAGCACAGGTGAGAAGTGAACTGCATTTTGTTTCGTAGTAGGACTGAGCCTGCTCCTCTGGAGGCCCTGGAGGAAGGAGAGGAGGAACAGACACCTTGCTTGCGGCCCTGGGGTGCAGGCATGGGGCGTTGCTCAAACCTGTGGCAGCTTTTCCTCTTCAAAAAGACTCCGGTAGGCACACTTCGCTGAGAGCTTCTGTAGTCCAGCGCAGGGATGACACCTCTGAAGACAGTTTGGGGCAGGCATATTTTATTCTAGAAGTTGTATTCCATTAGGAATAAATTTTTCACCAAGTTTTACTTTTCTAGGTGAGATCAGTGGACAGAATACCACAGCCCAAACCACTGAAGTTTGCAAAACAATTTCAAAAAGCTGCCTCATCTGGTGCCAGCTACCAAGGGGGGGCAGGCGACTACTACTTGTATTTCTGGAAAGACCTTTATGATTTTTCTTTCCTTGACCCCAAAGAAAAATACAATAGTTCACTCTAGTTTAATTAGCCAACTATTCTGAGTATTGATGAGAGAACTATTGATGATTGCATTTCTAAATGAAGGAGTAAATCTTTCTAGGTTTCTAGCTGAACCTGGGGAAAATTTTATTAGTACTTTGTCCCTTTATTTCATTGTTTCTAAATTATGAAAATGTACTCTATTTCATCTCTTGGTGGTTATGATTGCTCAAATACAATGAAACATCATAACATAACATTTACAAAACAAAACTATCACACATGTACTACTGGGTGCACATATATAATGCAGGAATGTTCGTTTTAATATGAAAGACTATGAAGGAATAACTGATGATCAGGGGATTGCTTCTGACTTTCTTTAGAAAAGGGAAAGAGAGAACCAAATATAAAGTGAAATTTTAATGAAGTATCACCCATTTCACAAGATCAGCCACCTGTGGATTATCTCCCATTTCTTGCATTTGGTCCCTGAGGCCCTAAGTGACATTGCAAATGTTCAATGGTGCAATGTAATTTTTCCCAGTTCCACATGCTGCTGAGGAGATAATCTATGATTTATGCATCTCCTGACAATATACCTTTTTGTGATTTTGGTAGGTTTAAATTAAAATAATAAATATCACTCCCTATGATATTCATCTGCAAAATGGTTCTTGGCAAAAAACTGAAGTATACAGCAATGCAGAAGTAGAATTAGATGAACAGGATTACATTAAACTAAGATCTTCTGGATAGCCAAGAAAACAATAGGCTAGAAAGTAAATTATGGAAAGAAAATATTTCAACTATTTGGAATAATAAAATAATACACAAATTATAGGGAGCACAAGCAACTCAATAGTAGGTGATTAAATCAATTCCTTTAAACAAGAGAGGAAATCTGCACATTTTTTGAAAGAAGATGTACAAATGGCTAACAGGTATATGAGAAAATGTTCAACATCATTAATCATCAGAGATATGCAAATTAAATCACAACGTGCCATCACTTCACACCTGAAAGAATGGCTATTATTAAAAACATGAAAGATAGCAAGCGCCACCAACCATACAGACAGAAAGGACCCCAGCACGGTGTTAGTGGGAGTGCAAATTAGTCCTCCAATTATAGAACACGTTGTGGTGCTCTGTTAAGAACTAAAGAGAGAGCTGCCACCTCGTGCCTCGGTCTCATGCCTGCGAATGCAGGCAAAGGAAGTGCCGTGAACGCCCGCCCGCAAGAGCCCGCTGCAGGAAGGCCGCGTCCTCGCAGCGCTGGTTACCCAGCCAGCACGGGAACCAACCCAGGTCCCCCAGATGAAAGGATTAAGGTAATGTGCACATGCACAAAGAAGAGCGGTGGGCTTGGAGGAGAAGCAGCTCCTGCCGCGGTGCCTGCACAAGGAATCCGGCATGCATCCAATACGTGGGCCAGGCAGCGATTTTCTTATTTTTTTTTCTTTCACTGTTTTTAGCCTAAATGTGCAATACATATTGCATACATTCTGCATGGTGGATTGTCAGACATATGGCGTCTTGACCCCCTTTTGACTTCCTGTACGCCCTCCCCTGCATCCCCTTCCCACTCAATGAGGAGGGACTACAGGGTCAGAAGAATGGTAGCTCCTGAAAGGCTGAGGAACTCTCTCACTGAAGCACAGCGCCTCAAGCAGGAAGTGGAGGAGGAGTCTGCCTTCCTCTGAGGCACATCCATCCTCTCTTCATGTTGACTGCGGACCTCGCTGGGGACTCCTCTGCTCTGTCTTTTCTACCGATCCTCTTGCTCAGCTGGTGCCCTCACGGCTCTTGGCTGGAACACAAACAACTCCTGGCTCCAGTCTTCCAGCCCGCAGGCCCCTGCAGAGCTTCGGCACCATATGTGCGTTCATGCTTTCTTCTCAGCATCCCCCGTGGCTGTCTAAAAGTGTCCTCACCCAGCAAGCCCAGAGAAGATGAAGTGCATCGCCTCACCTCTCACCTTACTCCTGTTCTGCCCTGGTCTTCCCATGTCCACCAACTGCCAGTTTGCCCTTCACTTTGTCAGGCCAGGAGTCTTGGAGTCATCACCACCTCGCTCTTCCCTTCTGCACAAACCCCATTCACCAGAAAATTCTGCAGATTTCATGCTGGATGCCCTCAAAATAAGGATAGCAGGTCTCAGCATCTGCAATGGTGAAGGATAATTTTCAACAGGACTTGATTAGAAGACTACTGGGCAGGTGTCTGAATCCTGGCATGCTTTCTCACTGAGTGTTCACAGCTCAATGCATTGCCAGCAAGAAATGGGCCACTTGAGTGCCCTTTTAGGGATCCACCTGTGGCACATTCTGTTCAGCTTGCTGGTCTTTCAGCCCTCATCACAAATGTCCATCGGTGTCTGTGGACAGCATTCTAGCTTTCTCCATCTCAGTCTACAAAAGTTTCCAAACTCCAGAGGCTTCTGGGTCACATGCTCATGTATAATCAGAGGACTGAGCACCCTCTCTACTAATGGTCTTTACTTCTCAATGCTCCCATTGCTGGAAAAATACCCTCTATCCATGATTTAAAAGAGGAGAGGGTCCTGTGGCTTCTCAAGGAGGAGGTACTCGTCCTTGGCTGCTGACCTCAAACCAGAAGCTTTGTCATTGAAGGGGGCAGCAGAGCAAAGCAGCAAAGTGGGCGGACAGCTCTTCCCGTTGGCCAGCAAGCAGAGCACAGGAGGAGGGCATGAGGGAGAGCTGTGCCCTCAAAGCACCCTGAGTGACCTGCTGCGCTGGGCCTTGCCCGCCTTCACGCAGGGCTGCGAAAGTTCTCAATCAACCTGCTGCTGGACAAGTGCACTGCATTCCACCCATGCACAGCCCCGGAAATCCTCTGCCCAATCAGGGTGAAAGCTGAGCTGATCTCAAGATGCTGAAAAGGGCATAGTGTATTTTTTTTTTCTAACAGGAAATTTGGCAAGTCATGTAATATATAACTCGGTGCTCCCTGATTGTTTAATTTGGTAAATTAGCTGGTCTGCTGGTACATGAAGCAGATTTATGAACTTTAACAATTACAATACCAAAAATGTTAGGTTTACATTAAATTAAATTTTGAATTCATAGTTAAAAGGAATTGTACACTTCATATCTTTAAGTATTTTTACAGTGTGTGTAATTTCTGATGACAGCTTTTGTGGAAATTCTGCAAAGAAACATTTTACTGTACAGATGAAATTATACAGGATTCCTGCAATCCTGTGTGGATAGCACACAATGTAAAATAATATTACAGTCTCACATGCGATATCATTCAGAATTTTTTTGGACTCCATGTTGCAAATCTATAACTTTATAGTATAATTTTTCAGTTATTTCATTATGATTGCCTTTGAAATATCCTTGAGTGGGTTCTCCCTGCTGCTGCTGCTTCCCTCTACCAGAGCGGTACAGCTGCGGCCAAGGATTCATGGGACACATGACTGATTTTGTCACCAAGGTGTATGAGCATGGTGACACTAAACCCATGTTTATCATTAGAAAATTTCTATCGATGAATTATTTATTTTAATTTTATGAGTTTTATTATATTAATCAGTGAGTAATTAACAGAAAAATAAACAGAAGCTTGAACTCAGGACCCTGCGCTTGCCAGGCAAGTGCTTATTCTACTGAGCTATCTCCCTGGCCCCCAAATCCAAAGATTGTACTGTGTAATTCTCTGTTTTGAGATTACAGCATCTCACTGGGAATTTCTGCTTTGCTCCCGTGTGCAGTTCCTGCACTGGTTAACTTGTGCTCCTCTAGCAAGTACAACACCCGCTGGAAACCAGCAAACCCATTGTCAAGCGTAACATTCCAATGCATTTGGGAGATGTAAGCAACAAATTTACAATATCATTCAGTTTATTACTATAAAGTAAGGATCTGATGGTTGAGGTTCAAGATAAGTATCGACATTGACAGCTCAAATCTTGCTGTCTGTAAGGGCATAAGATTTTATGGCATATTTTCACAAATTGCTTTTCCATAGGTCTTTTACATTTCTGCAGTCACCATGAAAAATCCCTGCTAAATACAGCAGACCTGTGCATGCTTTCAGTTCAGCTAGTGGGGTGTCATAATAAATATATTTTTGAATGTGGCTGTTGGTGCATATAGCACGCTTTATTTGCATTTAAGCCTTTGTGCATTTGACAGCTTTGTGTAGTAGCTCATCCGTCACAATCTTCAACATTGAATGGTGGTGATAACATCCTGTCCAAATTGTTTCCACACTGCCAAGAACTTCACTGTAGCTTTGAACATAGTTCTAACATTGGATTGCTCTATTTTATGGCATGACCATTTCAGGACACTTCGCCTAGC
Organism: Octodon degus; assembly: GCF_000260255.1. Lineage (NCBI taxonomy): Eukaryota > Metazoa > Chordata > Mammalia > Rodentia > Octodontidae > Octodon > Octodon degus. The sequence goes on from NW_004524731.1 coordinate 2,684,143, forward strand.
CAGACACATACTCACTTGGCAGCTTCCTTCATCATTTTAATGAAGGAAGTTCACTTTCCCTGGGTCTGTATGGGTTGATTCTTGCTCTGCTTCACTGTCACAAGAACTTTGGTTCACACACCCAAAGTCAAGCAGCAGCATTATCTCCCCCCCCCAACCCCTCCTCTTTTATGAAAGCCTGCCTTTTACCATAGTGGATTATCTACATCATCCATGCGTGAGTAATCTGATGATTCACTTCTTTTTTTTTTTAAGTTTTTTTATTTATGTACTTATTTGTGTGTGTGTGTGTGTGTGTGTGTGTGTGTGTGTGTGTGTGTGGCCAGCTCAGCCCACCAGGGGGCGGGACTGGCTGGCATGTGGTGCTGGGGAATTGAACCGCGGTCCCTGTGCTTTACTAAGCTTGTTCTAAATAGGTGCTTTAGACCACTGAGCCATCTCACCAGCCCCTGATGATTCACTTCTGACCTCCTCCAGAACTTGCAAATCTGGGTTTCTCATGTGCCGTTTTACTGACTTTGGCTACTTCGACCAGAAAAATCAAACAGAAACATAAAAAAAGTAAATCCTGTAGTGCTTTGGGTCTCCTGGACCCTCTGTGATGCTCAGACAAACATGCAAAATCAAAGCAGAAGGTGGGTATGAGTCCTCTTTCCACTTTGCACACATGTGCACTTCTTGCCACCCATCATGCCCTGGGCAGAACCGCAGATTGCTCCCTGTGTCCCTCAGGGAGAGGTGCAGAGGCACACGGTCAGCCCCTACAATGATAAATTATACATTTACAGTAGAAAAATAAGGGATGGGTCTGCTGGACTCCATCTTACACCCCTCTGGAGGGAAAACAGTGATACCATTCCCATTGGAAGTATAAAACTGAATTCATTGTATACATCTGAGTGACACTTCAGACTGATGCCGCACATTTTTTAAAAGATGCTACTCAGATATAATTCTGTGAATGATTATTGCTTAGTTGTTTAAGAAAATTCTCATAAAACAACTTTTCATGCCCTATGACTTGACCTGTACCACAGAATACAAGATACTTCTTCCAAAATAGAAACAGAAAACAATATATAATGATGATATTTAAACATATTATTTTAAGTATCTCCATTTTTCCGTAGTTCTCTTGAAGACAATGAGAACCAGACACAAGATTAACATGCTTCTACCATGAGCTTTTCCCTCTGTCATGTTCTATATGTCAGAAAATTATTGCTTATTTCCAGAATAGTCTCAATAAAAATGCTAACAATCCACACATACATGCACAGCAACCACTACACTCCCAGGCACACTTCCAAGAACTTTATTCAGACAAACTCCTGAAACCTTTGAACTAATGCTTTGAGGCAATATTATTTTTCCCTTTCTAAATTGAAGAAATGAGCCCACGGAGATTACTGAAATTCCCTACGATCATGTACTCACTAAGCGCCACAGCTGGGTTCAGGTACAGGCTGAGTGGTATTTGACCACTTGCAGTTTTTGTTAGATTTCACAAGGAATTCCCTGTCTCTGCCCTACCCTGGAGCTCTTCCCTAAGTCAACAGAGATATGTGCTGATGGTGGGGATCAGGGAAGAGCTGGACACTGACAAGTGTGTGCTCAATGCAGATGCCTCCCGCTCTGAGGCAGACGGAACTGGGGATACCTGATCATTGCATGGAGGCAGTCATTGACCTGAAACCTTTGTTCTTAGCATACATTCTAAGTTGTGAATGAGAAGGTCAGTGTGGGTCTGGCCCAAGAACAGGGTGTCTTCCTGTGTGGGAAGCCCTACAGGCACCACACAGGGCAGGTTCACCTTGCTGACAGCCTGCTGTGGGAATAAACTTTAGATGGGGCTGGGACTGGAGCTCAGTGGTAGAGAACTTACTTGTCCAGCATTGATAATACCCTGACTTTGATCTCCACTACAGCAAAAACTAAATAAGCACATACAAGGTAAATTCTAGAGGAGTACATATTCCTTATGCAATTGTTTTTGATAAGTAAAGTAAATACATAGAGATGTGTTTTTGAAATAAATCTTATGTGGGAAAAGACAACTAGAGACTAAGACATCTCAGAGAGACCAAAGGTAGAGCACTGAGAGCGCAATCGCGATGTGGATTTCCAGCCCCAGCTTTTACTTCTCTTTGACATTTGGTTCTGTGCTTTCGGAAGGATGAATGGCTCTGAGACACCTCAGCCCAGGGCCCCGCAGGAGCAGGCTCCAGGGATCTCCTCTTTCTGGGGAGGCCAGAGAAGGGAAGTCACATGGTCTCTGTTGACAGATTTTGAAATACTGTTTACAAAAAATCCAGACATGGGATAGAGTTGCTTAATTGTCTTATTTTTCAAAGAAACAACAATTTTAATTAGAGAACACATTCACAGTATTCAGATATCAACATCAGTGAATCCAAATATAGTCACCCAGAAATAAAAGCAGAGATGTACAGGAAATTGGAACATTTTTAATTCGAAAAATAAGATTTGTATGAGTAAAACAACCTAGGCAAGGTGTGACTACAAAATGTTATCAGCAAAGCCAATTTTAATAAAAATGACCAGGTGATTGATAAATATTGTCACTGATATGGTGAAGTTACGACTACTGGAAAGCAAATGCACAGAGCTAACGATTCTAGCACTGAGGAGAAGAACTCCTAGTGCACAGAAAGGGGAAATTGACAGGAGAAACCGTCACAGACATTTACAACTTGCACATTTAATAATGGGGAGCTTTGATTTTCTTTTTTATATAACATTTCTGATCACTTTTTTTTGTTACTGGGGATTACACTCAGGACCTTATGCTTGCTAGGCAGGTGCTTTTGTATAAAACATTTCTGATGGTGCTTGCAGACAGTCCGAGGTAGAAACACTGAAGGACGAGATAAAACCTAAGTCTACTCAGTCATCTTTTCAAATGAGATCAAAACTGCTGTTTGAAAAAGTCGTGTACTCAAGCCCACGTCTCCATACTTGCCATAAAGTGACATGAAGTTGCTCACTGTTTTGCAAAAATTATGAAAATATAGGTTTCACAAGATAATCATCTAGCGTGGTCACTTTTTAATAAGCAAAATTTTACCTAATTCAAAATATGGAATCAGGGCTGGCCAGATAGCTCAGAGGACTAAAGAGCCTGCTTAGGCAGATTGCAGTGACCGGGGTTCAATCCCCAGCATGCTGGCTGGCCCCGGCCCCGGGGCACGCTGAGACAGTAATAGAGAACTGGGTGTGGTAGTGCATGCCTATAGCCCCAGTGCTTGGGATCACTAAGAATCCAATCTATGTAGTGAGACCCCGTAGACCTTGCCCTGAATTCATTATATATATATTTCATAGAATCAAATCCCATCCTAGACACCATGACATTTTCATTTTTGGTGATCATATTTTATTTCATTGAAAAATTGTATCTCTCCCACTCTGGAGCTGGCCCAAGAAGAGCTCAGTGAACATGGGGCTAAATATTAAACATTTGAGAGCCGCGTAACAGAGGTCAGAGCAAAGGGGATACACCGCCGCCTCTGTCACATTAGGCTGCGTCCGTCCTGGCCTCAGCATCCCCCATGGAGACCTCGACCTGTGGCAGGCACTGGCGATACCCCGGGACCAGCACGGGCGGGAGAGCCAGACCCGACCCGGAGACCTCGCGCCCCTGCAGCAGTCTGAGACCAGAAACAGCAGATTGCACCTGACACAGTAGACAAACACAAGATGACTCGCTTATGTGTATAATCGATAATTAAAAACACTTTATGAAAATGTGTGCAAGTCCCACTCATGGTCACAGTTATCATACAGCGCTTCTCAGAACCAGCCAAGGCAGTAAGCTGGTGTACCCAGTGGGCACTTACTTCCTTGAATGTAAGCTCTCTTCAAATTCAATATTCATCAGACTCGTGCAGGAGTCAAATCATGGCAAATTAAAATAATACCCCGTGCTGCAGTTTATATGCATACAATACAAATAAACACTTTAAATTTCTCTAAATCCTCTTGTCAAGTGTTGTCCATTTCAGTTCCAAAACGGAACTCAAGATGGTGCCGGCATAATTAGTGCCGCTATAAATAGAGCACTCACTAGGCCTAAATAAGCAGGGCCAATTAGTTAAGATGCTGAGGGCATTAGGTTAATCTCTGCATCAAAGAGAATGTAGTACCTAAAGGAGCAAAAGATGCCAAGTGAAGAGCACACTGAGATATTTTTGGCTGAAAAGAAATTTTGTAGGAAAAATGAAAGATGCATCACTTGAAATCATTTGGAAAGCTCAGACCACACTCAACCCTAGAGGTGTCTACAATGACTGTGTATGGATTAATTTCTCCTCATAATAACATTTCAAATGAGCATGGAATTAAAATATCTTAAATCTAAGCATGCAAATAAAGCCTCCTCAGGGTGAATTTCCTTTATACTGTGTAGCTCTTTAGATCAATTTGAACACTTATCTTTACTCTTTTCAATAGCAGCATAAGTTGCATTACCTTTGATGCTCTTTTTTTAAATTTTCTTAAGCGACCTTGAAAGAACAGCTACAAAGCTCTTGAAAGTATACATCTCAATTTTGAATTTAAAAAGTGACTTGCTAAATTCCTTACTCCTTAATTGATTTTGAGATAATTTCTTAAAAGTTTTTACTTTTAAAACGTCCATCTCATCTGCAGTAGTGGCATTTTTTTCTTTTGAGGATGTTCAAAGGGAAGAGCCGGTAGCCCGTGCGGACAGCTTGCTTCAGCACTGTGCACATATCGAGCAAGGTCGTGGAGCTCAACTTCCATTATCTTGCGGTTCAGCATACAGTGCATGCACTTATGTGAGGCAGGTCACGCTGCCTGTGGAGATGGCGAGAGACGTGACCTGAGGAAAGTGTCGCTAGGAGTCCCACCCTGTGCAGACCGAGCGTGGACCCCACCGCCGGGGAGGGGCGGGTCAGCCACGTACAGGGGTCCCCTGGCGCCCTGAGGAGAAGTGGCAAGCGTAGGTCCTGAGGCTGCACCAGCACATGCATGCTGCACTGTCCTGCAGTAAAACGGGCCCCCTGATGGTGAGAGCCACGCCGTAACACAGTGACGAAAGGGACGGCGTGGTAAATACAGAAGCCAGGGACATAGGTGTCTGCTGTCACGTGTGACCTTTGTCCATAATCTTGGCTGCTCTACTTTTCTATGCCTGGTGTAGGGCAGAGGTGCTTACACTTGGATCACACGCATACGCGAGGGATGTGTTCTTCTGTGACATTAGCCCACGTGACTAGATGACAGGGTGTGCAGATCCAACACAGTCAATGACTGCCATCGACACTCGGTCTGCGACTGGTCAGAACACTGCTATGCAGAGCACGCACATACACACGCACACTCGTCTAGAATAGCACCGTGCTACCTCCTCTAAGCGGATGCAACTCCGCGGCTCTGTGTCCTATCTGTTGACCCTGCTAATCCGCATGCAGCCTTCCTTAATGGTGAGGTTTTATAACAAGTAGGTGGGTTTTCTGAATGGATGTTGGTCTATCTAGAAGCTTTAACTATTTTTTTTTCTTCTCCTGGAATTATTCTCCATTTTTAGGGAATCCGCTATTCTCCACAATTCACCAGATGTAAATGAACACAGCTTAAACTGCATATGTTTTAATCCTGGTACTGCACTATGGTGCAAGATAAGGCACACAGCAGAATTCTCCAGCGATTCTGCATTGAGGGCTGTCACAGCTCAGTGGGGGTGAGGAACAAATGATGGCCGTCATGGGCACACGATCTCAAGCTCAGAAACCTGCTGAGAGCTTCATGTGAGAATCTGGGGAACTCTCGCCACCTCATGACCCAGAAGCACTTGGTAACGGGGTGCTTCCTGCCTTTACGGACATCCTTCCTGTGCTGCTAGCCTTTCTCCAGAGAACTACAGTACTTTAAATTCTTACCTCAAAAGATTTGCCTGTACATACAGTATATACACATGAAGATAGTTCAGCTGTCTAATTCTCAAGAAAAGAGTTGCAATAGGTTTACCAGTAACCAGTGGGGTACTAGAGTTTTCACCTCAGACTAGAAATAACAGGTACTTTCACAGCAATGATGAAGCCAAACCTTGCTGCCAAACACAGCATAATGTGAAAATACTGTGGCTCATATTGATAACATGCAGAGGCACCGTTATGCTTCTGTGGCTTGCTCTCTATAACGCTGAAAAGGGTACAGCAGGTCAATCAGACGTGAACGTCAATAAGTATGAGTTGAGTCATCACCACCCCCACACTCCCAGGAGAGACTTTGCTTTTTCTCAGTTCAGTTACCTTGTGGCCAACCGCACACTGAAAATAAGGCACAGTGCAACAAGATCTACCGAGAGAAAGAGGCCACATTCCAACAATTTTTCTTACAGTATTTTACTATGGTAGTTCTATTTTAAATTGGAGATATCATTCTCTTACTGTCCCTAACTGATAAATTTTATCCGGCTGTGTATGTATAGGTAAGAACATAGCATATGAGAGCTACCACCCTATCCAGGAATTCAAGCATATGTCCCAATGTCTTGGGACATGAGAGATATCTGTAAAACATTTACTTTAACCCACAGAAGTTCATGATCCTCATGAATTTGATCTACAGACCACTTCAGCTAATAATCCTCTTGGAGAAAATTTTTGAAGACACTTCTTAGTTTGCCTAAATAAAGAAGTTGTAATCCTTAAGGAGAGTCACCTGGAATGAAAACATTCTCTCAGGCTTTCACAGAGAGCAAAATGGACAAGCAATGGCCGTGACTCATCCACATGGCTGACACTGACAAAAGATGTGCAAACTGCGGTACAGAGTTTCAAGGTAAAGCCTGAGGGGATTTGACTGACCTTTTTTGACACAAAAGTTACATTTTTTTGATTATATAGGTCTTGCTTTATCTTGGTCTTAACCATCCAGCTGAAAAGTATAAAAACGAGGTATAAAAAGTAAAGTCATATTTGTAACTCAGTAGTGTCCCAAATTTTCTGATCAAGAAGATTATGGGGCCAAAGAGGAAAGTGATTGATGATGTAGAGTGTGCCTAAGGAGAGTCCCATGGAGAGAAAACATTCTCTCAGACTTTCATAGAGAACACATTGGCCAAACAATGGCCGTGATTCATCTATATGGCTGACACTAACAAAGGATCTATAATCTGAGGTACAGGATCTCAGGATAAATCCTGAGGGGATTTGACTTACCTTATCAGATCCAAAAGCTACAACTTTTGTTGCATAGGTCCTGCTTTACCTTGGTCTTAACCATCCAGCAGAGAAGTATAAAAACGAAGTATAATAAGTAAAGCCATGCTCTTATGTTGAGCTGTGGGGGACTCAGGTCAACAATTTCTGACATTACCAGTCAAGCAGAAGACCCAATGCTATTGTGGGCTACTGGACTCTTTTAGAATATTTTGCTGAGTTTACACACCTATAATATTCAAATAATGGAACTTAACAAAAAAAGGGGATAAGGATGAATGTCCATTTTGTATCTGTGTAATCAAAGTGGCTGGGATAGATATATAGTCACATTCTCTTAGTGAATAGAGGGATTTGTTGTAATAGTGTTTATAAATAGGATATCATGTCTTTATCTTGTATAGCAAATAACCACTAGGAAGAGAGTATGCAATGTGTTAATTATTGAAACTGTCCTACCAATTTGATTTAAAACTGTCTCATTGCTATTTGTTTCTCAATAAAATTATGGAAAAATATGCTGAGCTGTAAAAGGCTCAAGTCAACAACTTCTGACATTGCCAGTCCTATGTATAGCCCACTACTATTATGGACTACTGGACTATGTTAGATTATTTTGCTGAATTCACACATCTACAATATTTAAATGGCAGTGGAATACCTATCACTGACAAAACTAAACAAAAAGGGGGGTATAAACGAAGGACCATTTTGTATCTGCATATTCAAAATAGTTAGGATAGATGTACAGCTACTTTCTCTTAATTCAATGAGAAGAAAGATCTGTACTAATAGTGCTTGGACAGGACACCGTGTGTGCATCTTGTGCTATGAATAACCACTACAAAGACAACAATAAGCCATATATTAATTATTGAAACTGTCCTACTAACCTGTGTTGAAACTGTCTCATTGCTATTTGTTCCTCAATAAAATTAATTTTAAAAATCCATCTCTGGACGCTTGTCTTTGTAGCAATCTTACAGGCAGCACTTGGAAATTCTAGGTACTGTTTCCAGATTTCTCTTTAAACTTGATGTCAATATGAAACCCAGAGTTTGATTTTCCCAAACTGTTTAAAGATGTGAAGTATCAATCTTTATTCTCAGTTTCTATGATTGTCAAGTTGCAGGAAAGATTTTTATATCATTTTTAATTTCAAATCAGACATAATCAATGAAAAACTACATGAATTCCGAGAACACTGCTTGTCATCGAGCTCTGTTAGAGAAATCGTGTTTCTTTTCTGAAGGCAACTTCAAGGCACATGCACCCTGAAGAACTGGATGGTAGCATTCAAGGACGGGACAGTGTGTATTGACATCTTGGAAATCCTGGGTGCCATGCTAAATATTTTTCATATTTAAAATCTCACAAAAAATTCAAAGTCAGAAGCCTTCAGCCTGATTTACAAATGTGGAAACTGGGGTCTGTTTCTCTCTATTTTGCACAATGTTCTTACCTCTGTGGTGAAATTACACAATAAACAAGTGTGGGATAGGTTCCATTATAGCAAAAATCAGTGGTCACACCTCAAGCCAGCAGCACAAATCTTTCCAGGGTACAGTTGTCTCCAGGGGAGAAAAGTTGACAGCAGAGGATGCCTGTGAGGGGTGGCAAGCGACCATCCTTCAAGTCGAGTCAGACCAGGAGACACAAATTTCTAGGTACTGGAAAACCTTTCTCCTTGTGAGTGGTGCATGTCACAGTGTTTTCCTTTTGTTGGGACCCCGTGAGAGAGCCTTTTGCCCCAGGATTGCTGTTGTGCTCCGTCTCCTGGGCTGGCTATGTGGGGCAGACCCTAGGAGAGCTGCACATAGGTGTCTCTCTGGCTGCGCATCCTCCCGGGTCTCCTTTCCTGCATGGACCACACACAAGTCTCACCTGTGTGCAGAGGGCAGAGCTGGCGTGTGGCGTGCTCCAACTTTTTCTCTGCACACATCAGGATAGTACATCAGGCTTCCAGACCACCAGGCTCCCCCCAAATATAAAATTCTGTTTGTAACATCAACTAGAATCTGGTTTTGATACCTCCACTGTATCTTCTGTCATAATTCTCTCTCCACTCAGATACCAGTCTTTTTGTCTTCTTAAGCACACACATTAATCTTGACCCAAACATGGCTTGCATTTCCGCAAACGCCCTCCCAGGCCAGTCATAACACCAGGTATCAGGAAGGCTTCGGCTCCCGTGATTTCTCTTAGCCTCCCAATACCCATCAGTCGTCACAGCAGTGGTGCCACCAAATAGAATTCAACACAACTGGATTCTCTCCACCTCAACTTCTAGCAGTCTGTACAGTTCAGAAATTGCAGGAGGAGGAATTGCAGGAAGAGTGGATGCCAGGGGTACATGGTTATCTAGGTCCATTTGTGTCACCAATTGGTCTTATTTCTTTCTTTGTTTCTTTCAGTTTTTTGTTTGTTTGTTTGTTTGTTTGTTTTGGGGGTGTTTTTTGTACTGGTGATTGAACTCAGGACACTTTGCTTGCTAGTAAGGCACTTAATCCACTGAGCTGCCTCCCTGGCTTCACTCCTTAGATCTACCCGGGGGGGGGCCCTTCTGGTCATATCACTAATTTGGGACCCATAAGATGTTCGCTGCTGGGTGCAAGTAATTGTTTTAAAACAACTTGTGGTTTTTGTGTGTTGTTAACAAAGCAGGTTTTAGGATTTCAAATGTCAGTCAAGCTAGGAAATATATCAGGTTTCACTGTTTGAGTTCAAGAAAATTTAAAAAAATACCTTTTGTAAAATCTAAGAAACTTAGACAATTTTAACAGACTTATTTTCATTCTAGCAACTATTGATTTAACAACCATTAGAATTTTAATAAACATGACTTTTTCCACAAAAGTTATAACAGCTAGCAAGTCAATGATGTAAAAACAATATTCTCATTGAAACTATTTTCTCTAAAAAAAATCCTATTAACTTTTAAAATACTGTGGTTAGTCCTGAAAATGCTAGGAAAACAATAAATTAATGACTAATAGACGTTAACCAAAGAGTGTAAAATCTCAAGGTGTTGATATTTTTTGGAATGAAGAAAATATCAGAAATTTAACTCTTACCTATACAACAGAACATGTGGGTAAAATTTTAATTAATATAATGAAGTTGGTTCAGCTGTAATGAAACTATACTTCTGAAATCACAGTAGATATTGATATCTACTGTGATAGATATCACAGTAGTAACATAAAATCCTTCAAATAATAAGGATGATTGGGACTGGGAAGATAGCAATGTTTGTTTTTACTGGAATATTTAATAGTTTTCCCATGCATTAATGCGTACATAAGACAACTTTGTAAGCTTCAGAGGGCTTTTTTGCTCAGGGTTATCTTCTCCTGTAAGAAAGACTATTTTGTAGTGAAAAAATATATATACATAGGTATATACAAACTAGTTAGGACAGATGTAGGTCAGTGAGAATAAAGGTTTGTACTAGTAGTGTGTAGACAAGGTATCATGCCTGCATCTTGTCCTCTAAATAACTACAATGAAGACAACAATAAGCAATGGATTAATTATTGTAACTGTCCTACTCACTTGTTCTGAAACTGTTTCATTGCTATTTTTCTCATGAAAATGAATTAAAAAAAAAGAATTATATACTTTCCAGCATGAGTGTGATAGGAGAAAGTAAAATTTCCCAATTTTTCAAACTTTCCCCAAAGTGACAATTTCAGGAGTATCAATAGATATCCAGCCCACTATGTCAGTAGCAATGTTCAATCTCCTCTTCTTAAAATTCTGAAGATTATTCATGTTTCAAGCTAATCTCATTTTTTTTAGTTTCTTTGCAATAACTTTTCAGTGTCTGTCAAGTCTTCAAAATTCTGGTTACGCGTGGAATGATGTCAACGTCCGGCCTCATCCTCACCGTGCCGCTTACACTCGCTAATGGCTTCCTGGACACTGAGAAACGTGGCACGCTTTAGAGCGCTGAGGGAAGGAAGGGTCTGTGTTAATTTGTGCTTTCATGGGGGATTGTGGCACATCAACAGGCTGTAATATTTCAAGGAAAGGTCATTATATTTTCAATCTTCTTGATTTTATTTTTTCTTCAGCTTTACATAATATCTATCAAATTTAAAGGCACAAAATATGAATAGTTTTCTAACTGGTTAATAGCCGCTTACATTTGTTTTGCATTTGTCACCTTCTTAGTGCTTCTTCCAGAGTAACTGCAGGAATGACAGTCTGGCATTCTGCAGAGCTTTAGTCTCGTAGATGTTTTTCTCCCCAAATTTAGTGCACTTCAATTTTGAAAATCTTGACTCTAACAGAACTGAAGACACAGAAGAAAGTGACAGATTCCTAGATAGGTACAAATTACCAATACTGAATCAATAAGATACAAAAATTCTGAATAACCCAAAATCAGACAATGAAATTGAAAATGTAATCAAAAACCTTACAACAACAACAACAAAACAACAACAACAAAAACAGGCCCTGATGGATTCACAGCTGAATTACACAAGAAATTTAAAGAAGATTTAATTCTTGAATGGGATTTCCAGTCTTAGTTTTTTAAAGAGTCTCCACACTGATTTCCATAAT
>NW_004524731.1:2696987-2702879 GCF_000260255.1 Octodon degus
AAAAAAAAAAAAAAAAAGTTGAAAGAAGAGATTGAAGATGATTTCAGAAAATGAAAATATATTCCTTGCTCCTGGATAGGAAGAAACAACATTGTGAAAATGGTCTTAGCCCAACATACAGATTTAATGCAATCTCTATAAAAATACCATCAACATACATCACAAAGGTGCAGAAAACTTTCCTAAAATTTATTTGGGCCCAGATAGGACCTAGAATAGCAAGGCAATCCTGGGTAACAAAAGTAAGGCAGGAGACACTACAATTCCTGATGTGAAATTATACTACGAAGCTACTGTGATAAAATCAGTATGGTACTGTTAAAAAGAAAAGATTGTAGTTTGGCATGCACTGGCAACTACAAACATACTCAGCCATCTTATTTTTGACAAAGGGGCCAAACATATTCACTGGAAGAAAGGTAGCCTTTTTAACAAGTGGTGCTGGAAACTAAAACTAGACCTGGGTCTACCGTCATGTACTAAAGTAAAGTCAAAATGGACTAAAGATCTAAATATTACAAAAGAAACACTATACTAGAAAAGAAAGTAGGAAGCAGTCTTGAAGACATGGTGATAGGCAGAGAGTTCATGAACAAAATCAAACTGCATGAGAAATACTTCAAAGAATCTTCAAAGAAGATTTCATCTTATTGAGAAATTTCTTCATGTCAAAAGAAATCAACAGGGTGAAAAGACAATCCACAAATTTGGAAAAAATCTTAACCAACAATCACTCAGACAAAAGTATTCTATCTACACTAAAGAATTAAAAAATTAGGCTCCCAAAATTTAAAGACCCAATCCAAAAATAGGCATCTGAGGTGAATACACACTTCTCAGAGGAAGAAAATATAAATGGAAAATAAACACATGAAAAAGATTTCCACTGCACTGGTAATTCGAGAAATGCAAATTAAAAGAACACTGAGACGTAATCTCACTGCAGAAAGAATGGCTATCATAAAGAAATCAACTAATAATAAATGCTGGAAAGGTTGTGGGGAAAAGGAATCCTTCTCCAGTGTTGTTGGGAATATAGACTAGTACAACTATGGATATCAGTGTGGAGACTCCCCAAAAAACTAGGACTGGAAATCCCATTCAATGCAGCTATTACCCTTCTGGGCATTTTCCCAAAAGAACTAAAGAGGTCATGCCATAGTGGCATGACATGTGGGTGCCTGTGTTCACAGCAGCACAATTTGTTGTAGCCAAATCTTGGAAATGACCAAAATGCCCATCACATGAGGAATGGATGAAAAAATGTGGTATTTTTATACAATGTGATATTACTGAGCTATAAAGTAAGACAGTCTTGAGGGCTTTGTAGGTAAGTGGATGCAACTACAGGCTATACTCATAAGTGAAATAAATCAGACCCCATGTGCAAATATTGCCTTATCTCTCTAGAGTAAGAACTTGAAAGCATAACTAAAACCTGAAAGGTATAATAGATAGAGTACAATGGAAAGCAACTGAACATAAGGATTATGAGGGAAAGAAAAAAGAGAGAAAAGGAGGGGGGATCATACAAATCACATACAGCATGGCTGAGGTGATTGTACTATTAATTATCATCAGTTTTTTGAAAATAGAACTTAATGTTTAGAATTTTTACTTTAACTCTGTATGCTGATATTTGCAAACTAAGCAATTACATCAAGGACAGCAACGTATAATGCAAAAACCATGATTGAATGCCTCTCATCTTGGTCTTCTAAATGAGTACCATTTCTAATCAATTATTATTATACTCTTTAAAATAAAGCTGATTGCTTGGTGGTTTTGGTTTCCTTTGGTCTTCCTCCCAAGTCTTCTCTTCGTCTTGTTCTTCTTCACATTAGCGTCCTCCCTTAAGCATGCCTTCCACTTTCCTGGGTTTTGTGCAGTCAACCCCAGGAAGGTTCCACCTCCCACAGTGCTTTCTCAAGCCTCGTGGTCTTCATGGCAGAGAGAGCCAGCCAAAACCAGCAGGAGCCAGTTTCTCTTCCATGAGAAGTGAGTAGTTCGCATAGGAGATGCTCGGGAAAAGTTACTGCTCTTGTGAAAGGACGGAAGCTCTCCCAGCCTCCTGTGCTTGTACCTGGCAGAGACTTTAATTAGTGTTATATTTGGAAGGAGCAAAGACATTTTAATTAGATAATCTAAAAATACTTCTCAGTTCCTTGGCGCATCCGCGCATAAGTCTGCAGGTATTGCATGTTACATGCATAAAAATCAGGGAGCTGAGGAAGGAAGTCGAAGAGCTACAGTGATGGATGATGGGAAATGGTCAACTTCCTGCTGCAGTGTAGGCATTGCTGGGACTGTCTGCAGACTCCTGGGAATCTCAAATTATTCTAAAATTAAAAGACTTTAAAATCTGTTAGTTTAATAATAGCAATAATAACCGTAATCGTAATGATGAAAGTTCATGAAATAATGACAAAGAGAATGCGGGCAGAAAAATTGAAATGGTATTTCTGCTTTGAATAACTCCATTCATGTAACTTAAGAAAATGTGACACTCTTGGGCAAGGTTAGATTATGAGATGGTATTATTATATATTCTTCTCATTTTATTTATTTATTATTTATTATTTATGTATTGGGTACATAGTCTCACTACTCAGCTTGCATTCATACTGACCCTCTCACTGTCAGCCTCCCCAGCACCGGGATTACAGGTATGCAACAGCACCAGGATTATAGGTGTGCACCAGCACTTGAAGTCTCAGCAGTTGGCTCAGCATGCCCGGAACTGCATGCAGTACCAAGGGTCAAACCTAGGTCCCTGTCCTTGCCTAAGCAGACGTTTTGTCCACTGAGTTCTCTCGCCAGCCCTATACATTCTTTTAAAAAAAGAAACAACAAAGAAATGACCAGAAATTATTGGGCAATATATCTGTGAAGAATTTATGGTAAATTATTTTTATATGAAAATGTTAAACCTTTCACAATGAACTAAAGAGAAGTTACTTTCACGATATTAAAAATACAGTTATGCACATCTATAGTGCTGGTACTCTGGGCATCTGAGGCAGCAAGATCCCAACTAAATAGCCCACACAAGGCAATTGGGAGAGACTCTGTCACAAAATTTTAATAAATAAATAAATAAATAAATAAATCAATCAATCAATCAATCTTAAAATGAGACATTAGATCCAACCTCCAGTACTCCCTCCAAGACAAAAAGAAAGAACAAATGCAGCTTCCCAGAGGTCTCCGTGTAGTATCTCTCAGTGGGGGGTAGTGTCTACTTGGGACAGAGGAGCTCAATGAGAGAACAGGCCTGTAGGACTTCAAGGAAGGGCCTAGGGCATGAGGCCATTTCTCCATGAAGGTGGTCATGTAGGAGGCCCTGCTGATGGGAAGTTATCTTCCTGTCAAAAAAGTGTTACTCAGGGGGCCGGGGATATGGCTCAGTGGCATGAGAGCCTGCCTGGCGAGTGCAAGGCCCTGAGTTCAATAGCTTGTACCACCAAGAAAACCAAAACAAAAAAACAAAAATACTGCCACTCTACCTTCTTCCGCTCTTCAAAATATTTGAAAGGAAAGAACAAGAAAAACCATCAAGTCTTATTATTTCAAGAATTATTGCTTTCTAAAAATGAATAAAGGATAAAGTAAGAAGGTTGTTAATTAAACTCTGGTGTTATGACAGTGGCGAAGGCTGAACCCTTCTACCTGCGCAACGTCTCAGTGTGTGACCCACGTCCAGCTGGAGTCGTGCTCTCTGGGGATGGAGCTGTCCCCTGGGGGCATGCTAGGCTATTCTGCGGGAACTACCATACTGAAAGGGGAGGTGACACAGTTATTTAGTGATCACCTTTATTAGTGGATCAATGAAGAGGAAAAGCACAGGGAACTTATAAGAGAGCTCCAAGGAGAAAGGAGGCCATCCCAGCCACCTTCTGTGCTTGCATGGCTAGGGTGAGTGCCACATAGGAAGTGTTCAGTTGTGGCTAAACCAGGAAATCCTGCAGCGAGTACTGAATTGTCACAGCCAGGAAACACGTGTATTGGGGTGTCGGCCCCTTCCGTCCTCTGACATGTTACTCAGCTGTCAATGGCCCCCTGTCTCCTGCTAGTCGAGAAGATCCTCTTCTGGCCTTATCTCCAAGGCTGATGGGAATCAGGGCGACCTCTGGGCCACCCCACTAAAGCGTGAGGTCCTGTGGCACTCGGTTGCCGCTGCTGGTTGTCTTGCTTGTTCGTTTGCCACCTGGGTTCCCGGATGTAAGGCCCTGGAGTCAGGAAGCCTACTCATTCTGTTCTTGTTGTTTTAGTTTTTGTGCACAGTAGCAGTTCAGATCCACAGGCTTGCTTTGTGGTGACCCGCGCCAACTGTGCTGTGTCTGCGCCCAGCACCCGCGTACAGCAGCAACGGGCGAGTGAGCCGGGCTTGCGGGGAAACAGGCCACCCCAGGTGCCTGCAACAGAGCCAGCTGTCTAGCGCGGCCACAGCGAGGTTCCACTCTGGTGCTTGTTTGTCAATAATGAAAGATGCTTCTAGAACTGAAGTCTCCAAGGAGAGCTACTGCAAAATCTTCACTTCTTGTCGGACTGTGAGGAGGACTGTGGAAAAGCTCAGGAGGACGCCCCAGTGCAGAGAGGGCGAGGATGTGGGGTGCTGCAGCTGCAGCGTTGGCCAGGAAGCGGCTGTGACAGCCACTGTGGGCGTAGCATCTACTGTGAGCGCTGACTCCTCTCAAACTGAGATCTGGCCCCACCTCCCCAGACCCAGCCCTTCCCGGGGTGTCCTCTTGCTCTGTCCCCCTTCCACTGCATTCACAGTCCCTGCTGTGCCCCATGCCTTCCCACGGGTCATTTTCAATAGAAGTCAGACCCTGGGCTGGGCGCCGAGACCATGGGACAAGCTCATCAAAGCACTGCACCGTCTCAGAGCTCGGACCTAGCAGGCGGGCCGGTGTCCAGGCGCTCAGCTCAGCCATCTTCCAGCACACCGCCGGCCTCTCCGCGCATTGTGTCCCCACCGTACCTTCACCGGCCAGGCTGCCACGATCATCAGCTCCACCTGACAGATGCAGAACAACCTCTTCCCAGTTCTGCTCCTGCCCACTTCCAGCGCCCACTCTTGAAGTCGCCCTGCCCTGCAGGTGCTTGCTGCCCTGCCGGCATCAGCCAGCTGCCTTCTACCTCCCCATGTTAGAAAGTGGCGCTGGCCCTTGCACAGGCCTACATACCTAGCATCTCTGATTGAATATTGTTCTTGTTATTTTTGCTATTTTGAGATAGAGTCTTGTGAGTCACTAAGATGCCCAGTATTTTCATCCCTTTCCTGGGCCCTGAGACCCACCCAAAGTTTAAAGGAGAGAGGATTATTTTGGCTCAAGGTTTCAGAGAATTTTTTTAACCTAAATTTTTTTATTAATTTTATTGAGAAACAAATACCAATGAGTCAGTTTCAAAACAGGTTAGTAGGATAATCTCAATAATTAATACATTGCACATAGTTTTTAGTATTTATTCATAGTACAAGATGCAGACATGATATCCTGTCCAAACCGTATTAGTACAAATCTTTCTTCTCACTGAATTAAGAGAAAGTAGCTATATATCTATCCTATTTTGTATATACAGATACAAGATGGTCCTGTCCACAGTCACATGACCTCACTGTCTGTAGTCCAGGGCTGAGGTAAATTATTGTAGTCACATGACATTGTCTGTAGTTCAGGGCTGAGGTAAATTAGTATAGTCACATGACCTCACTGTCTGTAGTCAGGGCTGAAGTAAGTTAGCATAGTCACGTGACCTCACTGTCTGTAGTCAGGGCTGAGGTAAGTTAGCATAGTCATGTGACCTCACTGTCTGTAGTCCAGGGCTGAGGTAAATTAGTGTAGTCACATGACCTCACTGTCTGTAGCCAGGGCTGAAGTAAGTTAG
>NW_004524731.1:2703099-2711084 GCF_000260255.1 Octodon degus
TGACCTCACTAATTGTAGTCAGGGCTCAGGTAAGTTAGTGTAGTCATGTGACCTCACTGTCTGTAGCCAGGGCTGAAGTAAGTTAGCATAGTCACGTGACCTCACTGTCTATAGTCAGGGCTGAGGTAAGTTAGTGTAGTCACATGACCTCACTGTCTGTAGTCAGGGCTGAGGTAAGTTATCATAGTCACATGACCTCACTGTAGCCAGGGCTGAGGTGAGTTAGCATAGTCACGTGACCTCACTGTTTGTAGCCAGGGCTGAAGTAAGTTAGCATAGTCATGTGACCTCACTGTCTGTAGCCAGGGCTGAGGTAAGTTAGCATAGTCACGTGACCTCACTGTCTGTAGTCAGGGCTGAGGTAGGTTAGCATAGTCACATGACCTCACTGTCTATAGTCAGAGCTGAGGTAAGTTAGCGTAGTCACGTGACCTCACTGTCTGCATTCAGGGCTGAGGTAAGTTAGCGTAGTCACATGACCTCACTATCTGTAGTCAGAGCTGAGGTAAGTTAGCGTAGTCACGTGACCTCACCGTCTGCATTCAGGGCTGAGGTAAGTTAGCGTAGTCACATGACCTCACTGTCTGTAGTCAGGGCTGAGGTAAGTTAGCATAGTCACGTGACCTCACTGTCTGTGGTCAGGGCTGAGGTAAGTTAGCACAGGCACGGTGAGGAGGGCACACCATTTCCTTGCAGCTCTGCACACCCACCCGTTTCCTCTAAGATCTGCATTCCAGAGCTTCCTGCAGCTGCAGCAACACCAGCTGGAGCCCAAGCCTATGTCACACACGCTCTTGGTCCTAAAGTCTAGAAGTCTGTCTGCCCCAGGACTGCATGAGGCTCTGGAGGGACAACTAGACACAAACCATAGCAATAATAATATGTATACTATGATTTATAACGTATAATGTTATACATATTATTTGCTTGTATATTATGACTAATAAATCATTTTGGTAAGAGAGACTTTCAAGACATGTTAAAAAAGTCTTTCTGGACAGAAAAATTATTCTGTTACAAAAACGCTCAGCATTGATCATTGTCTTCTGCCTCAGTTTCTCTTTCTGTCTTACTCTGTGTTGCAGCACTGTCGACTCCAGCAAGACTCTGTAACAAGACTGGTTGGGAGGAGCTCTACAGTGGGAAGAGCAGTAAAGAACATGTTCATGTAGGAATGAAAGAACACACACGCAACACACACACGCAACACAACACACGCATGTGGGATGATGCAAAATATGGTGGCTTCTTAAATTGGGATACTGCTCCTTTAAATGATGCCTGCCATTAACCCCTGAAAGCAGGTCCGCTTGCTACCGGTACACCTATCTCTCTGCTCTCCCGACTTCTTTTTCTACATGGGGGCGTGTTTGCAATACATCATAAGCACATCCATCGGACGCTGTCAGCACACTTTGATTCTTTCTCACCGCTTGCCTCCCCTGTCTCCGGGTCCCTTCCGCAGCGCCATGGCTCTGCCCTCCGGTTCCCTGTTATGTGTCTTCCATTTTGCTCTCCGCGCTGCCTAGAGTTTGGGTTTCTCACATAAGAGAACCCGTGTGACATGAAGTGGCACATGTGGTTTACTTCACTTCATGCCTTGTCCTCAAGGTGTGTCCACGTGCTTCTGCAAACGACTCCAGTTTGTATCTCTCTTGGCTGTGTGTAAGTCCCGCTGGCCGTGCAGTTCTGAAAGTCCTCCTCTGTATCTTACCAGATGTGACGACGCCCAGATGAGTGCGGCTGCCAGCGCGTCCCAGGGAGGGACAGGCTCCCGAAACACCACCGCGTGCATTCAACCACTTTATTTCCTGGACTTTTGGTTCTTTTACAAAGTAAAAATGACAACAAAGATGAGCACCTTGAATTGATTCAAGACACAGGAGCAGCCACAACAGCACAACTAAACACACTCACCGTTACGAGGGTGATTCACATGGCTTTTAAGACGTTTAAAATTTAAATACACATGGTAGGGTTTTTTTTGAATCACATCTCATAGCAAGTTGCTTTGACAAATTTGCTGTGTACCATTCCTGACTGCCTTTGTATGATTTCAGCCAAGCTCTTAGCACTTCAGACTGTTTTCTTTTTTAATACTGAAATTTCAAGATCGATAAGATTTCCGTGTGTTTGCTTTTTGGAAGCCCAGAAGAGTCCAGTCCGGGTGGAGCTGGGGTAAAGAAGTTTGTATCCATGAAACCAATTGTGGGAAGCAGTGGGGGCAGGTGGGGAGGCCCTTGAAAGTAGGGTGGAGGTTTTGGGGAAATGCAGGTAGAGCACGCTGGGGGGCCACCAGCATGGGGAGTGGGGTGCTGGCGCCTCTTCCTCCCTCAGAGTGACATCTTTTGAGATCACTTTGCTATAATCCTTTCAGCTCTTTTCCAACTTATCCACAAAAAACCCAGAGGGGCATTTCTGTGAACTTCAACGTTGGTAAAAGGCACTCAGCAGAGACAGATGAAGCCCGCATTTGACTGCAGACTGCAGCACCAGAGCCCATGACGCCCGGCCCCTCAGGTCTGCACCACTTGCTGGGTGGCCAGGGGTGAGAAGCACACTTCTAAAGTTACTTTAGCTGAAAATGGGTTTGTGGGGAGGTAAAGAGAGACAAAAAAGAGCACCAAGAATTCTCCTTGTGAACATATAAGACATAATGAACACCTTCTCTGAGTTGATAGCAAGATAGCATTTTAATTAACCTCAAGGCAAATCTATTGTTATCTAAGTGTAGCCCAAAAGCTGCATATTGGTGCAGTATTAAGATTTAGGAATTGGATAGTATTCTATAAATTTTTTAAGAATTAAAAGTTTATTTTGTTTGTGAAGATATATCTAGAAAGTTTAAAATAGTGCTGGTCTAGAATTTTTTTTTAGAAATGAAGAGTTTCTTATCAAGCAAATATACCCCATTTCGATGAGCAGAACAGGCTCCTCCACGCACGGCAGCATGAGTGCCTCTGAGGAGGGAAGTGCATCCTCAGATTTATGTCTTGTAAATTAGCAGCTCATGTGCATAGATGGAATGGCACAGTACCAGAAAAATGCGATTGGAAATCGGGATTGTACTGGATGCAGGCTTTTTCCTGTAGGACAGGTCCTGTCTTGGTTGCCAACCTGAACACTTTCAAGGAGATACAGTGAGAAGTAACATTTGGAAGGAATTCCTGTCACCAATTCCATGTCACAGTGTGTCTCACACAGAACCCCAACGCTGCCACGAGGGTCCCCTGTTACCTGGGCACCACGTAAGTGTTCCTATTTTTATGCCACAAACCTCTCTGGAAATCTCATGAAACAGCTCTTACAATATGAATTTCATCTGTTGAATGTGTTGCTTAATTGTATGCTATTGGCTATCCCCTTTAGAAAATGCAAGATAAGACCTGGTAGCTAGACCATAACTACAGTCTTCATTAGTTGCAAAAGAAATGATTCTTTCCAGAAACATGCTTTAATATTTTTGACACGATTTGAGAAATCTGGGACTTCTCTTTGGAACACAACCGTAGTTACAGCTGTCCTTCATCTGGTTGGTTTTCCAAACATTTCTTATCCTATATTTCAGGTAAAAAAAATCTCTGATGTTGGTAAATAAGAGTTTAGATCTGGGGCTTTATTTCCTTGAAACTGTTTACAAAACAGGGCCCTGGCTAAGAATAGTTTGCTTCAAATATCAAAGCAACATCAGATACATTATAAATGACTGCTACATTTTCTGGTGGCAAAGCTGGAGGAGAGCCTTGCGCAGACCTGCCAAACACGTTGTGAAGGCCAGCAGAAGAGCTGAAACGACATCCAGCGCTGGGAGGCAGATTTGCTTATCTCTGTGGGCGCTGATCAGGATCACTTTCAAGATATCAGGCCCTGGTCTCTGGGCTGGGCTCGCACGAGATCCACAGGCAGGAAGAGCACAGGGGCAGCGAGGCTGGTCCACCGAGGACTGGCCTGTATACTGTGCATCACAGTGACCAATGGTGCAGCACGGAGGCCAGCACGCTCCAGGAAGCAGAAGCAAGCAGATCAGAAAGAGGAACTGTTCGCCAGATGACTGCCACGCTGAGGCGCGCCGGCGGGGAGGGCCCTTCCTGCTTCATTCCCGCCTCTGTTAGTTTCTCTGGTAAATCTTTGCTGGGCATATTGCGTGCGGTCTTCTGAGACAAGGCCCAGCTAGGATTGAGGCCGGTCTGTTCCGTAACATTACTCTGGCAAGGGAGACAAGGACATAATCTGATCTAGGACCCTGTCCACTGTGTCCTGGGTGCTCATCAAATCTTGACCAAGTGTTCGATCCATTGTCCTTTTCTTTTGAGGCAACCATCCATTTAAGGCAAGGAAAGTAAAACAGCTATCAGGGGAGAAGATGAGCAAGATCAAAAACAAACAAACAAAGAAACAAAAATACCAGCCTGAAAATCAGGGGGATAGGTACGGAGCGGTCCTGTGAATGGCGTCCTCAGGCTCAGGCCGGGTATAGCCTGGTCAGCACCCCGAGTGACCAGAGCAGGGCTTTGAGCGCATTGTCTCTTCAGAGCCCCAGAGAAGCTGTCTTGGTAAATTCTCCAGTAGATCGAAGTTTGGATTCCTTAAAATTATAGAGGTAGCTAATATATACCTGGGGTTATATATGTGTGCCAGAATGTCTGCAGATATGGCTGGGCTTGTATCTGGTTACAAGTTATTTCTGTAGGGTTATGTTTTGTTTCTGTGTAATCTACATATCTTTACATGGGAAGAGTCCACCATCATAACACATGAGGTCGGGGCCAGTGTGCTGGATAGCCAGCAGGTGGCCAGCTTGTAACACTAAGCTAAGCTGAACTAGCAGAGTGCTGGGAGTGGGAGGCCCATCTGAGGACTGTTGCCAGCAGCATAAAAGGCAGAACTAGAGGATCGGATTGGAGAAGCTGTTGGAGCTTCTGGAAGCTTCTGGTTCTCCCGGGCTATTCTTCTGGGTGACCTTGTCATGCTGGATTTCCTGGAGAATTTGGATGTTCTTGTTGAAGGAAGGGCTCAGGCCCTTGCTGTCACTGAGCATGGCTAGGGCTCTGTTTGGGGGAGCGCTGCTTCTCATTGTGAGCACCACTTCCTGACTCTGGAGGGGAAGATGGTGGCCAGCTCAGTCTCCAGAAGGAACTTGTCCCATTGGCTTTCCTGATGGAACTCAGCTTTCCTCATCACTGGAGAAGCTCAAGACCTGTTGCTGGGGACCACTGTGGTATTTTCAGGGGAGCTCTGGTTCTTACTCGGAGTATTGATTGCTTCCTGGACCCAGCGAAGATCCTTTAGCCTGCGGGCACAGATCCTCCATCCGGATGGCATGCACTTTCTAGTTTCCACCAATGGCCTTTGGGCCTCTGCAGCACAGATCTGTGAGGCGGTCTGCATGAGATTTTGTTGTGTTGTGGGCTCTCGGTATCCGATTACACTTGTGGGAGGCATCATTAGGATCTCTTGATTTCCAGCTATACTGATTCATATATTAGGATCCAGGCCCTGAGCTGGATTCCTTGTCTTTAGTGTGTGGACAGAGTTCCTGCACTCTTTGCATAGGATTCTTTGGGTGATTCATTATGAAAAGTTTTATAAAATGTGTCCTGTATTATATTGTTCCCCACTCAAGATGCCCAGACTATGACAGCCAGTGACCCAGACACTGAATCCTGAGGTGGCTGCAGGGTTCAGATGCAGCACAAACAGTGGAGGCGGGTCTTGCTCTGACCTCTCAGGAATTCTGGGTAAAGTTATACTGGCTGCAGTTGATGTTCCAGTCAATTGGATCCCTGGAGGGGGCTTAGGCTTCTGGACCAGATTATTTTGCCTCGCTCATAGCAGGTTTCCAAACAGCAGTTCGCTGCACAGATCACCCCTTCAGGAGAGTTTGGAACAAAATAGTTTGGGCCCAGGTGAGCACAGCATATCTAGGACTTTGTCCTGAACAGAGCTGCGTCTGTACATAAACAGGATGCACTCAGCATCTGTCCCGAGTTCAATGTTTTGGAACAGCTCATCTCGGTACAGCATGTGACACCTGAGCAGTTAGGTGGTGCTCTAAGGTGGGCTTGCCAACTTTCTTGACTAGAAGGACAGACACAGAGTGTGGAGAAGAAGGGAGAAGGCAGCCCAGGGGCCACTGGGTGAGCCCAGGGACTGACAGTGTGCCTAAGCACGCAGAAGCCAGCAGCCACAGGAAATTTGCCGAGTTTCTTTTGTGTAAGATGATTCTGCCAGATATTTCAGCAGAACCTGTATATCCTTGTAGTGGGCAACTTGAGTGCCATCAATCAGAAGTGCTTTTCCAAAAAGGGGACAAGGGTTGAAGCCCTGGGAGGTTGAGTCCAGGTCATGTGGCTTTTAAGTCCAGAACTGGGGACTTCCCGTTTAAAGAAAAGATCGGCTGCTGACCGGAGCCAAGCGAAGGCAGAAGCTGGAGGCACCTTCTGGGTCCAGACCGGTGTGCTCAAAGGCCGTGGGTGGCAGAAGGCATAGGTAACATGGACGCAGGGCGAACGCAGTGGGACCAGCAGCTGGGAGACCTCGACCTGGCTCCACAGGCAGGAGAGCGGCACTGTGTGATGCAGGCGGGAGCCCTGGGACAGAGCTCGATCAGCGTGAGTCCTTTGTCCATACTTCTGGAAACAAGGCCTCTAAATTTCAGGGTTATGATTATCAGGAATGTCAGGCCAGTCTGGGCCCCGTTCTTCCTCCCAGAGTACAGTCAGAGTCAATGCCAAGTCTGGGCCAGTGGAGCCCAGTGTGAGGGAGGCTGGGCACATCCCAGGAGAGGTAGAGGACACTGAAGCACAGACAGGACTTTGTGTTTGATAAAGTGTCCGTCAGTCTCACAGGATCTGCTTTGGCAGAATCTCTTTTCAATAGAGGCTCTGGTGGGTAACATCACTAACTTTAAACATGTTTATTGGCTTCCGACCTCGCTCTCGACATCTTCCAGGAGAGCAGAGTGGTACTGAGCTAAGGTTCAGGCTCTCCCGCACTGCAGTCCCAGTTTGTCCTCTGGAGAAGACTGTTTACTAACCACAGTAGCAGGGACCTTTGATTTTACCAGGCTTGGACCCATCTAAGATATGGTGGTATTCTTCACTATTAAACAGAGGCAGAAGGAGTTGTTTACAGTACAGAAGGAGGCTGTGGTGCAGGAGTCGGAACTGGTAGTGGTGGTGTCGCAGCTGGCTGAGCGGCTTGGGGTTGATGAGTGTAAGGAGGACGCAGGTCAGACTCGGGGTTCTCAGGTAGACAGGATAATGCTTCTATGATCCAGGCTGAATCTGGGAGCTTTTCGTCGGCCTTGTGTGCTTGTTTTGACAATCAGGATGGTTTTTTTTTTTGTGATGTAGAACACAGGCTCAGAGCCCAGGTGTGAGAGGGTTTTCCTCCCTTGTCCAGTTGAGCCCAAGGAGCTCAGAACTTAGCAGCTCCCAAGCAAAAGAAGGCATCTTTTATATGTGGAACAGCCCAAAAAGGGTGTGTGGGTCAGAAACCACAGCGTGCAGGGCTATGGCTACGTGGCTGAAGGTGTGAAGATCATGCCGCGGTGATCAACAACCTGTCGGGCTATGTGGCTCGATGCTGGTTAGGCTCCCTGCAGCACCTGACAGGAGTTCACGGCGAGGTAGCCCAGTTGATGGCCAGGCCCAAAGGTGAGTCTTTATTTTACACCTTGAGAGAAGAGCTCTCAGAATTTTACAACTGCAGTTATTTGTGCAGCCTCGTTCAGGCAACCCCTTCCCCTTGGGAAACAGTGGAAGTCAAAAGTGCAGGGTTAAACGCGAGGAAGGCTGAGCGGCTCGGCACCCAGGAGATGCCCTCCCTAGCTGGGAGTCTGTGCCTGGCAAAGGGGTGAGAGGCCAGAGCCCCTGCTGTTCAGTGAGGGTAACCTTTCCACAGAGGGAGTATTTGAAGATGGAGAGTTCTGCTGCGCTGTCTGCCAGGAAAGTTTACATTTGCCCCTGACTTCTGCAGTGACC
>NW_004524731.1:2712324-2735323 GCF_000260255.1 Octodon degus
GGGGTCGGGCTACAAGAGGTGCCTCACAGTGCGCAGCCACTTCTCAGAGACAGGAGCAACCAGATCTGGACACGTGCTGTCACCTGGGCCACTAAGAACCTGCAGTACTTGGTCTGGGGGTGGGGCTGTTCTGCTACAGTGTGTGCTTGGGAAGGACTCCGAGGGCCCAGGCCCACCCCACGCTTGAGCAGCAGAAGCCAGAGCCCTGTGTGAGTGTTACTCCCCAGCCCCTCCTGCGTGGCAGCCCCCACTCCTTCCCTCCGCCCCATCTCCAGTCTTCTCCCTGGAGCCTGTGGCATTTATTCCCGTCCCTTTAGGACATGAATGTGCCTGCTACTATTTTACTTCCCAACCTTTTATCTCCATTTTTCATGCTGAGTTTGGGGGTATGAATGTGTCTATCAAGGTGGGCCAGTCCTAGGGGACACTGCTTTATGGCTTTGTGTCTGCAGGGAGGCAGGTGTGCACCGCTGCTTGGTGAAGTATGGTTCCTCCAGAACAAGAGCTCCATGGCCATCCTCAAAGTCCTGGAGAACAAGCGCTCCTCCGTGGAAAGTACACAGGGTCTTCTCATGAACCCTGGCTCCGGGCACTGCGAAGCAGGCTGGCTGAGGTCAACGAGGTACAGTGCAACAAGCTTGACAGACTCCTCCGCACTGCTCCCAGCTCCAGCTACCAGTGCCTCAGATGTGTGAAGGCTGACTTCTCCAGAGCACTGGAAAGCCGGCTCTGTCGGTTAGGGCCCAGCAGGTCTGCATTGTGCTGAAAGAATGATCTGCGCATGAGTGTGCACACTGAGTGTGAGACACGGTGCTTCACTGCGCTGGGTGCGAGGTAACTACGCAATGAGAAAACAAGAAGCAGGGAGATGTGCTGTCCCTCGGGCTGGCCCACAGGTTTGGACTCTGTCCTGTGATATTTGCCAGAGTGAATATCAGCGATTGCGAATCGGGTCACTTAGATATCTAATCAGGCAGGCGAGAAGGGGGCACAGAGCCAGAGAGCGAGGCTGCTCCTCTTCTACCTTCCCCCTTGCACACTCTAACACACTGCAGGACAACGTTGCCACTCGCTATTTTGGAGGCTTCTTCTCATTGCTGGGGATTAAAGCCAGAGCCTCACAAGAGCTGTATCCTTGGGCCATAGGTGGCTTGTTCTTTAAACTTACCTGAGGGCAAGTTACCTAAAGTCTCATCAATATAAGTGGCATTCAAATCCTTCAGCCCTTTTAGGTCATGGAAATCACAGCTCGGGGCACAGGACAGGTGAGCTGTACTCCTGCAGAGTGGCTGAGGATTCTTAAATTCAGCTGTGTCTGAGACACACCACAAAAGCACACGTCCTGTAGCTCAGGCATGCCGGGAAGCAGGGCGAGGACCCACTTCACACATCCAGACAAGCAGCCATGGATTCTACTGGGGGGTGGGCGTGGGAGATTTCCTTTTACTATCATGGAAGCACAGAAAACTAAGTGCACGCTTAGCCTTAGAAGTTTACCGTTTTCTTGGACACCTTTCTATCTGCAGGCGCTCTCTCCTCTGCTCTCTTCTGTGCACACCTTGCTGTCTGGTTGTCTGTACTTGGCCACATTAAAACGAAGGCACCGCACAGCACCTGAGCCTGGCGCAGCAGGAGGGGGGAGCAGGGGGAAGCAAGCGGACTAACAGTGCCATGTGCAGGAAGCTGCGGACCTGGAGGCAGGCGAACACTGACTGTAATAAATGCGAGAAGATTAATAACATCACAGGGAACAAAAATGGGGGAAGATGAGGGAGGGAATGGAGGAGGGGAAGGGGAGGGAGACTAAAAGCCATCCAGCCGTCTCACCCACACAGAGCCACTGGCCATGGTGACTGTAAACTGCATGAACTAACAATAATTTAGAACTAGGAAATGATACCGTGCCCTCAGCCAATCAGACGTAGAGAGCATCTGACACAAAAGTCAGGTGTCTCGTCAGGCCAGGTGACATCTGTTCCCATATGTTGCTTCCTGAGGCAAAAGAACTGCATGCCCAAGCCAACCTGGGGAACTTGGCCAAGCCCTACCTCAAAAGTACTACATAAACAAACAAATAAATGGGCTGGACATCTAGCTCAGAAGGACGGACCTGGGTTCAACCCCCAGAACTGCATTTTTTTTTAAAAAAGAAAGAAATCAAAAGACATCTAACAAAAAAGAGTGTCAGAAGGCCCTGCATGTGTCCACCCGCACGCACCATAGGGAGCCAGAAGCCAGAGTCTAGGCACGGGCTTCTGGTAGCCCCGAAAGAAGGCAGAAGCCTCAGTCCAGCCCTGTCCCAAGTCACACTGAGGCTCACTGCCTGCAACAAAACTGAAGAGACTGTCCTAGAACTCAGAGACCTAGACCCTCGCAGCAAGAACCCCATTTCCCCTACACTGAGAAGCTTCAGTCAAACCCCTGGAATTCAGAGTCAATAGACACACAGAGGGAGGAACTCCTGCAAGCTGCAGCGTGGCCGGCAGGGAAGTTGCACCTGGAGCAATCGCTGTGGAAGGTCACCTTAGGGGGGACAACAGTGCAGAAGGTGCACAGAACTAGGACCCAGTGTCATGTAGGTTTTGACTCAAGGCATGCACTTTTTCACACAGCAGCAAGGCTGAAAGAGTTCACTGCAGAATTATCTATGATAGAAAAAAGAAAAGACAATTTCAAAAATATTCACCTGTAGAATAATAGATGCATGGAAATTTAGTTGTATACGTATACATGTTTCCCACAGTGGTATCCTGCGGGAGTCCTGCTGGAGAATAGACCCCATGACAATGTCTCATGCACGCCCACTTCACAGGTCACGCTGAGAAGGACCAAGATCAGTGCTGGAAGCTAGAAAGTCTGTGCCAGCGGGATGAAGGGTCTAGGCCAGCAGCTGAGGGGTCTGCACTGGAGCCAGGAAGCAATGGGCAAATTAAGAACTAGGGCGCCTCTGAAAAGTACTGCGGCCGTGCTCAGCAACAGCGAGGTCCCAAGCTTCTCCAGCGATGAGGAAAGCTGAGTTCCACCAGGAAAGCCAACGGGACAAGCTCCTTCTGGAGACTGAGCTGGCCACCATCTTCCCCTCCAGAGTCAGGAAGCAGTGCTCACAATGAGAAGCAGCGCTCCCCCAAAGAGAGCCCTAGTCGTGCTCAGTGACAGCAAGGGCTTGAGGTCCTCCACAACAACAGCCAAGTCCCCCAGCAGAAGAGCCCAGGAAACCCAGCAGCTCCCAGCAGCTCCGACGGCAGCTTCCTGACAGCCTCCTTCCTTCTCCAGCTCCGCCTCTTGCGCTGCCTCAGCACTGCGCAGGTGGCCTCCTGCCCCCAGTACCAGGCCAGTCCAGCGCATCTGGCTGTTACAAACTGACCGCCCGTTGGCATCCACCTCACTGTGTGAGAAACTCCAGGCACCATTTGAAAGAAAGTGAAGCACTGTGTTTCAGGTATGCAGACCCATGTAAGCCCCTAAAATATGAATCATGGTCTGGGGCTGCAGTCAAGGAAAGTGGTCAAGTGAAATCTTTTGAAGACTCACACTTTCGTGAAAGCACTGAAAGATCTGGGGAAATGGTCAAAGTCAGTGTTAGCAGATGGTGTAGATTCACCCAAGGGAAGATGGCTTGCTCCAGAGCTTCTCCGTCGCTTCCCGTGTGGGGCTCGGGGCAGGCCGGCACCCACCATCCCTGCTGGCGTAGCCCTGCCCACAGTGACCCTGATGGCCCTCTGTGCTTGGCACTGTGGGGAGGGGCTGCAGAGGCCCGAAGAGTGGGGTCCATGGCAGGGCCAGGGGCGATCCGTCTTAGACACATCCGCCCAGGGCAATGTGCTGAGTCTATGGAGCTCATGCGTGGTGCACTTTTATTTTAAGACGAAAGATGCTAATGTGCACATTACTTTTCTACACCAAAACCTTAGTTTCAGCTTTCATGGCAGTGCTGGCAAGTTGAGGTGAATAATGGGGTTGGGGCTGCAGTTGGACACTGGGTCTCTACCACGCTGCCCCACCAGCTGAGGGCAGTGCTGGGTCTGCAGCCCCTCCAGGGATCCTCTTGTTCCTCACTTGTAGAAACTGTCCAGGAAAGGGATGAGCTGGACCCTGCCAAGTATGGCAAATAGGTCTCAACATGAGAATTGCATTTGAAGTTAAAGGGATAGCAGTTATCGCTGAATATTAGAAGTAGAAAATGGTTCCTGATGTTACCATTATGAACCAACCTCTGAAAGATAACTATTTAAAGGAAATGGTACAATTTCTACTAAGTGAGCACGGTCCTTATGCCCAGGCCCAAGGACTCCACCCCTGCCGCGGGATGGAGGAAGGAGCCCCTCAGCCCAGCCCAGGGAAGGTTCCAGATGCTTGCTGCCTGTGAAGAGGAGGAAACCAGAAAGGGCAGTTGGTGTTGCCCGCCATCAGACAGTCACTAGAAAGGGAAGGGAGCCCTGCGGCCACAGCTCGGAGGCTGCTCACAGGGCAGGCTGCGATTCCTCTGCGGAGAGCTAGCCCGGCCCACGTGGACGCTTGCACTTTCCTGTCACTCTCCGCTGTTCGGCTGTGACTGAATCCTTCATGCTCTCTCTCTCTCCTCCTTATTCCTTTTCTTCAAGTCTAACTCCTGCGGCTGGACTGTTTTCTCCACGTGTCTGTTTCCCCCACTCTTCGAACTGTTGTCCGGGTTCCTTCTCCCTGCGCTGCGCTGTGCTGCGCTGCTGCGCTCGGGCCTCTTCTGCCCTGAAAGCTCTTTCTCTTTCTGTCTTGCTCCTGCCCCTCCTTTTAGCACCCGGCCCCGTCCTCCCTCGCCTCTCTGAGTCTTGTACGGGCACAAATCTACCCACCGCTCAGACACCTGGGCAGACCGGGTCCTCAGTCCCGAGTCGCACCTCCCCGTCCTGCATCTGAGGTCCGAGAACCCTGGACAGCAACGCCTCAGACTGTAACAGACCCCTCCCCAGGATCGAGCTGCAGTTCCTCCTCCGTCACGCTCTTCCTGCCCTCCGGGGCTCCTCTTGCTTGTCCCTCTGTCTCCTCCCTCCCTTCGCCTCCACCTCACAGACTGGTGGCTAAAACACTAGAAAATAGGATGAGGAGAAGGGAATGCATCCAGGGTACAAGTGGGGCTGCGCGCGTGGACGCCCGGGAGCAGGCGCGATGGCCCCTCCAGGCGTGTGTGCAGGCTCCTAGGCTCGGGCACCTCCGGTGAACTCTGCCCTGGACAGTCGCGGCACGAGCTACCCTGGCCAGCTCCTGACTAAGAAGGCCTGCTCTTGGTACAGTCTGCCCTCGCCCTGCTTGGCCACAAGCTTCAGGCCCAAATACACAGGCACAGACAGACGGGCAGACGGACACACACACACACACACACACACACACACACACACACACTCAGAAGCAAGGGAAACCAGTCCACAAAAGAGTCCCGAGGCTTCAAAGCTATTCCAAGGCAGATCCAAATACCCACAACCCGCGGAATCTCTATGTGCACACATAAACTGAAACGAATGATGACTATAGTAATGAGGATGGGGAAAGGGGATCTGACGTGGAGGCAGAGAAGCAGGCCGGGGGTGCTGAGGCTCGCAGTCTGTGGAGCGAGTGCGCCTGCGCCAACGTGGACGCAAGCCCAACTGCACCCAGGAAGAAACAAGCAGAACTGCTGAAACGTAAGTTTGAAAGATAAACGATATTTGTGATGGGAAAAACTAGTCTTACCATAGGCTCAATATGTTATAAACTTTTGACTCATGATTCTATTTATTTCTTTATATATAAAATGTAGCCACTATGTTTAAAAACTGAAATACGTGTGAGAATTTAGGCTTCTCCAAATATTGTATCAATGAGGGTAAGAAGTTCATTTGTAGTTTTTTACCAGAGTAATAGAGCCAGCCTCTTCAAGTAGAATAGATAGAAATGCAAGAGTGGAATGAAGCCGTGGAGCAGAAAGCATACACGTATGTTTACACACACTATTGGATGAACGTCCTGCCAGTCAACGCTAGTATTCACAATAATAGTATCCAAACTACACCTAGTTTCTCTTCTCAGCAATGAATTATTCTAATCACTCCAAGAACATAAAATATTTTTTAAATGGTTATTTTTTCAAATTGATAGTACTGCTAAAACATCTGCTTGAGGAAAATTCATAAATAAGATGCACTGAATGGTATTCGTGACAGAGTTCTATTCTCTTGGTTGATTAAGAATTCGAGTGTAACTATAAGAAAAATAAACAGCAAACAGCAACTTGTGTGCATGACAACTCACAAAGAAGACAGACGAGTGACCAGCAAATACCGTGAAATTGCTGAAGCCTGGGCAAGCACGTGTAGTAGACAGCAAAGGGACACGGAGAGCGCATCGATGTACAAAAATTTCTGTGGTTCATGTGAAAAATGTACTCTCATGAACTTCAAGAATGAAAATAAGAGCCAGCCAAATAGCTCAGCGGATTGAAGCGCCTGTTTCTGCCGTGTTTGATCCTGACGTGCCGTGAGGGCCCGCCCCCAGGGGTGCACTGAGATGGTGATTGAGACTGGGTGTGGTGGGGCACACCTGTAATCCCAGCACTTGGGAGGCTGTAAACAGGAGAATCACTATGAGTCTAATCTATGAAATGAGACCCTGTAGACCCTGTAGACCCTGTAGACCTGTTAGACCCTGTCCTACAATACAAAACAAAAAAAGAAAAAAAACGAATGAAAATAAATTTGTATACACATTTCAGAGGACAATTACTGATAGACAACTACACTTGAAATGCACATTAAACTTTGATTAGCAATTCCAGTACTAGGGATTTAAATTATAGTTATCCTTTCAAAAAACTTCCAAGACATGTACGCAAGGATTCTGTAACATTACCTGTTCTAGAAAAATATCCAAGCAGCAAAAATACCTATGAAGACCGGAATGAACTTAGAAAAGAGAAAAGATTCAGCTCTTGGCACTATAATGTGGGCCAGCAGGCATGTTCTTACAAGGAAAGCACGGTTGTTTCAGTGGACTCTTGGCCTGCGGAGTGTTGGAGTATGTTCCCTAAACATCCCTGTCTGGGGGTTCAGTCACCTGTCTGTGGTAATGAGTGAGGTGCAGGAACCTTCCCGAGGTGCAAACTGGTGGGAGCAGGTTAGTCCCACGGGAGGGGATTGAGGTCATCGTCCCTGGACCCTCGCCGTTAGCACCAGGGAAGCCTGACCTGAGGCTCTCTGGCCTCCGCTCCCGCCTGTGGTACTTGGACTCACTCGCACCCCCTGGACTTTGGCCGAGGCCAGGTCAGGGCTGGAGCGTGACCCAGAGCCTCTCACGTAGTGAGCAAGCTCGGCCTGTGCTCATCACAAAGCACTGCCCAGGTATTTGCTAGAGTACCAGAAGAGGATAAGTGAAGCAGGAAATGAAGCGAAGCAGACGTTGTGCTTGGCACAGGGTGTTCCCTGTGCAATTCCCGTCACAGTGTGGATGACTGACTGCCCTCACAGGGTGTGTGCTCCTGTGATGAGGAAAGGTATCCAGAGAGGAAAGGCCTCCACGTGTCTCCACGGGCAGGGGCGCTATGGACAGGCAACTTTTGTCCTCTGAAGTCACTTGGGCATGAGCTGTTTTTACTTAGAAACTCAGAAGAAACCACTCTGCACTTCTCCACAATTACTGGACATGGTTTTAAATGTTACTTTTAAAATATGGAGATTGCTGGGGAGACAGTTGGGTGGTCTAAGTGCCTGCCTGGCAAGCACAAGGACCCAGCTTCAATCCCCGATACATACTGCATGCCATGCTGGCCCTGGAACCTGGCCTGGTAGCGCATGCCTTTAATCCCAGTGTTGGGGATGCTGAGGCAGGAGGATCACTATGAATCTGAGACCCTGTGTCAAATAAATAAAAGGTGGGAGAAAATCTATTGAAACCTGTCAGCCACTAGACTGCACTGAGAGATGTGGGCCGGCGTGGTCAGGGCCCAGACCTGCAGATCCACCTTCCAGATGTGATTGTGGGCAGCTTGTTCATAGACCAACCTTTGTGCCCCCACTTACAGATATTAAATGTGTGTGTGTGTGTGTGTGTGTGAGAGAGAGAGAGAGAGAGAGAGAGAGAGAGAGAGAGAGAGAGAGGCTAGTTTGATTGCACCTACTCCTGTCCTTCCAGGCCTTCCGCAGCACTGGCCTGCCCGTCTCCATGGGGCTGCTGAGGCTGCCTGGCAGTGACTGTCCCACGAAATGAGGACTGACCTTGTGAGTCTGGGGCGTGCTCACACATGCCGCTCGTGCCTCGCTGACTGAGCTGAACTGAGCGCCAAGGGCGAAATGCCTGGTGACAAGGACCTGCAGTGGTGGCTGTGGCACCCGTGCGTGCCGGAGCGTCTCAGGCTGCAGCCGAGCTGCCGGGAGCGGGCGGAGGCTCCTGCGTGCTGCCACTTGTGAGTGCCTGCAGACAAGCTGGGTGCCTTAGCTGTGTGAAGCGCACGAAAGACAAACACGAAAAATTCCCACTTTTAGAGAATTCCAGAATCTTGAAGAACAGCACCTTCAGGCTCTGCTATTTGTCATGCACATTACTTAAATTATATTTTCACCATTTGTCCATATATTTCAACCTATCTAAATTATCTTTCAAATTTTTGCCCGTGGAATCAGTCATTATTCAAATTTATAAATAATTTAAAAGCCTATTTTAGCAAAGCCTTCAGATATTTTAAAAAGAGCTAGTAGGTAACAAAACGATTTGTTTCTCTGCCAGGCTGTCTGCTTGCTGGCAGAGCCTCTATGAACGATCGGCTTCCAACGAGAAGATGGGGGCAGACTGCAGATGATGCGGGTAGCCGGAAACCGAGCTACTCCTGCAAGCAAACTCAGCTGCAGGGCACCGTGCTGAGCCCCAAACGCCGCGAGGGAGACAGGTCCCCGCGCATGTGCACCTGAGGCGGGCATCGTGCCAAGCGGCCGCGGCTCTGCGCGTGTGCACAACCGCTGAGGGAAAGCAGGCAGCGGACGTCGGGCGTCTGGGAAGCACGCACCTGAGAAGTGAGGCCTCTAACGTTTCCTGCATCGCTTAGATTACACCCATCCCAGCTCACTAGCCTTCGGGCTGAAACCTCCAGGAGCGGGGCATCTAGAAAGTGGTATAAACAATGCTAATCGAAAGCAAGATGCAGACGCGCGGGAGACACTGGCTCTCTCTGGTGCCGCTCGGCCTGTGGCGGTACGTGC
Organism: Octodon degus; assembly: GCF_000260255.1. Taxonomy (NCBI): domain Eukaryota; kingdom Metazoa; phylum Chordata; class Mammalia; order Rodentia; family Octodontidae; genus Octodon; species Octodon degus. The sequence goes on from NW_004524731.1 coordinate 2,721,522, forward strand.
GTGCGAGGCTTTGCCTTGACCCTGCTAAATCCTAGCGCACCTTCCTCAGTGCTCACATAAGACACATTGCCAGGGAGGAGCAAGGCACGTTGCGTGGCTCACTGAGTCGTCCAGCCAAGAACCTGTTACGGTTATTTAAAATATCTCCTGCAAGTCTGCGAAATTGCAGTGGGTGACCGCAGGCTCCAGATCGCAGTGTGCATTCTATCAAGCGCTAAGCAGGCTCCGCTCTCTGCAGTTCGCGGAGTGACTGCCAGCTCCTGGCGAGTCGCAGCCTTCTCTTGTGCTGTCTGTCTCGGCTTCTCCGCACGTGAGCCCTGACGCTGCAGGCTGTTTTCCACATTTTGCCTTAGGACGCCAGGCTTGCGGAAGTCCAGAAGCAGCCTGCAGAGCAGGGGAGAAATCCTGCAGAACCGCAAGGGCCCTGAATTTTAAGTATCCGGTCTTTTGTACTTCCCCTTCTGTCCGCTTCCTCCTCCCTTCATCTGTCCTTAGGTCTCCTTTAAGCTGTGCTATGTACACCTGCTAACTCCCTCCACGAATGTACTCATTATGTATTACAGATATGTACTAATAAAAAATACATTTGAAAAGAAAATAAATAAATAAATATCCAGTCTTCTCACAGACTGACTCTCTCCAGCAGGTCGGTTCAGCCAAAGCCCAGGGGTGGAGAGAGGTCAGTCTTGGCTGGCTTCCTGTCCTCTGAACAGCCCCAGAAGCCCAGCTGAGCTGGCTTTGCCTCTGGCCCATGCCACCTCACACACGGAAGCCCCAGTGGCTTGCAAAGCGTTGGGGCACAGCGGAGCGGGCCCTTTGCTGAGCTGCAGTCACCCCCTGGCAAGGGCACCTGTGCACAGGAGCATTTGCCTTGGGTCTTTCCAGAGACCAATTAAGACCACAATTTTATTACAGCATGTTGTTAGACCTGTTGTGCTGAGTTATCAGCTATTGTTGCTAATATTGGTGCACCTAATTTAAAATGGAACTTTATCCTTGGTGTCTCTGTGTGTGTGTCTGTGTGTGTGTGTGTGTCTGTGTGTGTGTCCGTGTGTGTGTGTCTGTGTGCATGTGTGTGTGTAAGAAACAGAGTACACAGATCTCACCCCACCCACTGTTCCAGGGTTCCACTGGGGGCCTTAGAACATGGCCCCCATTAACAAGGCAGGAGCACTGTAATAAAGACTAAAATGTCTCTAGGTCCCTGGCACAAGGTGTAACTTGGAGCAAATGTGCTTTCTCCTGGCCACACTTGGTATTCAGAGCGGTGCTGCAGGAAGGCGGGAGGCCAGGGCCGATTGCCCTGTCTGGAGAATTTCACAGTCCAGTGGAGGAGATAACACCTCCACCGGGCCCAGGTATAATCTACTCTAAATTTTATTTTACCCAAAATGGCACTCCCATATCTTCTGATCCACGTCTTCTCTCTTGATTGAGCAGGTCCTGATTATGTCACAGGGAGCTGGCACAGAGCTGGGGCCGTTCCGACGCAAGTTCTGGGCCCTGCAGGGTGGGGTTGATGGGCGCCTTGGAGCCAGCACGTGTCACCGAGCTTTGGCCCGAGCCTCCCAGGGCTGCTGCGAACCATGCATAACTCCCATCATTGTGCAGAACTCCGTACTCTGCCCATCACAACCGCCCCATCAGGGTGTTACCTTCTTCTGTCGAGGAGAGAGTGTGACTTCCTGGGTCCTTTATGTCCTCAGCAGTGTGCTCTTGGGCCACTGGGAAGGGCCTATGGCCCCGGAGACACTCTTCTTCATCCTCTTGCTTTTCTACTGCTATTTTATGTGAGTAAATTTTGTTTCATGAACAGCACCAGATACTAATAAATTATAGATATCTTAGAAAGAACAACCCAACAGTGATATTACTTGTAATGCTAATTATGCAAAAAGTTGAGACCCCAAAATGATACCTCCAATAAAAAGGTCATGCTGATAGTTTCTAGCAGCTCCTATTTTACCAAGAATCCGGTTGTTTCCTGGCCGTCCTTTGCTGCTATAGGCAATCGGAGACACCCTTGTTAAAATAAATTCTGCCCGATTACATTGTTATTCCATTTTTATTACAATCTCAAAATATTTTCTTAGATTTTGCAGGCTTTCTGGGAAAACATTTCACTTTTTTATGTATATACAATGAAAAATAGTTCATATTAAGTTTATCCTTAACTTTGCCCTTTTCTGAACTGCATAAGTATGCAAATCACATTTGAAGGAAAGTACTTAGAGCCTGGAGTTTGGAACCTTATTTTTAAATGTAAATATTCTGGCCCATTTTCTTTCCACTTGTCCTGACTTGGTCGAGGTCTAGATGCAGGTTCTGTCCCTGAAGTGAGGTGTGCAGGCTCTGGTTCCGCTGACTTCCGGAAACCCGAGCAGCGAGTACTACCTGGCTGAGCAGGAGAAGCAAGCACTGCCCGCCCCGCTGCTTGCTTATCTTTATTATTATTATTTTTTAATGTGTTTGGCATGGGGTCTCACTCTGCAGCTCGGACGCGTAGTGATCCTCCTGTTTTCAGCCTCCTCCTCGCTGGTATCGCAGGCATGTGCCACCACTTCTGGACTTGCTCACCAGCTCAGCATGGCCCAGTGGCAGGCCTCGTGCAGCATGTGGTGCCAGGGATCAAGCTCCTGTCCCTGCACTTGCTTAAGCAGGCACGTAGTCCACTGAGCTATCTCGCTAACCCTCACGTATCTTTAAAAATGAAAATGATTTGTCTCCATTTTCTTCCATTTCACATCACATTCCCCATCTCTTTCCCTTCCCCTTACACATCAAATATCATTTTAGAAGATTAGAAATTGAGCTTAAAAAGTGGAAATGGAAAATTGGGTGCTTTGGAGAGCACTCACACTTGCAGAATGTCCTGGGTGTGATTCTGTCTGTGAGCCATGGCGCAGGTCCTCTTGGTCCTCCTCTGGTCCTCCTCGGCCAGGGACGTGCTGAGACCAGGGCTCCTGTCACACATGGCTGACTGCTTGTGCAGAGGCTACAGGGGCCAGGCCCAGCTGAGCACTCGAGTCCTGCTAGGCTGCAGCTGAGGGGCTCTCCCACTCAGCATGAGGCTAGTCCTCGCCTTGCTGGTTCACCCACACATCTGTGTCCCCTTCCTTTCTCCCTCCTTCCTTCCCATCCACCTCCTTCCTCCCTTCCCTGTCTCCTCCTTCTTCCTTCCCTCCTCCTCTCTCCCTCCTGCCTCCCCTCCATCCCTACCTCCTCCTCCCTCCCTACCTCCCTTCTCTTCCCTCCCTCCTCCCTCCCCTCCATCCCTCTCTCCTTTTCCCTCCCTTCCACCTCCTCTTTCCCTCCTCCTCCTTCCCTCCTTCCTCCTCTCTCCCTCCCACCTCCCCTTTCCCTCCTCCTCCTTCCCTCCTTCCTCCTCTCTCCCTCCCACCTCCCCTCCATCCCTTCCTCCTCCTTTCTCCCTCCCACCTCTCCTCCTTCCCTTTCTTTCTCCCTCCCTCCTGCCTCCCCTCCTTCCCTTCCTTCTCCTACCTCCCTTCTCTCCTTCTCTCCCTCCTCCCTCCCTCCTGCCTCCCCTCCTTCCCTTCCTTCTCCTACCTCCCTTCTCTCCTTCTCTCCCTCCCTTCTCCCTACCTTTCCTCATCTTTTCCTCCCTCCTTTCCTTCCATTCTCCATCTCTTTATCTTGACTTCTGCTCTGAGCCTCTCCCTTTTCAATTTCTCCCTGACCTTCTCTCAGCTGCCACTCTCCTTGTTCCAGTCCTCCATCCTCTTCCTGAGCGTGGCCACCATCTTCCTGCCAGCCTCGTCCACCTGCCCAGCACCCCAGCCCAGCCACCATGCACACACATCGGTGGTGACTTGCAGCGCCCTGCAGAGCAGAACTGCATGTGCCGCAGCAGCCATCCACCCCAGAAGCCAAGTCTCGCTCACTTCCAGGCAGCTTGCGCATGGTAGGCCTGCACACCATGCCTTTCCCAGGAGATTCTGCCAGCACCTGGCCCTCGGACATGGGACCTGATTCTGTCACCATGTGCCCCGTGCTGCTGGTCTTAGAGGCGGCACACATCCCCACTCGGTCTTCCCTTCTGGCCAGGTGTCCCCTATTCCTCTCCCGAAGCCCCCTTCCCCTGCAGCACAGACAGCAGCAGGGGCTCTGGCACTCAGGTCTTCCTCAGCCATGAAGATCCTGCTCGCCCCTGCCACTTGAGGTCCCCATAGTTCAGGTCTGACTCGTCACTCTCCATCTGAGGCTGAGTTACAACTTCTGTGAGCATCTGTCACACGGACACAGGGTCCCCCAGGTGGCTCCGCTCCACAGCATCTCATCTCTACTCTTGTGACTGCGTTACTACCCTGTGACCTTCAGGTTCCCAAGCACAAGTGTCCCTTTCTCATCTTCAGTGCTGCCTCTGTGCGCTTTCTTCGAGTGCTCTGCTTTGAACAAATATTTCAGCCTCATGTCTTGTAATCCATTGAAACAATCACACTTTCCATTTTCACCACCCATTTCAAATACATTATCTTTTGTATCCTAATTTTTTTCTTCTTTATCTTCATAAGACAGTTACAGTATCTCCTAAATTAAAAAAATTACCTGCAAGTCCCCTTTCAGCTTCTACTGATTTTCTTCTTCACATTAGAATTTTGAAGTGAAATTGTCTGTCTACATTCTCTGAACTCCCTCCTCGCCCGTTCTCTTCGGACACATGCCAGTCAGATTTTGACTTTGTCATTCAACAATAAAACACCTTTGCCCAAGTCACCACTGAATTACACACTGTCAGGGCTCATGCTCAATTCCATTTTCATGTCACTCTGCCTTGTGCCATGTGACCTGGGTGATTACGAAGCATTTGGTGAAACGCTCTTTCCCTGTCTTAGCTCAATGTCCTCAATTGACTTAGACAACCTGGACTTTTCGTGGTAACTTTTGACTGTAAGCAAGAGCCACAAGGCCTCAGGGCCGAGATCCAGGGCCCGAGGGCCGGAGGACTTAAGGCGGTGTCTCCACAGATGCCTCCCGGTGGGCAGCATGCTGCTGGGATGCGCAGTACATTTTGGATCAAACCCGGTAAAGGCCAGAAGCAGGACATTCAGATCCACTTCAGGAGGGGGCAACCGCCATAAAATAAGTGCACTTGAAGAAGGGGCAAGTGTTTTGAGGAGAAGCGATGCTAATGAGTCTTTTATGGTAATGCGTTTTCTAATTTCAATTTTCTGTCTCTTCCTGTCATGCCTCATAAGCCACCCTCCTGTTCCTGACTCCCAAATTCTACATTTCAATTCCCTAACTTTCTCCCAAGTTCCAGACTAGTAATTGCAATCACCTATCAGACGTCTCCATTTGCACATCTAACGGCATCTAACATGTATCTTGTCGCAATCCAGGCATCTACAGGCGCAGAAGCCACCCGCCCTGCCAGGCACTGGTGGGACTCTAGGACAGTGGGACTCCATCTGGAGTGCCCTTCACCCTGCCCCAGAGCCCCTGACCAGCCACCTTTGGGCCAGTGCGCCCCGCTGCTGACCACCCCAGGAGCCTGCTGCTGCCTGTTCAGTCGCCTGCTTCCCCCTGTGGAGACGTCTGCCATCACCAAGACCTATTCTACCACTGCAAGTCTCTGAGACGTGCCTTGATTCCCATTCTGCAGTCAGGGAAACTGAGAACCCAATGGTGTCTGGTGTCACCAGGTGGCACACAGCTTGGTGGCAAAATGCAGGAGGAGAGTCTGTTCCACACCCAGTTCTTCAGACGCTGTTAGCCAGCGTCACCATCTGGAGAAGCAGTGAAGCCAGAAGCCCACGGTGTAGACGTGGCGTCAGGATCTTGATCATGCCAGTTCAGGAAACAAACCCACCAAAAGCATAGGGCATCCTCTGGTTATCCCTCCCACAAGAGCCCCAAGAGCCCCAGGCTCTCCAATGCCGTCCTTTAAGGGGAATCTCACTGCCCTTAGGCAAAGGTAACCTGTGGGCTGCTCTGTGGCACTGTGAGTCAGGAAGCTCCTGTGTCTGGGCTTCATCTATGCCACAAACCAGAGGGACAACAGATATGGATCAGTGACAGCAAAACATTTACAGCTTTCAGGATAAAATAGCGTATGGCAGCATGCGCTCCATGGGCTCGCCAGCGATGGTGTAGGCTGTTAGAGAGGTGAGCCTTCTCTCTGCCTATCTGTCTAAGCTGTGCTACTCAGCTTGGAGTCTCCATGGTCCAGGCGGTATAGGGTAAAGAGACTCCCAAACCAAAAGATACCTGAGAACAGTTCCTGTTATTTTTAAAACCAAAGAATGGCATAGGTCCTGCTTTACCTTGGTCTTAACCACCCAGCAGAAAAGTATAAAAATGAAGTATAAGAAGTAAAGCCATGCTGTTATGTTGAGCTGTAGGGGACTCAGGTCAACAATTTCTGACATTGCCAGTCAAGTGGAAGACCCAATACTATTATGGACTATTGAACTCTTTTAGAATATTATGCTGAGTTTATACACCTATGATATTTAAATAATGGAACTTAACAAAAAAAGGGAGTATACAGATGAATGTCCAGTTTGTATCTGTATTCAAAGTGGTTAGGATAGATATATAGTTACATTCTCTTAATGAATAGAGGGTTTTTCTAATGGTGTTGGTAAATAGGGTATCAAGTCCGCATCTTATACAGCAATTAACCACTAGGAAGAATGTATGCGATGTGTTAATTATTGAAACTGTCCTACCAGTTTGGTTTGAAACTGTCTCATTGCTATTTGTTTCTCAATAAAATTATGTAAAAAAAACCAAAAAAACAAAGAATGAATTTTAGGAACAATGGAGGTTAAGAGCAGAATATATTTATTGGGAGAAGGAAAGCTTCTGTCCCAAAGAGACAGAAAGGGACCCTGGCAGATTGCCAAGGAAACTGCCTTTTCTAGGGATTTTTATAGCAAATGCAGAAGGTGAAGTGGGTCCAAGGCGGGGAACATGGGAAATCAAAAGGTGGGCAGGGGATGAGACAAAACCTTGGCCAACCATTAAGATTACAAGCACAATTGCTCAGGTAAAATTGATTAAATCAGGATCCAATAGGGCAGCGAGTCACACAGCCGGCAGGCAGAGTACAGAGCAGGGGCTCTTCCTGCAGGGGGTTGGGTTAGGGACTCTTCCTGGCTTTTCCACGGTGATTGATTCCTATTTAGAATATCAATCCCTGACGCTTATCTCTAGGGAGGTATTTTTTTCCTCTTTTGTCCTGATGCCCAGCCCAAAAGGAGAGTACCTTCTCTCCCACAATTGCAGTGTATCTCGTCCTCCACCCCAGCTCCTCCAAGGGCCCGGCCCTGACTCCCAGCCTGTGACATTCCTATCTGACTCAGCCGTCTATGACACAGGGGTCAGGGAGCTCTCCGTGAATCTCAGGGACCCATGCTGACCAAGGCAAGCACCCTGTCCATGCTGTGACCCACACGGTACTCTGTGAACTTGTCCTTGAGCCTGTCCCATCTACCATTTCCTGCTGTGACGCCACCCCAGCCTGGGCAGCAGGTGCTGTTCTCAGACCCTTCCAGCCTGGTCCTCTGGGTGTGGAGGCTTTTTCTTTTTTCTGTTTCTTCTTCGTTGTGGCCCTCCCTGCATATTAATGTCCCTCCAGGCTTCCATAGATTTTTAGGTTCTGTTCAAATATCATGCTACTAGGTAAATCTTTGAAAATGTTATCTACTAAAAGCATTCCTGTCATTAATTTTTTTCTTCATAGCATTTATTGCTTTTTTAACTTATATATCAATTGGTTTACTTTTTATTATCTGTCTCTTTTTATATCATTCTATAAACATAAGGGGTTTTTTCCTTTTATTTCTATTTATTTCTTGGTGTCATTTAGATAGTTTCTCAAGATATATATGTCCGTGTACGTGCTGAAGGGATGGATAAATGTTACAGTCCTGATTAACCTTTACACAGCACTGTATTTATAAAAATTAAACTGGCAGTGTGGTGAGAGTAGATCAGAAATAGATGGCAAATATGAAGAAAGGGCTCAGAAAACGATTGCAGGGACTCACAAATGGATTGATTGCAAGCAAAATTACAGAAATAGAAGTAAAAATATCACAGGAGACAGCTTCCGTTTTTGAAAAATGGATGGCCATTTTTTGGTTTGTGACACTTTTTAAAACTTCACAATTGCTTCCAGGCTGAGAAGGACGATGCGTCCTCACTGACAAGTGGGATGAGCTAGAGTACAAGAGAACGCCACAGCGGCGCAGTCTTGTGCGTGCGTGCGCGCGTGCGTGCGTCTCAGGCGGAGAAAGCACAGGGCCTCGCACACAAGTACCAAAACGTTGAATTGGTGGATGTTTTTTATTTAAAATGATCTTTGTGATTCAGATGGGCCACAGAAGGAGTTTGTGTGGGCTTCATAGAGGCGGAGTGGACGCTACTGGCCACGAGGATGGCGTGTGTTGAGAGGTGTGAGGGCGAACCTTTCCAGCCCTGCAGACACGGGTCTTTTTCCAGAGCCGCGCTGCTGACAGAGTCACCAATTTCTCCCATGCCAGAGTCAAAGAGAGATTTTGTTCCATGACAGTGCCTGTGCGACACCTTCCAAAGCATAATTTGGGAACGGCCCAGAGCCTTGTGTCGCTTTGCACGGAATCTTTTGCTTCTGTTCAGGTCATGGAAAAAATCAGCACTGAGCACGGAAAATACTTCAGGCCTAAAACTAAGTGACAGCATCGGGATATAAATAAATGTGTAAAGCAGAAAATATATGGAAGGAAAGTATCTAGGCTATTATCCAAATTATTTACACAGGTATATATTAGTTATAAAAATTATACTTTATGAGCAGGAACTCTTCGATAATAGTCTCACAAAGAGATGTAAGGCCTTAAGGGCATGGGGGCAGTGACACAAGGTAAGGGAGGCAGCAAAGTGAGCTGGGGAAGCCCCCTCAGAAACACAGCGAACAATGCTGAAGTCAGCTACAGCGCAGGTAACAACACCAGTAACGATTTCTAAATGCTACTTGCAAAGACAAAAGAGCTTTAATTTGTAGTCCCCTGAAAAGCAAAATAAAACAATGGGACAGAAAGGAATGTTTGGAAACATAACACAAGAAAAACGTGCTTGATTAGTTTGTAACTGCAGGAAGAATGAACACAAAACTTCCCCAAATTTCAGGGAGATCAGGCACAGATTCATAGTTTCCACAAGAAGTGGTTCCTGGTTAGACCCCACTGAGCTTCACTTTGCTGTAAAAAAACAAATCTTTGTCTACACTCAAAGCTTTCTCTCCCAGGAAGGCTATCAGGCTGTCATTGCTTTTGTTTAGTTTTCGTCCTAAGTAGTCACTGGAGTTTGTCAGATATTCTCGTTTGCTGAAATGATCGACTGACCTTGCTTTTTCACTGTTGATGCGCTGGGTTGCTTTAGCTGGCCTCTGAACGTTTCACTGCCTTCCTTCCACCCTGAAAATAAGTCGCACTCCACTGTGACTTTTTATACATTATTAGATTCCATTTGGTGGTGTTCTATTAAGGAGCTTTACGTTCATGTTTACGAGGGATTTGGCTCTGGGATTTTTTTTGTCTGGTCCTGGATTTCTGCTTCTATGTTCTACAAGATATTGGAGAACATTAGTGCCATTTCTTTCAAAGGCTTAGTGCCATTAGCCAGTGAAATCCAAGCTCTCATGCCGCCTGGCTTCCGAGGTTACCACCGTTGCTTCCCGTTCTCCACACACACTCTCACTCAGATTGTCTTTCAAGATTGGTCTCCTGCACTTAAGGTGTCCTGGTCACGAGCCCAGGGCCAGGACGCTTCTGCTCCGCTGCCCTCCGGCATGAGTAGCAGCACCAAGGAGGGCGCCTTCTTCCCACGCTGGACACTCGTGATTGCTCTACTTCTGCTTATTTCGAATTTAATATGCTGTTCCTTCCTCCTGCTTTCTGCAATGGAGGCTTTGGTTGTTCATTGTAGGTCACTCTTGTTTTCTAAGACCTACAACAAAATACGCATTGTAATGGTTGATTGATCATGCCCATTTCAGTAGAGAAAGTTAATGAACTCAGCTTAGCGATGGTACGCCCTGGAATGTAGAAGGCCCACCCCAGGGCAGTTACCTGGGCAGGAGAAGGTGAAGGGCGGGTCTGCTGCTGATTCTTCAGCAGAGCTCCAGTCATTGCCTGTGCCTTGGAGTCCTCTCCCGGCTTCCAGCGCATTCCCTCCTTCTGCCAGCACACACACTGTGGCCTCAGGCTTCAGACTCACAGGACAACGCTGCTGTGAGCTCTGGGGTTCCCACCAGATCGTCCGGTCTGGAGTACGCGGACACCTTCTGCACACTTCCTCATCCGACTCCGGGTAGCCTTTGCGAGCAGCCTGTAGACTCCTAGGCATTTGTATTTAGTGTGTCGCATTGGACCCTCATCAGCACCAACTGATACAGACCAACTCACGAAGATGCAATCACCCTGGAAGCTCCACTGGTGTGCCCAGCACTGTGGCAACCTCTCTGCACACTTCTTGCTTAATCTGCCCAGCAATCTTTGTGATTGCCATCACTATCTCTATTTAAATAAGGTATTGAGGTTCAAAAGCAAGCACCCCAATCCACACACACCAGGAAGCACTCAAACCAGAGAGAGGCACTCTACACCACAGCTTCTGTGAGTAAAGCGGAACATCAGATTCTGGGCCCAAAGTTGTGTCGCGCCTTAGCTCACAGCAGAAGGCTGAGGCTGGTAATTTATAAAGAAAGGACAGCTACTTATGGTTCCAAGGTTGGAATGCCTGAGACGCTGTGACAGCACCCAGGACGCTGAGGGCCTTGAGCCGCCTCCACCCAGGGTGGGAAGCAGAGGGCAGCGAGCCTGCAGGCAGAGAGCCAGAAGCCACTCTCCCAGGTGGCCAGCCCATTCCTTCAGAGCAGCAGAATTCACTCACAGGCTCTCCCCATGGCCCAGCGCACTCCTGGCTCTTCTTCCCACAGGCCAGCTCCAAAGGCTCTTCCTAAGCCACGTGGTCAGGCACAGTCACAGGCACTTCTTTCTAGATTTCCTGGGTTTGGTCAGAAATTATATAGAATTCATAAATTGCATATAATTCATAAGATGTAAGGGAGAGAAGGCACTGCAGTTGTCCCTTGCTTGTGTGCTTTGCCACCTTCTATGGACTGCTTCTCTGAGATGCCCGTCTGCATCCTACCCTGCCTTGAAGCTGGCCGATGAGTGACTGATATCTCAGTGGGTGAAAAGGGTGGAAATAAGGATAGAAAGCTCATTCGCAGTGTGGGACTACTGAGGACATTAAGGAAAACCAGCACAGCTGGGACATCTGCTCAGCGCCCTCCCGAGGACATGGCCCCCTTGACCATGGACTAAACACTGTGAACCTGAGGTCCCCAGACACCAGCCTACCTGTGGACGAGGAGCTAGTCCTCTGCAGCCCTCTACCTACCAGAGACCTTCTGCAGAAGGGCCTCTCAAGGTGAACACTTTTAGGAATTACGAGGATAGTCTCAGAATCTGACACCTGTGCAACACGCCCACAAACAATTGAGCAACTCATTCAGAACTTCTGTGGAATGAGCCCGCTTGTGCATACAGTTTAAAGCTCCCCAGATAAGTTCAATATTCAGTCAACGAGGAGACTTACTGCTCTACAACCTCCCAGGAACAAACTGAGCTCATAGCACGGCTTCGCCAAGGTCTGGAGTTGACTTCTCACAAGAGTGGTGAAGTGCACCCTGCCTGGTCCCCAGCGACATGCGTATGCCATTGAGAGGAAACGGAGGATGCTTGGGCCTCTCTCAGCACCACCTTGTTTGGCCTGCATGCCTAAGTTTCTGTTTTCTGATCTGAACATGGAGAGCTGCATCTCCTCTACAGGCAGAACATCAACGCCGGGCCACCCTGGAATAGCGCAGCCAAACCGCAGGCATCTCCACGCAGTGGTGCGGACTTGTGCAGTCCCGGCCAGCACCTTACATTATTATGTGTGGTGTAAGGTTCTTCCTCAGCACACAGCTTAATGCCACAAAAGGCTGCCAGCGACTTCTGCTTCCAAAACTAAATTAGATGGATGATTGTTTATGGAGAAGTCAGTCTCCTCCCATGCCCCCATGATTTGAACTGACATTAAAGAGGCTGGGCCTGGAGAGGAGGTCAGCTGCGAGCTAGCTAAAGGCTTCTCTGTCCCGGTGGCAGCCCACAGTGGTTGGTGGAGTGGCAGGGGCCATGGAGACCAGAAGTAGGCATGAGGAGGGAGGAAGGTGCGGGTCTGCCGCAGGGGCCTTGCTGCTGCATGCAGGCTAGACCTCATCTCTGTTTTCTGCAGAGGGAGGCATCTTCCCGCAGACCCCAATCCCTGCCCTGGCAGATTGCAGCAGAAGCTGGGACTACGCCGACACACATGCTTCTTCAACATGAACCACATGTGAACCACACATCTGTCAGGTCCGAGGGAGCTGGGCCAACCTGGGTGGGCCGGGTCTCAGGGCGAGGGCAGGTTCCCTGTCCCATGTAGCTTGTGAGGCAGAGATGGAGCAGGGCGAGTGAGCTGAGGGCATGGTTGTGGCCTGCCACTGGCCACTCGTGCTCGGAGACAGGCTTGCGAGTGCATAGAGCCCTCATGGGCCTGCTGTTCCTCGCTGCTGTGCTCTGTGTCTTCCAAGCCAACTCTGTGGTGCTGCTCTCCACATCCTCTGAGGTCCAAACCCAAATCACAGTGGGACTACAATCCTTAGAATCACTTCCATGTGAGGCTGCACTTGAGGCTAGCAGGCCCTGTTCACGTTCTCTTAAAATGTTTAATATTTCCTACCATGTGCCTGGCTTCGGCACCTAGTGGTCACACGAGTGTGTGCATTTGGTGGATGTGCCCAACACACCTGAGTGCTGCTTCCTCCCGACCCCTTCCATCCTCTGACCCTTCTGACTCTTGACGACCTTCCTGTTTGCAAAAGCTCTGTTTCTATTTCTTCCTTCAATTCTTTTTATTCCTATCTGCTGGCCATAGCATTTGGGGGGTGCTGGGGGGCAGGTTGCTGGAATCACACTCAGGACCTGGCCCTTGCCAGGCGGGCACTGCACCTGGCCTGGCTGTAGCCTTTAGGAGACCACTGGGAATGGCAGAGCTGTTCAGAACTCCCTCCGGTGGGCCCAGCCCTTCTGGGCTTCGCTTTTAGCATCTTCGTTATCTAAGATGATCATCATCCTTGTGCAGATAGTGTCACCTCAACTTACGCCAGCCCTGCTCAGCCGCCAGGTCAGTGGCACATGAGATCTGTGCCTAAGTATTGCACCAGAAAAGAGATTTCCGGCTCATGAACTTGAAGGGTTATGTTAGCAAGATTAAACCAGGCTGCTTACGGGCGAAGCTCTGGAAAGTCCTGACATAGTGCTGTGCTGTGCAGACCCCCAGGACACTGAACGCAGTATTAACTGCCTCTGAGGGGCCTCATGCTGAACTTGGTGGCTGGCTCAAACTTTTTCAGACAACCCCCAACGCATTTGAAAAACATCCTTCCTTTGCACTGTGTTCCGTGGCATGAATTAGTCCTTCTCCCATTACAATCGAGGGCGAAGGAGTGGTGGGTTTCTAGTGCATCACCAGTAAGTGTGCACACTCTCATGCAATGACCAAGTTCCAGTCCTGTGGCCAGGCCACTAACGAGTCAGCCACCAAATGAAGAATTGTACACACCATAGCCTGGACAGGGCACTATTCAGAGCAAAGGCGGGTCAGAGGACACTCCCCATTGGTGCTGTGGTCTGGACACTCCCCATTGGTGCCGTGGTCTGGACACTCCCCATTGGTGCCGTGGTCTGGACACTCCCCATTGGTGC
>NW_004524731.1:2735423-2782071 GCF_000260255.1 Octodon degus
TGGTGCCGTGGTCTGGACACTCCCCATTGGTGCTGTGATCTGGACACTCCCCATTGGTGCCGTGGTCTGGACACTCCCCATTGGTGCCGTGGTCTTTCCTGCGTAGCTCTTATGTGCAGCACTGTAATGTGCGGTGGACCATAAACTATAGTACTGCAACTTCCCGCACAATCGGCAACAACCACAGAGCTGCGTGGACAAGGTGCGAGGGACACAGGGACAGGCACGCACTCCAAGAGCATGGAGCCCCTCTGAAGGCAGCGCTCTGCAACCCTGACAGGAAGCAGCCACTTGAGGTCTTGTGGGTCAGAGGTAAGTTCTGTCCCCGGGTGGAAGCCGATCGCAAATGCAGGCATCCGGGACATAGCTGTGGGCAGCCTTCAGCGGTGCCCGGCTCAGTTTTCATGAGCACTCATTCCAATGCAGGACACATCTTTAAAAAGCACCCGCACCTTCGGCCTCACTTCAGCCTCCTACACATGACGCGGAAAGAAGGCTTCCCGGGATCTGGGGAGGGGGGCCCGCCGGCCTCGGACACTACACCTCTCGATTTCCACCCAAGCCACTAAACCAGGACGGCTCCCCTTCTCATTAAATCAGTGAGACAGACACTGAGGCTCTGTCACCATGACGTACTGCAGCACGCCAAAACCCCGATGCATGCAAATCTAAGCCACCGCATAAACCCGAACAGTGCATCTCAGCGGAAAGCCCGGCAGCCATTACACAGGGAGTCAGGAGGCAGGGAGCATCTGTACTGAAAAGCTGTGCGGAGCAGAGAGACGAGGTGTCACCGTGGCCCCAGCGGCAGAGGCACATGCGCCTCCTCGCACACCTGAAGCTCCTCTGCACTCCTCTCCCTCAGGAGAGAGCCACCTCGCAGGCAGCTTACCCCAAAAGCTGGTCACATGGAGTTCATCCGCTCTCTAGGCAGTCAGGTCTAAAGGACAGCAGGGAAGACTCTATCCTCTCATAGTGCTGGGGATTGGGGTAAGTAGGCTCATTATTGATAGCTAATTACACCTGGGGTTACCAGCCGAAAATTGCTCTATTTTAGTGTATAATCAAAGGCACATAATTGTGTGTACATTAGTCAAGCTTTCTGGAATCTAGGGGATGGGTTCAAAGGAATTCAAGGTGCAGAAGCATGCTTAGGAAGTACAGCAGCAAGGAGTCCATTTAAAATCAGTGAAGAGGGCCGGCCAAATAGCTCAGTGGGTTAAGGCACCTGCAAGCAGGCCCTGGGGCCGGAGGTTTGATCCCTGCCCTGGCCTGCTGTGCCGGCCCCACCCCCGGGGCACGCTGAGGCAGAATTGAGACTGGGCGTGGTGGTGTGTGCCTGTAATCCCAGCTCTTGGGAGGCCCTAAACAGATGTATCACTACAAGTCCAATCTAGTAGTGAGACCCCGAACACCCTGTAGACCCTTCCTGAAAATACAAAAATAAATAAAAAACCACTGAGGATAAAACATGTGAATAACAGTCACACCATTATACACCAATGCACATTATTTTTATACAAAAGATGTAAATTATAAATGGCACCTTTCATAATTAGAAGATTAAGTTCAGAATATTATTAGTTGTGATTAGACACTCACTAATTTATTAAGTGAAAATGAGCTAAGAGCAGGTATAATTCTGGGAGCAGTATGTGGAAAGTTCAATAGTCATTGCCGATTTAATGAGAGGGGGAGCTATCCTGGTTTAGTGGCTTGGGTGGAAATCGAGAGGTGCAGTGTCCGAGGCCGGCGGGCCCCCCTCCCCAGATCCCGGGAAGCCTTCTTTCCACGTCATGTGTAGGAGGCTGAAGTGAGGCCGAAGGTGCGGGTGCTTTTTAAAGATGTGTCCTGCATTGGAATGAGTGCTCATGAAAACTGAGCCGGGCACCGCTGAAGGCTGTCCCCACAGCTATGTCCCGGATGCCTGCATTTGCGATCGATCGGCTTCCACCCGGGGACAGAACTTACCTCTGACCCACAAGACCTCAAGTGGCTGCTTCCTGCGAGGGTTGCAGGGCGCTGCCTTTAGAGGGGCTCCACGCTCTTGGAGTGCGTGCCTGTCCCTGTGTTCAGAGTCTGACGGAACGCTGCCTCATTAGCACAGGTTAGCGTGGTGAGAATCGCCTGCCTGACCGGTCATGTGTTAGGGTTACATCCAAGCAACAACTGTCCTCAAAAGTCATAAGAAACGCCCGGTATTTCTGAAATACAGGCCATATGTTTTAACTGCAAAATTTATATTTGGGCTTGTTTATAAAACTAATGTGGTCCGTCCTTCCAGGATAGTATTGATCTTGATTCTTTCACTTATTTTTGCTTTATTTTAACCTGCAGAAATGGACTGGAGTCAGACATAGTAGTCCACACCTGCAATCCCAGCATCCTGGAAGCTGAGGTGGAGGACTGCCATGAATTTGAGGTCAGACTTGAGTACATAAAAGAGTTTGAGACCAGTGGGAACTGCAAAGTGACACTTGTCTTAAAAAAAAAAAAAAAAAAAGTAAAAACAAAGCAAAACTAAAAACATGGTATCCTTCTTACTTTTTCTTTCTTCTTGCCAGATAAATGTGCATCAACACACCCATGAAAGAGAGTGTACATGTGCACATACACTCGTGTTCACACACCCCTACACACACACACACACACACACACACACACACTCAGACAATTCATTGAATTATTTCTATGATCCGTGTGTGTGACATGTCTGTCAGGGGAAATGCGCATACATTCCCAATAACTTTTCTCCTGTGTATCTTACTGTGCTTGCCTCACAAGCAGAGCAGTGCAAAGGTAATGCGAAGGGTGGGGATGAACACATTCGGACAAACAGCTAAGCTGCAGCTTCATAACTTGATATCTGAGCTTCTATCTGTCAGATGCAATCCTAAGTAAAAGACAGAAACACAGGATGGCTTTTTAAGGAATTATCTGGAGACCCAAGGACATGCCCAGGAAGGTAGGATTTCCCCAGGTTCCGTGGGGTCCCTGGGGACACCTGGCAGCTGGCCCTAAAGGAAGGCTCGTCTTGGGTCTCGGCTGCTCTCGGCCTTGTGTCTGAGAAGACCGTCGGCCTGAGCAGCGGGCTGTGCTCTGCGCCCGGAGCAGCTCAGGCAGGTGGGACCCACAGGTCTTCAAGGTGCTTCGCTCTTCAGGGAGTCTCCGGAGCTCGCTGGGGCTGGGTGCAACCCTCCCTTTCGGGCTCCAAGGGCTTGTTAGTGATAGAGAAGAGAGCGGCCAGCACCTCGTCTCGAGGCATCCGCCCCGTAGCTTCTGACTGCGTCGCGGGGGCTGTCCTGAGGTTGTGCAGTTTTCTTGGTGGGCCAAATGTCAAGATGCAGTGTATCAAAGTTCTGAATTTACTGGCATAAAAGGCCAAAAAATTCTGCAAGACTTTCAACTGAGAAGCAGAGCTCTGATATGCTGGAGTGTAGGTAAAGAATCACTGATTTTGTTCAGTCAGTTTGAAAGGCATTTTGCCATCAGTAGTTAATAAATTCAAATACACTTCTTCTAACATCTCTGAATTTAAGAAGTTTGGAGGTTGCGATTCTTATCAAGTGGCATTTTGCATTTTGTTCTCTTTCATGCTATTTATGCAGAAGCCAATGGGTAGTTAACCTTTGAGAAACCTGCACAAAATAATACTACATGAGCGTCTTTTAATGCCATTAGCTCAAAGGCCACAAGGCCAGATATTTTCTCCATTCATAAATTCAAGAATCAGTAAATAAAAACGAGCTAATCATCGGTGAATGCCTGCTACTCACATTCTGTATGCATAATATGGTCTCTGTCCATTCAGGACTTGACATTTTTTTCTGTCCAGTAGGAACCGCGGCCACCTCCCGCCTGCTGCATGGCAATGGGGCGCTCCGGGTGACCTCACACACGTCTCCATGGCAGCAGATTCATCTGGAAGTGGCACAGCACTTTGATTCAGAGTTGGTCAAAGACAGACTCCTGAATCGCGCACATTAAAGGCCAATTTCAAAAGAAATTCTGAGACTCAGAATTTTGCAAGACAAGATTATGAGCACAGTGGTATTTATATTTTTAATGATTATGCATTTCTCCTTCTGAATATGAAGCAGCGCTTTTCCCAGTCAAATGCTTTGCGATTAGAATACGTACAAGGAAGGCAGCTATTCCAGCAGCAGCATGGACGCTGCGTTCTGCTCCTGGCAACGCCGTAGCCGGCCCTGTGTGCCTTGGAGGCTGCTAGCCGGCCCTGTGTGCCTTGGAGGCCGGATGCACTGCAGAGTACCGCTGACTGGGGGATGTTAACTGGTGTTTTTATTTTCTCACCGTTCTGGAGGCTAGAAGTCATCAGGTGCAGTTTTTGGTGAGCTGGTGAAGTCCCTTCCTGTTTCATACCATGTTATACACAGACAGATAGGCAGGCAGGTAGACAGACAGACAGACAGAAAGGGACAGACAGTCAAAGAGACAGAGAGGGAGAGAGAAAGAGAGAGACAGAAAGACAGACAAGCAGACAGACACAGACAGGGAGGGGGATAAAGCCACGCACAGAGAGAGCCTCTCTCTGGCATCTTCCTAATAGGACATAAATCTTACCAGGTGAGGGTGTGGCCCTCTCATAGCTACTTCCTTAGAGGCCCATCTCCAAATGTCTTCAACTAGGGCTTCTGGGGGCCCAGACACAGTGGGTGCCTCACGCCCAGGGCCCTTCTCCATCCAGCCCTGGTCCTGAGGGCACTGTGGCTCGGCCCTAACAGAGAGGTTGCTTTGTTCTGTGCAAGCCCCAGAGGTGGTCTGGCCCTCTGTGCACCTCTTCTCCTGCTGAGCTAAAGTCAATTTCAACCCCTGAGAGCCACCAGGGAACTCAAGACAAGCCATACATTTATATGTAGAAGATGGGCAAGGCAATGATCCTGAGAATCTCCAGAAGATTCTTTAATCCAGCAGTTAATTGGAAAGATTCTCTCTCTAACTATATATACTGATACCTGTGAACTAAGCAACTGCACTGAAGATGGTAATCTGTAATTGTAGTTTCATGCTTGGAGAGCCTGTCATTCTGGTCTTCTGAATATGGGCTGCTTGTCATGACATGCCAGTTGCTGCTATGATGTCTCTCGGGTAGATGACTGTTCAAAAAGAAGGGAGTGGTGAATGAAAGCACAAGACAGGAAAAGGAATATTGTGGGACTGTCCTGCTTCAAGGTTGTATATGGTAAGATATTCGAACTTATGTGTAAACATAAGAAGTATATAATTCTTTATGCCTATTTTTACAATATATTCTAATTTTTAAATATTTTTATCATATTCTGTAGGGACGTAAAGTTCAACATATCAATACTTGATGAAAAATACCTGTTCCTTATTATGCCTAAAATGTTTGATATGCAGACAGATAGTGAGGTTAAGCTTAACAGCCTAAGTTGTATGATAATAACAATAAGCTTGTCTTCTGGATGGTTAACAACCTAAGTTTGCAGACCAAAATTAGAGAAAAAGGAGGGCTACAAGGAAAGCCAACATTTTGGCCCTAACCTTCTAAGGTCAATTAAGACTCAGGACATATGAGAACTTGTACTATAATGTCATGTAACTCAGTAGTGTCCCAAATTTTCTGATCAAGGAGATTATGGGGCCAAAGAGGAAAGCGATCGATGATGTAGAGTGTGCCTAAGGAGAGTCACATGGAGAGAAAACATTCTCTCAGGCTTTCACAGAGAGCACATTGGCCAAGCAATGGCTGTGACTCATCCACATGGCTGACACTGACAAAGCTTCTACAATCTGAGGTACAGGAACTCAGGATAAATCCTGAGGGGATTTCACTGACCTTATCAGACCCAAAAGCTACAACTCTTGTTGTACAGGTCCTGCTTTACCTTGGTCTTAACCATCCAGCAGAAAAGTATAAAAACGAAATATAAGAAGTAAAGCCATGCTGTTAGGTTGAGCTGTAAGGGACTCAGGTCAATAATTTCTGACATTGCCAGGGAAGCGGAAGACCCAATACTATTATGGGCTACTGGACTCTTTTAGAATATTTTGCTGAGTTAACACACCTATAATATTCAAATAACAGAGCTTAACAAAAAAAGGGGATACAGATGAATGTCCATTTTGTATCTGTGTATTCAAAGTGGTTAGGATAGGTATATAGTTACATTCTGTTGATGAATAGAGGGATTTGTTCTAATGGTGTTTGTAAATAGGATTCATGTCTGCATCTTGTACAGCAATTAACCACTAAGAAGAATGTATGCAATGTGTTAATTATTGTAACTGTCCTATCAATTTGATTTGAAACTGTCTCATTGCTATTTATCAATAAAATTATGGGAAAAAATAAAATTGAATTAAAAAAATGTCGATGCCCAGCGCCAGGGGAGGCGAAGGGGGAGGGGACACTTCACGCCTGCAGCTCGGGCCAGCAGTGGTGGGAACCCAACACTTCCAGCAGCCTCTCTGGCCTCCCTTCTCACTGCTACCTACTTTGCTCAGGGACCCAGGGGTGGGATCAGAAAACCCAGGCCAGGCATTATTTGCTTAGAGAAAGAGATGAGGAGAGGGTGGACCGTCACATAGCCTTGCAGCTTCCACAGGAGAGACCATTTGCAGTGCGCACGCGACTGCCTTCATGAAACACATAACCCTGCTTCTGTGAAACGATCCTCCTCAGACAGGAGGTCGCCTGCTGCAGCCAGGACAGCGTCTGGCTCTTCTGTGATAACAATGCACAGGGCTCCAAGACATGAACCAAAAAGATGATCAAAATAATTCCAGGGCTGAGGAGCTGGGGAGAGCCTCTTCCCATGCCCTAACTGCAGGCCCGGACTCACGTAGCCACACCGAGGAGCCTCCCGCCGCTCCTGCCCGAGGCCGTGGAGGTGTGCCCTTCTTCCTCTGTCCTTGGCTTCCGCACACAGCCGTGTCCACGGGAACACGGGCACTGTGCGCCATGCCCTACGGCACCTGCGACACCTCGGCCAGAGCCAGCCGCAGTCTCAGCGCTGCAGTCCTTTTTAATGTCTTCGTTGACTACGGATACTTCCAGCTTTAATCCTTGGATGCCCAAGTGGTTCCTTCAAATTATTAAAAGGGTTAGGGGCACTGTTCCGGGACCCAGGGCATTTAAGGAAAGCATTCTTTTCGCACACGTGTGTGGGATTTGAGCAAAATGAATGCACAGTGCCACGGCACAGGCTTTTGCAGGATAGCCGCGAGTGGAGCCTGGTGCTGGGTCCCGCCGGGCGTGTTGCTCCGCTGTGCAGCAGCCGGGAGCTGCGCTGGGCTCGGAGGCCCTGTGGCAGGCGCTGCTGGCCGCACACGCCCTCGCTTCTGCGCATGCTCACTGGACCTTCAGGTGCAGCGATTGAGGCAGATGTAGCCACCCAGGCCTGGACTACCAGCTCCAGAGCCAGGAGCCAGAATAAGATTCGGTAATTAACCTCCCCAGACAGTCTCAATAATCATGATATAATGCAGAGGAAAGACACGCAGAAGGTAGGAACCAAAAAGGGGAAAGGCTAGACATGCCTTCTAGAGTAGAAAGATTGCATACCACCCATAGGAGTCATCTCTGTTCATTTGGTGCACGAATCCCGCCCTTAAGATTCAGAACTTCAGGGCTGGCCAAATAGCTCAGCAGATTAAAGCACCTGCAAACAGGTGAGGGGGCTCGGATCCCAGGGCCTTCCGTGCCGGCCCCATCCCCCAGGGTGTGCAGAGATGGCAATTGAAACTGGGCGCTGTGGAGCTCCCCTGTAGTACTAGCTCTTTTTTTAAAAAAAAAATAATTTTATTGAGAAACAAATGGCAATGAGACAGTTTCAAAACAGTAGGACAGTTTCAATAATTAATACATTGCATATTGTTGTCTTCATAGTGGTTATTCATAGTACAAGAGGCAGACAGAATATCCTGTCCAAACTCTCTTAGTACAAATCTTTCTTCTCATTGAATTAAGAGAAAGTAGCTGTATATCTATCTTAACTATTTTGTATACACAGATTAAAAAATGGTCCTTCATTTGTATCCCATTTTTTTGTTTAATTTTGTCAGAGATGGATATTCCATTCCCATTTAATATTGTAGGTGTGTGAATTCAGCAAAATAATCCAATGTGGTCCAGTAGGCCATAATAGTAGTGGGTTATCCATAGGACTGGGTCATGCTTGGAATGCCTGTCATTCTGGTCTTCTAAATATGTACTGCTTAAAAAAAATAAATATGTATTGCTTGTCATGTCATACCAATTACTGCCATACTGTCTCTCAAGTAAATGTTTGTTTTTAAAAGAGTACTAGCTCTTGGGAGGCTGTAAACAGGGAATCACTATGAATCTGATCTAGTAGTGAGACCCTGAACACCCTGTAGACCCTTACCCCTCAAAAAAAAAAAAAAAAAAGACTCAGAACTCCTGTGCAAACGCACTGGCCTGTGCCTTCTTCCTGCAGCCCTTGTCTCCCAGATTCCACGTGGATGCCCCTGCTCGCCTCACGTGCTTCCTCTCCTGCGCTCTGAAATCTCCTCACTCTGCCCACACACCTGCCCTCAAGCACCACACCTTCCCAGCAGTGCACTTGCATCCAAGCCTGAGAGTGACCAGGCCCAGCCTGTAGCCGGCTCCAAGAGCAAGACCTCAGACCCCTCACGTGAGCTTCCTGTCTTTGGAAAGAGGAGAGATAGGCTTTTGCTTGGGGTGCAGCTTTCCAAGAGTGACAGATGCATGTTCCTGTGAAAAGGATGGATTCACACTAAAGGAGTTTTGACTTTATATGATTAAAGTAAAAATGCACACTCAAACTTCTTTTCTTTTTCAGTATTAATATGGGGGAATGAAACATCCAACCTTAAAGATATCTGGGCTGAGTTCTGGTTCTCTAAAATGGAAGAATGAACTTTAGGAATAATGGAGGTTAAGAGCAGAATATATGTATCAGGGGAGGTGGGGAAAGCTGCTATGGGAGCGGGAGAGGGAACAAGACCCAAGTTGGATGCCAAGAAATCTGCCTTTCCAAGGGGGTTTATAGAGCAAAACCACAGGGTGAGGCAGGTCTAGGGTGGGAAATGTGGGCACTGGCACAGTGGGCCTGGAGTAGGCCAGAACTGCGGCTAGCCAATGGGACTGTGAGCACAATTACTCAGGTCAAATTGATGAAATTTGGAGCTAATGAAGAGTGAGTTAAGCAACAAGTGCAGGTCAGTATAGACCAGGGCTTCTCCTGTAGGGGGCTGGCTCAGTGATCCTTCCTGGCTTCCTCAGGGTGCTAGAGACTTGCTTAGAATATCAATCCTGGGTGCTTATCTTTAGGGAGGTATGCATTTGTTTAATCTTTCGTCTTGAGTCCAGCCCACACTGGGTCTGTCTCTCCCACACTTGCAATGCATCTGGTCTTCCATACTGGCTCCTTCAAAGGTCTGAATGCCTATAATTTTATCTAACTCAGCTGCCTACACAGTACTATGGACAGAACCAGGGCTTTTGAACTGAGCTATATTCCCAGCATATTTGTTTGTTTGTTGTTTGCTATTTTGAAGCAGGGTCTTGCTAAGGTTCCAAGTTGCCCAGGCTGGGCTCTCACGCGCGATCCTCCAGCTTTAGCCTCCCAGAGCACTTGCATGACAGGTGTGCATCACTGCTCCGGGCTTCAAACTTCCTGAACTGCTTAGAAGAATCTCCAGAAATAAGCCATCCTCCCTACTCCTTCAGCACAAGTGAGTACATGAAGGTGTCCCAAGGGCCACCAGGTGCGGGGAAGGATGAAGACAGACCAGAAGCCCTGAGGTGCTGAACAGTGATCCTGCTGGGTACCCTGGAACACAACTGCGAGCTGGGCTGGGAGCCTGGAGATGGGATGGTAACCTCCCCTGATCCTTCTCTGGGGCCAGCTCTGGGGGATCGGGGACAGCCCTCCCAGTCCCCACTGCTGGTACTGCGCCTTTCCTGCACCTATTGAAGCTGAGTTCCTTCCCTTGTGAGAAAAGGTTCCAGTCATGGGGGCACTGGACTTTTATTCTGTGGTTATTTACAAGTTTAGATTTCTGGAATTTGGTCCAAAAATTCCATTATTGTTATTTTTGCCAAACCATGCAGTGTGCCCTGGGCAGAAGGTAGACAGAGGAGCCTGGTGCTCTCCTACCTCTTGGACACCCCCTGGCACTGTTGCAGTGGGGCGGAAGGTCACTCCACTTACAGCTCCCTCTGAGCTCCTTGGACAAAGCCCCAAACCCAAAGTGCTCATTGCTGGAGGTCCAGAGGGAAAAAAGAAAGACGAAGAGAGCTACAAGCTCTTTCAAGAGTCAGTGAATGAAACTTCCTCAAATTTGGCACAAAATAAAAGCCCACAGATCTAAGTGCAAAACGTGTACAAAATAACCTCCCTGCCTCCCAACTATCGAGCTACAGCACTGATTTTGTGAAAGCAAAAGACGCAAGGCAAGTGCTGGGAGCAGAAAGGAGCTCCTGGCACCAGCCAGCACGGAGGGGAGCGACGGCGTGAATGCCCTGGACCGCTCTGAAGCCTGAAGCCGGGGTGGCGCCGGGACGTGGCTCACTGCACCCGCCCGAGCAGGCTGGGGGACCGCTGACTCCTGTGCATGCAGGGCAGGAGAGGCAGCGCTCAGAAGTGAGAGGGGTGCAAGAGCACAGGGGGACCCCAGGGCTGGTTACCAGCAGCCCGGCCTGGAGCTATTGGCCGCAAGGAATCCTCCACACAGAAGAAAATTGAAGAGAATCTTGAAATGTCAGGTCTCAGCCCCAAAATGGGCCTACACAGTGGAATCTCCATCTTTTATACAACAAATTGCAGAATAAAAGCAAAATTATAGCTCTACTTAAAACCCAAGACAAGCTCTTGCTTGGACTTTGACAGGAATGTTAGCAAGAATGGCCATGTGACACGGACTTAACGAAATGAAGCCTGTGCTCCCATCAACCTGTGCATGCACGTCCACAGATGCTCCACACTCCTTCCTCAAAAGCTGCAACCACATGTCGTTAGCCTGTGGGCGGCCACACAGTGCAGTCGGCTCCACCTGTGCCTGGGAAGACTGCTTAGCAGTGGAGGGAAACACTATTTACCGTGCGCTTGCAAAAGCCAGCCTCAAACATCGCAAGATTCACCTCGAGAATCATTTCTAAAAGCTCAACCCGAGAGGAATGCGTGGTAGTGCAGCAGTGGCCACACTGAGGGGTGGGGGCAGCGTGGCCATTTCTGGGGTTTTGCGCTGCTGTGTCTTCTGCATGTTCCCATCTGGAGCTTCCTGACCCTGCTCCCCACGCTCCTCCCGACACTGCAATGTCAGCTGCACCAGGTACTGCCTGACTGCTCCGTTCCTCACGCAGACCAGCCCTTCCTGGTGGCCACCGCAGCCTGGGCCACAATCCCCCACCCTGTCACTGCCCTGGCCAGGGCCCCCATGCCTGCAGAAGGCTCACTGCCAGAACCCTGGGTGCACAGCCTTGCGGGCTCCTCGCTGCCACACTCCAGCAAGGCTCCTGGGTGCCTGCTGCTCCTACTTCCTTCACCCTGGCCAGCCCCGGGATCCAAGCCTCAGGTTCCCTGAGACAGCCCTGTGTGTCCTTGCCAGTCGCTGCCCTGACCAGGGTTGGCCCAGGAGGCGCTTGGGTGCCTCAGCCCAGGAGGCATCCGGGAATCTCCGCGAGGGCACAGGCAGCACCCAGTGCAGAAGGCTGAGCTCATCCTTGTGAGCACGAAGGAGCAGAGCTGGGAGCAGCCCGGAGAGGAGGGGCTTCGGGGCCTTAACCAGGCTGCCCGCAAAGGCACTGGTTCTTACAGCTTCTGGCTGCTGGCATGTGGGGGTGAGTTCTCAGAGGGCCCTGGTCCCCAGGGTCAGCGGGTTGGAGCTCAGGGTATCCTCCCAAAGCTGTTCCATGCTTTCCACGTGTTGTCCACTTCCCATTTTAATGGTAGGAGTGGACACAGCACAACCAGAGCACAAAGACAGCCCCAAGGGGGGATGGGCACTGGCCAGTAAGGAGATGGGCCCTGAAGCATGCTGGGAGCAGAAAGGTAAGGTCCGACGCCCAGACCACGCTGCTCTGTGGGCTTCCATGTAGAGCAGGGCTGCCAGCAGGAGCTCCCCGACCGGCACTGAATCCTCCCATATGCTGTGCTAACTTGGAGGGACAGCAATTCCCTGACTCAATCCCCAAAACCCCCGACCCATACAATTGCAGGGCTCCCCACCAGTACGTGCCCCGGCCCCCTCACATGCACATACACACACCCACACACACACACAGATGTGCACATATATACACACAGACATGGACATGTAACCATACATACAAACATGCATATACATATACATGTATGTGTGTACACACATACACAAGTATAGACATACAAACATTCATACACACATACATGCATATACACATATGCACACACAGACACACAAATGCCCACACAGGCACACATGCACACATACATACACACATGTAGTCATACACACATGAGCACACACACACACACGCACAGCGGCTCCTGTCTGGCTCCAGGTCCTCTCTGCGCCTCTGCAGGGTGGATGACAAGCAGCCTCAGGATCTCAAGGTCTCAGGGCTGCCCTCTCACCACGGCGTTCTAGGCAGAGATCTGCTTCCTAACGAAAGTGACAGAAACTCAAGTCACATGGGCATTTGAAGCTAGGATGCGCCAGGCCCCTGGGTGGTGACAAAGGAAACTTGTTGTAGGTGAAGGGGATTAAATCCACAAACTCCAAGAGTTGGCTAGAGAGGCAGTGGTGCTCTTTGATGCCTTCTCGGGCTGCTCCCTGATGAACAGTGTGGTGTGTGTTATTTGCAAAACTTCTAGTTGTGTCATTTTTCTCAGCATAAATGAAGCATTTCAAAAGAAAATGAGACAGACTTCATGACTAAGTCAATTTCTAAACAAAGCACCTCTTCATAGCAGGATGGTGTGACATTTAGGAAGCTTCGGGCTGTCTCATCTGAAACAATGAAGGTGCACACCCTAAGAACAAGCGTACAATCTGTCAGTCATTTCGCCAGCTGGAAATTGTGCAGAGGAACAGGCCAACGCCCTCCTTCCATAATGATTAAAATATCTTATTTAATTGCTCATCTGGATGATTTTTCTTAGATAATCTGGGGTTTTTTTATAGTTGGTGAGGAAATGTTTCATTGGGGTGTCTACACGAGACTCTCTTCCTGCTCTTTGGTGCGTCCACAGATCCACTGAAAACACCGGCTGGACACGCAGGCCTGCCGCCGAGAGGCACGCTCGTGCTTGGGAGCACGCGGCGGTGCGCACAGCTGCTTTGGGTGTGCCCTCTGCCTTTCAGGCCTGTTTCCTTGCGTTGAAATCCCCGCACTACAGCTGCGGTGTCTCGCTCCCTTTCCTACTGCTGTGGCTGAGTCCCGAGGAGGTAATTTATGAAGAAGAGAGGCCCGCTGAGCGCATGCTTGTGGGACAGGCCATGCTTGAGAGGAAGCAGCCCCGTCTACAGCGGGCAGATCACAGCAGGAGCTCCTGGAGCCGCTGCCGGGGGACACGCAGGGCAAAGGCCGAGGCAGCAGGGGACAGCCCTCGTTCTTCGCGACGTGTTCTTGAGGCAGCACTGCAGTGCACAGAGACCTGACTCGGTCTCTTGAGGAAAACGACCTCAACCCAGAATTAAGGGGAGGGGTGCTACTGTGATTTCATCAGACCCCCAAAACCCCAGCTCTGGAAACGGGGCAGGCGAGGGCCCGAGGTCAGCATGTGCGCTGGTGTCAGAGACAGGCACCTCGACCCCCAGCGCTGGGCCATCGGGAGGGCAGGTGAGGTCCAGAATACGCGTAGTAAAGATGGTGGAAGTGCTCTCCGTGCAGAGCCCAGGCCGAGGACTCCAGCCGGGCTGCGGAGAAGGGCGCGGACTGCTTCTCCACGTTGGTTCTGGTTTTCTCGCCTGAACAGTGAATGCACTCTACCACCTCACTTGTCCCCTTCGGAGTCTCTCACTTGAATTCCCATGGTGGCCTCATTTACTGTGATAAAAAGGGCTCACGGCCAGCCACTGTTCTGGTGACTGCCACGGTCAGGGTCACCTTGGCTCTAGTAGGTTAGCCCTTCCTGCTTGCAGTGACAGAGCAGGCCAGCCTGCGAGTCCCTGCATCGTAAGGAAATCGACCATTCCTAACTAATCAATACTGATGCAAACCGTGTCAACTCAGGTGGGGCTTGCCACGCGGTGTGTAGCTGGCGTGAGGACGACCTGTGCAGCGGCTGAGACACGGGCTGTTGCTGTAGCTATGAACACTAATTTAATTGTGACAGAGTGGCATTAGGTGACCTCCAGACCCCTCACAGTAGCAGGGCAGTAGACGGGTGTGCTCACTCCAGGTCCATTGTCTGTCTTCTACTTACCTCCCCTGTCACTTGTGTCACCCAGTAGCTTTATCAGAGCCAGTGATTTCCAGGTCTGGTTCCTTCCTCCGGTGTCGCTAGAGCATGCTTAGATGCCAGTATGCACAGTGAGCTCCAGACAGCTTGTCACATGCACCCTTGTGGGGCTGGGGGGGGTGGTCTACATCCTCTTCCTCATGGTACCCTCAAAAAGCACGGAACTGAGTTCTCATGGCTGCAAATGTCTGGAAACTGATTTGTTTCTCTGCTAACAAAGAGCAATCAGGCACGTGGCACCTTGGAGACCTGTGTGTAAGAACTGAGGAGTAAGTCCCTGTGCAGCACGGTGGCCCACATCCGTGGCTGCAGTGCTCAGGGGCTCAAGGGGCAAAGTCCCACGTGAGCGTCCAGCCTGAGCAGCTCAGGGAATTAGCAGTGTCCCATCTCCTATAGAAGAGAAGGGAAGTTTGGGGGGGGGGGGGTAAGGGAGAGAAGGAGGTAGAGAGGAAGGAAGGATGGGAAAAAGGAGGGAAGGAAGGAGGGATGAAGGGAGGAACGAAAGAAGGAAGAGAAAAAAGAAAGGAAAGAAAGAAAATGAAGGAAGGAAGGAAGGAAGGAAGGAAGGAAGGAAGGAAGGAAGGAAGGAAGGAAAGAAGGAAGGAAGGAAGGAAGCAGGCTAGGAAGGCAGGCAGGCAGGCTCTGGAGCAGCTCTGTGCGCAGGCCCTGAGTTCAGCCCATAGCACATGACAACCACAAGTGCAATCTGGCTATGTGAAGAGTCCTAAAAATTCAATGATTTTAAATTTTAAAAAAATTCCAGTAAAAGATGTACTGCCATTAATTGCACTCACAATGCTGCCCCTCACCTACAAGCGTTCTTGCCACTTCATGAAGCGGTTCCGGAAATCCTTGCACGAGTGTGCTTAGCTGCACTGTCCTGGCTGCCTCTGTGTCCTGTACTGGCTCCAGCTATTTATCTTTCCTGATCACTTTGACTTTGGGCATGAGCTAGAGTTGTTGGTGCCAGATCCAGCGACAGGTGGGCAAGGACGCAGTGCCACGCCGCAGGCTTTTCCTTCCGGGAGCACCTGGCAGCAGCACCATCATATTTTGTATCACACCTCATGAGACACAGAAGAAAGAGGGCCTCAAAACTGATTCTGGGGCCCGGTGAGGTAGCTCAGAAGACTAAAGAGCCCGCTTAGGCAAGCTCAGGCAAGCCCAGGGACGTGGTTCCATCCCCAGCACCACATGCCTCGCCAGCCCCGTCGCAGGGTGGGCTGAGCCGGCTGCTGAGACCCGCTGTAGTGGCCCACTCCTGTGATCCCGGTGCTGGAGAGGCTGAAAGCAGGAGGATCACTGTGAGTTCTAGCTGTGTAGTGAGACCCTGTAACAATCAAACACACTGAAAAAAAAAAAAACTGATTCAGAAAGTAGCAAAAATGATAGGATAAGTGTGTTTGAGGCAAGGAGGGACATTTTGAGGGGAGCAGGTAACGATGTGTCTTTATTGTAACTTTTTATTTAAACCCACTTTTGATTGGCCCTTGGGAATAGTATATCCTGACACAAACACTCTCGCTGGCCATGAAGGAGCAAACTCCTGAATGAAATCTAAAGGAGTTAGCAGTTGGGAGATTCTAACCAGAGGGTCTGCCCAAACTGTGGAACCCTCCCGGTCCAGAGAGGCCGATGTCTGCCTCTGTCCTCCTGGAAAGCTTTCCGGCCAGGGCTGTGACTGGGTCTGCACCTTCCACATGCAGACTTCTGCCTGGGCTTTGAGCCCAGTACTCGTCAGTTCCCTGAATCTGGCCAGCATCCAGCTCTTTTTTTTTTTTTTTTGGTATTTTTTAGGGAAGGGTCTACAGGGTGTTCAGGGTCTCACTACTAGATCGGACTCATAGTGATCTGCCTATTTACAGCTGCCCAAGAACTGGGATTACAGGTGCGCGCCACCACGCCCAGTCTCAATCGTTGTCTCAGCATGCCCTAGGGGCAGGGCTGGCATGGCAGGCCCAGAGATTGAACCCCCAGCCCTTGTGCCTACTTGCAGGTGCTTTAATCTACTGAGCCATTTGGCTGGCCCTATTGAGCTCTTCCTTCAATCTCAGAATTAGTTTCACAAACAGAAAGAATTGGGAGAGGATCACATCTCATTAGTCTGTAGATAAAGTCTGAATTTTTCAGTAACCCTACTTAAACATGACTTCAGAGCAGCAGTTTGCTCTGCAGAATCTGCCAAGCTGGAGGATAGCTCAGTGTGAAGCATCCTTAAAGGGGGTATGAACGTTTTTCTCACTGCTGCTGGTGTGAGGTCAGAACTGTGTGACTGCTTTTCCAGCCTGGGGACTGTCTCCTTCCTTCACGAAGACAGTGCCCTGACAGCGCTGAGAAGATGCCTGATACTGGCTGGATCTCCATGGTGCTGGAAGTCTCAGGATGCAGCCTCGTGCCTGCTCCTACACAGTAGAACTCTCAGGAGCAAGTTGAAGCACCCGGTTGGTACTGCAGGACAGGGAGGTTCCGGGGTCTGCCGTGTGTTACCCAAGTACACACTCCCAGGTTTGGGAGAGGGAAGGACTGCATCCTTTGGTGATGGCTAAGATGCTTACAGTCCTCTGGAAGAGGCCAGGACCCAAGGAATCCAGACTCTGCTCCTTGCAGCACTCCCCTCTGCTTCTGGGGATCCCTGGGTTTCCTCAAGGGCCTGTGCGTCATGAATGTGGGCTGTGCACTGACGCCACGTGAAAGCTGACCTGTCCTAGCTGGATTGTTCTGAAAAAGGCTGAACACACCTGTGGCTTCTTGGCTCCAGGTGCTGACTGCACCCCTCACAAAGGCTGAAGTGCCGCGTCCTTGCTGAGGTGTGGCCCTGAGACCCATCCTCTGGGAAGGACCACCTCTCTCTGGTTGGTGTCTGTGGAATCCCAGGAGAACAGAGCTTCTCCACACTGCACAGAGTGACGTGGTCTGAGCCCAGAGGGACCCTGGACTCCCTCATCCACAGACCCCTGTCCAGAGGCGCCAGGCACCGCAGGGCTCTCCACTGGTGCAGAACAACCTTGTCCTGGTGCTGTGGGAGCAGAGCCTCCCTCAGCAAGGGGTGCCTCCCTGACCCCCCTCTCCATAGCAGAGCTCCCCAGGCCACGCACATCTAGCTTGCTGGTGTCTTCCTCTCAGAAAATCAGTCCCCTCAGCATTTTCTATCACTAGGTGTCTGAGCTGCCAGCCTTGCAGGGACGTCCAGCCCACCACACCCCACCCGCTGCGGAGCTAGGCAGGCTTGGGGCCACAGGCTGCGGTCTCAGCAGGAGAGGGTCCTCTAGGGCACCTGCTCTGCAGCAGCTGTGGAGACTCCCAGGAAAACATGCCCCACGTCACCAGGTGGGTCTGAGGACACCGCCTGCCTGGCAAACCATCTTCCCACAGAGCGCAGGTTTTAGAGGGAAAATCAGAGGCCTTGCCTGCCGTGGTGCACAGTGGTACTGCACGTTACTTTAGACATGAAGGAACAGGGGTCGAAACAAAGAGATTTGGGGAGATAAAACTATCAGCTGGAAAGATAAAACAATAGTCCATATTTCCAGATAATGTACATGGGCTTGTCAACATGTTACTAGCAAATACTTACATATTACATTTTAATTGACACCTAATAGTTGTGGTTATTATAAATTGTGTAATGATGAAGTTAAGGTGACCAGCTTCCCTGTCTTCCCAAATGTCATAAATTCTCTGTGTTGGGAACCTTCAAACTCTGCTCCTCCCTCTATATTTTAAAGGTATTATTAGTCATCTTAGTCACCTGGCCATGCACTGTGGTGTCAGAGCTGCGTCCACTGCGGTACTGTGTCTGCCAGATTTTCTCTCGCTGGCACAGTATCTGGTGCTTGCCGCAGTTTGAAAGAGGGGAAGCATGCCTTGCTCAGTGGCGCCAAGGCTGGAGCAGTGCCACAGAAGTGTGTGGCGGAGCACGGCTACTTGATCCTGGCCGCTGGGAAGTAGAGCCGAAAACTGGGCTGGGAACCACGTGGAGAGGAGCGCAGACTCATGTCTCCATGACCACCCAGAAGCTCCCAGAAGTGTGATGCACCCGTTGTTCATGTAGATCCTGTGGCGAGGGGACTGACTGGACACTCCACCTCCTAGCAACTCCCTGCCCAAACTCTTCTCCTCGGACCACACTTAGTGTTATGGTTTGTGCCTACTTGTCTCCCTAAAGCCTCGTGCAGTCATGGGGCAGCTTGTAGAGTTTGTGATTAATCCATGAGCCATGCTGGGATTACGGGTGTGAGTGTTACACCTGCCCTGGGGCAGACAGCCTGAATACAGCACAAGGAAGGGAGAGGGGCTCGCTGGCTGCCACAGACTCTGCTCCTCTTTGCTCTCCACTGTCTTCTGCCTCCATGAACTGCCACCCTCTGCCAGGTGCCACTCTGCCTTGGAGCCAGCTGGGTATGGACTGAAACCTCCACAAATGGTGAGCTAAATTAGTCTTTCTTAGTTGTGGGTGTTAGGTATTTTGTCCCAGCAATTAGTAGAAAATAATCAAGACACTTAGTGTGTAAATAACTGCAGCACAGAGCTGAAGACTTGCCCCAGTACAGTGCTCCTCTCCCTCACATGACAAGAAGTGATAATCCCTTCCTTAGAGGTTCCATGGGCCCAACTTTTCTCAAAGTTCAAGCCTGACTGTCTTCTGAGACTCAAGGCAAACTGCTAGCTGTAAACCTCTGCAAAAATAAAAATCAAGTCACAGAAACCCAAGGTGCAGTGGCACAGGGCAAATATCCCCATTTGAAAAAGGAAGAAAACTACCTGGGCAAAGGAAGATGGAAAGAAGGCGGGCCAGGCAGTCAGGCCTGTAGTTCTATCTCTAGCATCTGGGTACATGGTGGTGCAAATGTGAGTTTCAAAGGCTTGCATGGCCTCGTACCTGTGGCTCTGCTGGTTGCAGCCCACAGGGCCCCTCTTCCTGTCTGGCCCCGCTCATGGCTTATGTTTTCCTTGACTGAAGCTCCATGTCCCTGGCACTGACCGCTGGGGTCTCTGTTGCACCTTCCAATTCTCTCTAGCAACTCTATCCAGCCTCCTCCCAGGGGCTTCTTGCCAGGTCTCCCAGGCTTGCCCTGGAAATCTAGGAGTGAGCCTCCCTCTGATGCTAATCTGGTGCACTGCCTGCTGGTAAACCTGCAACCCAGGGGCAGTTCTAAGGCCTGCACCAGTGTGGGCACTTGTCAGGTCTTCTTGGACCTTGCCCGTGATGCCTCTACACACCTAAGCATAGGGCGTGAATCCTTGAGCAACCCCCTAGGAGGCCCGTCAATTAAAGGGCCTCAAAATTCCATCTGCCGTGAAAGGGTTACATATTCACAACTTGGAGGGAGCCCCCAGTGGAGTCTTGTGGGGCTCTGAGGTGTGTGCAGGCCTCTGTGTTCCCATCCCCGTGCCCACTGCTTGGTTACTCTTAAGGCACTAATCCCTGCAGCGCCACAGCTCCCTTGGCCCCAAATGTACAATGTCCTTCCTGGGCCAAATTTTCATTTTTTCAAATTTTCCCGCTCTGCTTTGCCTCCTATTCTCATGCTAGGCCTACTAAAAGCAGGCAGCAGGGCCAAGACCATGGTCTAGTATTATGGAGACTCCAAATGGCATCAGTACTGAGCTGCTGTGAACAAGGCCATTTTGACCACTTGGGCCACCATCCTTACGCTTTGTCCTCCTCAGCATCTCAAGGCTGGGCAAAATGCAGAATACCTGTCACGGCCTCTGTCCAGATGATGCAGGGGTCCTGGTTCCCAACGGAAGCATCCTGCTCCTGGAGTTTCCTCCCTGCATTCCTCCTAGTGTTTTGTCTTCTGAGCTCTGACTTGAATTATGTCAGGGTCTGCTGATCGCGTGCGAAGGTCGGTCTAGCCTGCACCTCCAAACTCGTCCTGAAGAATAGTTCTGTGGCTTCTAAGTCACACGATCAGCCTCCGTCCCAGCAAAACCCAACTCTCAGCACTGCTTTCCATGTCAGTTAGCTTTTCTACTGCTGAACGTAATGCTCAGCACTCAGGACACAGAGCTGCAGCCGCTCAGCTGGACTCACGATGGAGGGTGCCAGCCAGCCAGCTCAAGGGCCGAAGCCGCACGGACCAAGGGCCCTGAGGAAGAAGACATTTGCTTCTGGGCAGCCGTGCAGCAGAGCAGGGCACAGCTCCCGCTGGGGAAATGGCTAGGACCACAGGTATTGCCCGAAACCTTGCCCTCACAGCCCACTACTGTGGCTAAGACCTGGAATGCACGCCCAAAATGTTGTGTTCAGGTGAGTGACATCTGGAAAGTGATTAGATGGGGTGGCGGTCATCGCTGGAGGAGCCGTGAACTATTAGAAGCGGGGCCTCTCTGCATCTCTGCTGGAGGCATGGGGGCCTGGCAGGAGCGGCCTCATCTGCTCCCTGGCAGCTCTGCTTTCCAGCTGCAGGGGCTGGTGGCTCCCTCTGCCATCCCTCCCACCGTGCTGCTTCTGTCTCACAGTCAGTCAGTGTTGGGCTGAAACTGTGAACCACAGCAAACCTCGCTGCCTCACAGCTGTGGGTGCCCAGGATGGTGATGAGAAAGAGACTAGGACACCACGGAGAAGTGCAGGGCAGTGCGCTGGAACGCAGGGCCAGGTGGATCCCTGCGCCAAGCAAGGTGGCATTCCAGCCCCCCAGCTGTTATCCTGCCCTCAGTAACGCTCCCGATCCTGCTAGCATCCAGTGCCCCTGCTGTATGCCTTTCTGCCTGATTATTTAAGCTTTCCCCAATGAGGGAGAGGGAGAACATGTCGTTTTACCGCTTTTGTGCTTGGCCTATTTCACTGACCATAATGTCTCCCCGTTCCAATCACCTGGGCAGGATTTCACCCTTTTATGGCTGGAGAACATTCCCTTGAGTACACACACACCACACTGCCACCCACTCTTCTACAGATGGATGCTGGTTGGCTCCATTGCTCATGACGAGTGCAGCAATAAACACGTCAGTTTAGGTATTGCTTTGATAACCTGGTGTCATTTCAATGGGAAAAATGCCCAGCAGTCAGACAGGTGGTGGGACTGCCAGACCATTTCTAGGTTTCTGAGCAAGCTGCACACTGCTTCCCATTGTGCATGCACTCATTTGCCTCCCCGTGAGAGTGGTGCGGGTCCTGCTCACTCTGCAGCCTTGCCAGCATTCATTGTGTGTTTTTCTTGATGCCTATTCTTAATGAGGTCAGATGGTAGTTCCGATTTGCATTCTCCTGACGTTCACCATCTTTTTATACACTGGTGAGCCATTACTACTGACGAATTTTTTGGTCAGATTCTTAGCTAATGAATTTTATTTCTTGCTTTAATTTTTACTTTACTTAGCACAAGTTTGTGGCACATGACTGTGTTTGTCATGGCAACTAGGATCACGCACTTAACGGCTCCATCCTCCTCACTCGCTTTTCTCCTCCTCTGTCTCTTGATCCCGTTCCCTTTTGCATCTCTCTCTCCCAGACTCTGGCAGAAGAAAGCACCAAGGTGGTGCTATGATCAGAGCTGAGGCTGTTGCATGAGCTTCCGTTCATCCAGAGAGTGAGGGTTAAATTCTGTCCCCAAACAGAGGACCCTAGCTCCTGTTCCTCACCACTTCCCTTCAGAGGGGGTTCAGCGACTCCCCTCTGACAGAGCACAACACAGGCAGCCTTCCCCATTAAATAGCACATGTCCTCCAAATATAAACTCAGCTGACTGAAGTGAAGCTAGGTCCAAGCTGAAAAAATATTCTTAACAAATTGTGCCAAACAGAAGTTTGTCTGAGAATTCTTTCGGTAGCCATTCTCCACCGCTTTATTCTCTCTGCCTGGAACACTCTTTCATCATCTGAGCCCATATGTGGCGCCCCACTTCCTGCAGGCTCAGGCCAGGTCTTGTACATCAGAGGACCTTTGGTGGAGGCCCAGGAGGGAGCGGGTGGGATGGAAAGGGCTTGCTAGATTTGTTTCCATCTTTTTCTCAAGATCCAAGGCTCATTACTGAGTCTCTCAGAATCCAGGCTTCTACTTGGGCACAAATGCCACTCAGTGAGGTTTGGGCTTAGTGCGAAGCCCCACCTTTTCTGTCCTGGAAGAGTTGTGCTTCATCCTTTGTATCTCGGCTTCATCCTTTGTATCTCGGCCTGAACTGCAGAATCTTATACACTGCAGATTGCAGATCTGTGGGAATTAGACAACTTGCTGTGTGTGTGTGTGTGTGTGTGTGTGTGTGTGTGTGTGTGTACATTGAACACAGGGCCTCTGCACTGAGCTACAAACCCAACTTTTAGATTTTGAGGCTATGTCTAAGTTGGTAAGTTAAAATAAATAAACAAACAAATAAGAATATTTATTTTTGAGTTGCCAGACTGGGATCCAATTTGTGATTTTTTTTTTTTTCTGAGTCTCTCAGAATGCTGGGATTAGAGGGGTAGGCTACCAGTTGGAGCACAGAACTTGTTTCTTTAAGATTTTCCAATAGATTTTGCATATACAATTTCAGGCAATGGATTAAAGGATTTCCTTTCAATTGGGAGTAGAAAACAATCCTTAAAACATTAAATTCAGAGATAAGGCTTAAAAGAACAGAGAAAAGAGGAGGTGATCTCTCATTCCTTTTCAAATTCAAATTCAACATTTTCTACATTTTGTCTTAATGAATTCTTCCAGCAATCATGTAAGTTAAAAAATAAATATTCTCTCCAGGATTAGGCAATCAGCTTTTGCACTTAGGTAGGTGCGCTAGGCCACCTGGCTAGGAAACCAAAGAACTAACACGCTAATGCAGGTGAGTGAGAATCTGCATTGTGTACAGACAGCAATTGTCCATATCATGGGATTCAGGCAGGAACAGGTGGGTAGATAACTGGTGGAGGATGCAGAGCAGATGTGGTGGACTCAAAGCTTCAGGGACTGATCCTGTACTCCAATGAGCTCCCCTGCTATCAGCTCCACACCTCGTCCAGGACACTGTGCACACACAAAGGGCCTGGCTGTCCCAGAGAAGGTCATGTGCAGTCCTGCTACAGGACTTGCCAATCAGCATCTTCTGTGCAGGGTACTCAGATTCCTGGGGAGCCAGAGCCTCAGAGGGCAAGGAGACAGGTGACACCTCAGACACAGAATCCAGAGATCAGAAGCCTTGAACGTGTGGATGCAGGCAGCTGTGTGGTTTCTCTAACTTGATGGTCAATTAAGAGTGAAGTCAGCAAGGAAAGAGGAAAATAGCTACCCGGGAGAGGAGGAAAATCAGAAGCAGAGGATCACCAGGGTCTCAGGAGGCCCCAGGGTCTTTGCTAGACCTTCTGTGTACTCTGGCACCAGTCTTCCAGGCACAAGGCCAAGGACCCTGCCCTGAGAATCTACGTACACACAGTCCAGAGCAGAAGCTGGACAAGGCCCAGCCCTGCCCTTCTGCTGCCACCCAGGCCCTTGCAGCCCCTCCGAGTAACACACTCACACTGCCTGGGAGGAGAAAAGGAACATTAGTCATTATGATTACTGCACAGTGTGCACATCTTTTATGAAGGAAAGGTGTGGAGTTCGAGGCCTCTGTTCAAATGTACCCACAGACCAATGCAATGATTAGTGCTCTGAGGAGATGGGGTGTGTGTGTGTACACAAGTGCATGGATGTTGACCATTTCTTTGACAAACATGTTTTAAACATAATTTTTAGCAGGCAAAATTGAGGGACAGGAAAGAAGAGAATCCTAGAACTTGAGCTGCAACGTCAGCACTAGCTGGATTTTGTTTCACAGCTGAGAGACCTGAGTCACGAGGTGATGCCCTGAGTTTTCCAGCAGCAAGAGGGCAGGCGCGAACATCCTGAGGCCCCGGCTGCTGGCGGATGGTGGAGGTGGGCCTGCCACCACTAGTGCTGCAGTCACTGGGGCTGCATAAGCACTCGCGTGGCTTTACGGGACAGTGGGGACGGGGGTCTCACAGTGCAGCACTGAGCCCCGCGCAGCACCTGTGCCTGGGTGTGGAGCTCTGCAGGAGCAGCTCGTCTGGGCCGGAGCTCTGTAAACTCCCCTGTCACCCAGCTTGGGAAGGAGCCAGATCTGAAGCCGCCTTCTGAGCTGATCTTGCAAGTCCTACCAGAGAGGACCTGCAGCTCCCACACTGACTTCTGCTGGATTCACCTTGTGACAGACAATCAGGGAAGTGTTCAGGGAGCGCATCTCTTCTGCCTCCCAAAATCCAGCTTGCCACTCCTCAAATATGGATCAGAGCAGATGGAAACGCCTTTCCCCAAGTGGGCTTCCTGTTTTCTTCTTTTCTCCTCCAGAGATGGCACAGAAGACAGCAATGTATCTGAGGTTTCTCCCACTGCTGGACTTTACATCTATTTTGCTTGATTTTTCCAACTCCTCCATGAAAAAAAAAGACCTCATCTACATTGTAGACAAGGAAGCACTTAGTCTAAGCAGTTATTTTCTACTTTTTAAAAAGTCCTTTCACCTAGAAAATGACAAGAATGGTGTTCAAAGCATGTCTTTTGGCCTCCAAAATTAGAAACGTAGATTTCAGAGCTCCACATCCCAGATGTGCTGTGTGAGACACCCAGGGGTGGGGCCAGGACTTGTGCTTTAAGGGATCAGCCCAGGTCCCAGTGTCACGTGGTGTTCCCTCTACACTGCCCAAACGTGGCAGGAGAGAGCCCACACTTTTCTCAGTCTCCCCAAAGAGTAGCCCATGCATTCAGCTGTGTCCTGACTTGAACCTCAATTTGTCATGTTACTTTCCTACACCTGAAAGCAGTGTGTGTGTGTGTGTGTGTGTGTGTGTGTGTGTGTGTGTGTGTGTGTTTAAAGTGCTACCTTTTGGGACTGGCGAGATAGCTCAGTGGACTAAGTGCCTGCCCAAGCAAGTGCAGGGAGTGGGTTTGATCCCTGGCGTCACATGCCACGCTGCCCCAAACCCTGGGTGCACTGCGCTGGCCAGAATTCAGGTGTAGTGGCACATACTCATAATCCCAGCACTGGGGAGGCTGAAAGCAGGAGGATCACTGAGTCTGAGTTGCATAGTGAGACCCTACACCAACCAAATACATTAAGAGAAAGAAAGAAAGAAAGAAAGAAAGAAAGAAAGAAAGAAAGAAAGAAAGAAAAAAAGAAAGAAAGAAAGAAAGAAAGAAAGAAAGAAAGAAAGAAAGAGGTACTTTGAAAAAAAAATAAGGCAAATATTTAGCATTCACTTCTACAACCAGCCAAGGTACATAGTTTAAAAATAAAAATTAAAAAAAAAAAAAACTTAGATTTTCAGGAACAAAGCTTTGCAGCTGTTCCTGTTCTCCCTCTGGCTTCCCAGGGATGGCTGAGGCCCTGGTCTGTCATGGAGAGTGAGCAGGTGTTCTGTGGTCACTG
Organism: Octodon degus; assembly: GCF_000260255.1. Classification (NCBI taxonomy): domain Eukaryota; kingdom Metazoa; phylum Chordata; class Mammalia; order Rodentia; family Octodontidae; genus Octodon; species Octodon degus. The sequence goes on from NW_004524731.1 coordinate 2,761,183, forward strand.
TGAGTGCTCTGTACTTGTCTATATCTTATGTGCCAACCACAGGAGCATGGAAGCCAGTGCAGGTGAGAGCCCTGGATGCCTGGTGTACGTGCCCTCCCATCTGTCGGGGAGAGGCACCGAGGGCCGATTGTGCATGTGGATGCAGCCCAAGCCCTGAGCATCTCACCTTCTGAGCTGTGAGGAGGTCAGACCTCTTGTAAACCACTTGAGCTCTCAATCCCAGCGTTTTGTCATCACTGCGACTCTGGACGGAGGATGACATGGCAGCCCTGGTGTCAGTGGGGTTCCCCGTTCAGCCTTTGCAAAGAGCTCCCAGTCACTAACCTTCCACTCTCATCCGCTCAGCCCCCTCACTCTGCCTGCTTCTGCGAGGCAGCGCTGCATCTGGAGCGGTGCGGTCATGCAGGCCTGCGCGGTGCCCTCTGGGCTGGGAAGGCTTTCTCACAGCTATTTCTCTTTCTGCTTTTCCACGCATGGCATTACACAAGCCAAACAATGTTGCGCATCACAACAACATAGAAGATTCCCCAAGATTTTCACACATGTACAGCTTTGCAAGTTAATTAGCATTCTCATTTGTGCGTGAGTCTATATTTATCTCATGTCGTGTTCTTATTTTCTGACCCTTATCCAATTATTTAATTTATGCTCTCACTTGCAGATGCTTGATTGTTATCTCTGTAACTGAGTCTTCATTTAATGGCTACCAGATCAGGAGGAGTCTTTGTGCTTCCGGGTTCCCCAGAGCTGCTTTGTTAGAACACTGTGTGCTGAATCCCATGCTGGTCCTGGCTGCCACAGTGCGCACCACAGCTCTGCTTGGCCTGGAAGCCAGGGAGAGCAGTGTACCTCGATTAGGAATGGAGTTCAGCCCTAAATATATCCAACCAGAAGAACCAAGCTCTAGCATTCTTCAGAAGAGTAGGGTGACTGCTGCTATCCTCATTGCCGGCACAAAATGACTGACTCCAGAAGCAAAGGGGAGAAGACTTACCTCAGCTCACAGTTTGTAGACATTTCTGTCCATGTTCAGCTGGTTCCCTGGCCAGTGGCACAGCCAAGGAGCATCAGAGTGGAGAAACAGTCTATGGTAAGGCAAGCAGCAGGCAGCAAGCAGCAAGCAGCAGGCAGTAGCCCACCTTTCCCTTAATCACATCCAGGCTACAAGCCTTTGGGTGTACCAATGTCCTGGATGGGGCTTCCATCTTCAGTAAATTGATTCAGCACAGCCAGATCTATGCTAATTCAAACTGGTGGGCTACTTTTGTGCTATAAATCCTTAATCCCAGTATCCTATGCACTACATCTACCGGCTACAAAAAGATCCACCTATGCCCACATGAGGATTTCAGAGGATATTTAGATACCAGCTGTAACAGGGACCCTAAAGAGCTAGGAGAGGAGAGGCCAAAGGTCTGCGACCAAAAGCTGCTAATGATTTGAAGATATTCATGCCTAACCCCAGGGTTCCACCACTGCATACCACACCCATGCATAGAATTATCTCCCTGCATCCATAAGTGTGTAGTTATCATGTGCAAGTGAAACGCTAAAAATGCCAATGTTTAAAAATATTTCCAAGAGGCTAAAATTTTAGTTGTTGAAGGAGTAAAAGACTCAGGTTCTAACTTTATTGTCCACATGGATATAAACTATGAGTCGTTCAAGTATGAAATAATAAATGGCCTAGAAGTAAAAACAAATAAAAAGCAACAAGAACCATCATCATCAACAACAACCGCCAAGAGCAGCGAGCCTGGCACAGCAGACCAGCACGCCCAGGGTGGAACCCCAGTGCCCGACCTGGCACGTGTGTGAGTGAGCTCACTGTACACTACAATTTTGATAGTGATCCCGCTTTTACACTGATTAAAAAAATTCAAAACCAGAGTGACGAAGCCTCCAGTGTCCTGACAGCCTTCATCTCCGGGCTGCCAGCAGCTTCTAGACCTCTCTAGAAACTCCTGAGGAGGAAAGCTCAGCACTAGATGGCAGCAGTGCCCCACGGTTGTCTGCCCAAGCGCCAGAGCTCTTGAGGGTGGACTGCAACATTCACTCCCAGCACAGCCAGATTGTACCTTGGCCTATCTCACTGAATGGCTGTTCCCACCCTGCTCCTACTCAGGACCGTGAAGCCACTCACCTGGAACTCTTGCAGCTCCTTATGATATGATGTGACTCAAGACAGTGTCTGGAGTGGCTTCTGGTTATTGCAACCTGTGTTGCCCAGTGAGTTGAATCAAATCTGTTCTATGGGCCATGGGAAGGTGGCAAGGAGTCCTTTGAGCATGTCAGGATGAGGGAGGAGCTGAAGGCGAGCACGGGAGACCATCATTGGGTGACGATGGCTGGTTTCCTGAGGGACACTCAACAGCTTCCAATTAGGATCCTAATAGCCCAGAAGTCATCTACGAGTCGTGCAGCCCAGGACAGTTAGATTTTGGAAACGTTTTCTAATGACAGAAATCCTTCTTGGTGACACAAGTCATTAGGAATGGCAGTGCAGACAGGACACTTTCTCAGGGAGAAGTCAGCTCTTTAGCTCCTGAAGGATATCAATTTTTCCTGATGAGCTCGAGTGAACTATTGGAGCACTTAATGGGTCTTTTTTTAAAAAAGCATTTTTGTTCACTTGCTGAATTACAGATACCATCTGGGTCCTGACTTAAAATCACAGAGGGGTGACCCATCCTCCATGTGCCTGGTTCTGCCTAAGGAACAGAAGCCATGGCTTCCCCCTGGCAAGTGCTGATTTTTCCCAGGCTTTTCTGTTTTCCTAGTCTCTCTGCAAGAATAACAGAGGAGAAAAGAAAATTCCGCCCTTGGCCCACCCAGGTCACTTCTGCGGAGTCCAGCCCCCCTCAGAGCGCTGTGCAGGGGCTGCAAGGCCCTTGGTGAGCTGTGCTGGGGCATCTCAAGACTGTAGCCTCCCTTCCCCTGCCTTTCTGGCTTCACTGCTGAGCTCTCATAATGAAAGGGCCACACGGAGCAGGCAGAATGATCTCAGAAGGTGAGACTGCTAGGCCCTCCTTCTCCCGCAGCAGCAGAGGAAATGCAGGTGCAGGGAGGCAGCCAGGGCCAGCGCTCACCGTGGCTCCGTCCACCCTACCAGCTAGAGCCCCAGGGAGGGAGCTCCGAGCAGGCAAGCAAGCAGCTGTGCTGTGCCACTGGATGCAGAAACGTGCAGAGCTTGGTCACATCCTCCTCGAAAGGGGCCTGTGGTTCCCACCTTCTGAGCTGACCACGATCCTGTGCTGGCCTAAGTGAGCCAGGCACTCAGGCAGGGCATTGGTACCTGCGCTGGGTGATTCCTGTTGGGTGTGGCCTCTCTGTGCTGGCTTTCTGACCCTACACGTGGGTCAGGAGAGCCTGGGCCTCTTCTCAGGAGCCCTCTGATCCCTGGATTCTGTGCTCTGCTTCCCTGTGTGCACCTTCCTGGTGGCGCTCCCAGCCAGAACACCATGCCAGGGTCTAATTTCATGGAGAACTGAAGTTCCTGCTTGGATGATCCTAACCCAGACCTAAGTGAGGAAACGGGGCCTTCAGCCCCCCCCCACCCCCCCGCACCCAGTTACAGATAATGCCCCAAATGCACGAGGCCCCTCTCCCCAGGCAGAGCGCTGCCCTTCCTTCCACCTGCATTTCTTTCCCAAGTTACGCAGGGGCTTCACTCTGCTCAGCAAAGAGGAAGAGATCGATCCATGGAGGCCGGCCAGCCCGTGCCCCCGCAGAGCCCAGCCCGCCCGAGTCGCCGCTCGCATGGTTTCTCCCGCGTGCGCGGCGTGGGCTTCCCCCGCCCGGCGCCCAACAAGTCTCCTTCGTCCAAGCTGCGCGCTGACGCGGGGCCGAGCAAGCGAGCGGGGGAGCGAGCGCGGGGAGCCCCAAGCCCCGGCCGGCTGCATCTGGGATTGCGCCGAGCCCAGCCTCGGTCCCCTCTCTGTGGGTAGGGATGGTTGAGTCCAGCCGCCGCGGCAGCGGCTCCTTGCGCCTCTAGCAGCCGTCTTCTGCGCTCCCCGCCTTCCTTCCCTCGCAGCCCCGCTCTGCGCCCGCCCCTCCCGCGTCTCCCACTCGCGGGCGCGCTCTCCAGCTGCCTCCGCTCCGCTCCGCTCCCCGCCTCCCTCCCGCAGCCTCGCCGCCGCGGTGCCTTCCTGCCCGGCTCGGCCGGCCCCGCCGCCCGCTCTCGGCCCGGAGCGGCTCAGCCCTGCAGTGGCTCGGGACCGATGCTAGGAGAGGGACGCGAGCCGGGCGCCGAGAGCTGCAGGAGGCGTCGGATGCGCGGCCGGCGGCGTCGGGACCGGGATCGCTCTCCGGCTCGCCTTGCCCTCCGGTGATTCTCGGCTGCGTCCGCGGCAGCGCCGCGCCTCCCGGAGCAGCCCGGCGTCGCGCGTGGAGGAGCCGCAGACATGACTGCGCGGAGGAGAGGCGAGGCGCCGCTGCTGCTCCTGCTGCCGGCCGCTCTGTGTGCCGGTCTCCTCGCCGCAGCAAACGGTAAGCGGCTCGCGGGGTTGGGGGAGAGCGCGGAGGCCCGGGCCGCGGTCGCGGTCGCGGTCGCGCGCGGGCTGGCTGGGGAGGGCAGGAACCGCGCGCCGGCAGCGCCGCGTTCTCCACCGCCCGGGAAGGAGCCCAGCGGCCCCCGCCGCTGAGCCCAGTGCTCGGCTACGGGAGACGCCGCTCTCCTCCCTCGCTTTTCCTCTTCTCGGGAGGACCGAGCCCGACCCGACTCGGCTGTAGCTGCGCCCCGACAGGGCTGCGCTGCCTCGGCCGAGACGCGGAGGCTGGGGCCCGGGCCGGGGCCGGGAGTTCCAGGACTTCGTCTGGGCCCGCGCACCTGGCGAGCTGGCCTTCCAAGTTCGGGTTCCCAGGGGGCTCGGGCACCCAGAGGCAGCGCTCACCGGGCCGACTCCCAGCACCCTCGCGCCCGTCTTCCGATCCTCCCTGCCCGCCTCCCACCTCCCGGAGCAACGGGAACCACCCTGCGATGTCGCCCTCGCCTCGCCTCGCCCCAGACTTTGCTCCCCGCAAGTTCTTAGGAGCTGGCCAGGGGCAAAAGGCAGCCAGGGAGATCCGGCCGCGCGTCCACGCCAGCAATATTTGCCTGGACCCCCAGAACCCAACCCGCTCAGGCCAGGGGCCCCTCGAGGTGTCCTAGGGGTTGAGGCTCTGTGAATTCGGTTTTCTCCTTGACATGAGTTGAGCCATGTTTTCCCCTCCCTACCCCACGGGCAGCATCCTGGGCGCTGGACACAGCTGGAGGGGAGGAGGAGGGAGAAGGGGGAGGTGGAGAGTGAATGGTGACCCCTGTTCAGCTTGGACCGCGGCTGCCCTGCGTCCTCATCCTGCCCTCCTCTGTGCTGCTGCCTCGGTCCTAAGGTCCTAAGGCTCCGAGCTTCGGGAGCCTGTGTGCACATTTGTCGTGACTCCCTGTGAAGGATGGGCTCAAATCTTAGGAGCTTGGTGACAGTCATCTGCTTGGTTGGTCCCCACATGAAATGCTTGCTCCCTTCCCCTCCGGACTCTTCTGCGTTTTCCCCATTTTCTGTTCGTCCAGTGGTCTCCATTCCAGAGGATGGAGAAGGCGAAGGTGGATTCGGTCTGCTGCGTGAACTCCACACGGGCCTGGAGAGGAGCAGGGTGGCATGGCCCGGACTGGTCGCCATCTGGGAACCTAGGACAGAACGATAGGTGGCCCGGGGCGCCGGCGCTCCCCTGCTTCTGCCCTCAGCCTCGTGTCTAGGGGAGGCTCCCCAAGAGCCTAAGGGAGCTTCACGGGTGGGTGTCAATCCCCAGAAACCGGGATCCCCAGGGCTGGGCTGGGGCGCCTCCCACGGACACATCCTCTGCCCCCTGCCCGCTTGGTGTACGCGTCCTGCGGATCCACTGGCCGCGAAGGCGCCACTGGCTGAGCAGGGCCTGAAGGGCAGGGGCCTCTGCTCGCCCTGGGTCAGCTGGAAATTGAGGGGCGACTCAGAGAAAGCCCAGAACAAGGAAGGCTGTGCCATGGGAGAGGCGCCTGCCTTGCGTCTGGGGGGTGCGGGGAAGGGTTGGGGACAGGACCAGGCTTGGCCCAGCAGAGCCCTTGCTGAAGAGGAAACACCTGCCACCCGCAACTCTGGAAAACTTCCCGCCAGTGCCCACACCCCAGTCTCTCCAGGCCGGCTGCCGCCTGCCCAGCAGGCAGCTGGGCTCCAGAGCTTTGGGTTTCCCCAGTGCCAGGAGCCCCAACTCCTTTTCCCGCAATTGTAGAGGTGGCTGCGTGGAGGCGCGGCGGCCCAGGCTCTGCTGTTTAATAATCTGCACACGTGTGAGCCGGGCGGATTCCGCCCCCACGCGGGTGGGCTGCTGCGCCAGCTCGGGCGCAGGCTGGGCGAGGTCGTGGAGGGGCTGGCTGTGGGCGGGGGCCGCTCCGGACCTGGACACAAACTCCCGGGCGCCCCGTAGGGCAGCCTTGAAGCGGAGCCCGCCGATGCTCGTGTGGGACCCCAGATTTAGGCGGTGTGGCCAAGAAGTGGAGCCTAAGGTCGGTCCCAGGCCCTGAGCGGTGCGGGAGCCCGGGGCGCGCGCGCACTCGCGCGGAGAGGGATCTGGACTCTGGGTCCCTGCGCTCACTGCGCTATTGTCTGGGCCCACGCGCGCCGCTGTTTCCTTAACCCCAGCGGGGCCGAACCCTCGTGTCCTCTGCGCGCGCGAGGACAGGTGCAAGCGCGAGGCCGGTGACGCCAGCGTCCGAGTCGCGGTGTGTGCTCAGACAACTGGAGCGAGGAGGTTCCTTTCCCTTGCCATACAATGGCCGGGTGGCCAAGGTCAGGCCTCTGCCCCGGGCGTTGCCTCTGGGCTCCTGGGCTGGGCTGCGAGGAGGTCTGGGCCGCTCTAGGCGCGTGCGCGCGGCGGGACGCCAGCCCCAGGCAATCGCCAGCCCCGGCAGGGCGCTGTGCACCTGGGAGGCAGCTCGCGCTGTGGCAAAGGCCGGCGCAGAGTTTCGGATAGTGGGGCATCTTCCTGACCTGCTTGCGGAGGCGTGTCGTAAGAAATTGCAAGCTGTGTGACTAAGGTCTCTAGAACAACATCCCGCCGGTGGCCGGTGTACTGTCAGCATTTGCCGGATGTCCTGGGCTCTTCATCACAACGTGGGGAGGACTAGGAATGCGCTGTTGATTTTCTTGTTGATTATGCGCGACGACGTTAGGACCGAGTTCCCCAGAGTGCATATCTCTTTAAAAGCGCCACCTTTTCAGACATTGCTTTAAAGAAAGAGAAAAAGGCACAAAGCATTCTCATCTACTGAATAGGTGGGACAGTTCATTCTGGAGTCCCTGCTCAGACCTGTGCCCTTAATCCAGGCCAATCTGCTGGCTGGCTGGGCAAAGTTTGTTTCTGAACTGCCTCTAGCTTGTGCGCAGCAAGGAGAATGCAAGTGTTGGCAGGTGCTACGGGAAAGCTCGCCTGGCCTGGTCAAAGGCTCCTCACCTGCGCAGAGCTGGAAACCAGAGGGAGGGCCAGAACAGCTTCCATCCGTGGCTGACCTGAAGCACCAGGGAAGAAATTTTCAAGCACAGAGCCGATTTCTGCAGGGTCAAATGCCTCAACCCTCAATGCTTCCAGATTTGGTATCTTACTACCATTAAAAAGAACAAATTCCCCGGCAGCAGAGGAATGCTAGGACCCTTAATTGTTGGTTCCATTCCTTCTTGGTGCGGCCACGGGCTTCACTGTGTCCTGATGAGGCCAGGAAACTCCTCTGACTGAGAGATTTAGGCAGGTGCCCACCTGCATCCACCATGCTCTGAAAAGGTGGAGCATTTCAAGTGCAGCTCTTATCTCTGCTTTAGGGGTTTCCTTAGCAAATCTCTCTCTCTCTCTCTCTCTCTCTCTCTCTCTCTCTCTCTCTCTCTCTCTCTCTGCATTGTCAAGACAGTTACTGTTATTATTAATGTTAACACAACACTGCTCAACTGAAAGCTTTCATGTACTTCGAAGGCGCACGCTTAGTTAGGAGCTTGGGGCTGTAAAGCTTCGGGTATGCAGAGGGGAACGTCTCCTCTGAGGCCACAGGCTTCATAGCTCAGTGGTGGCACAGTGAGTTCTCATGACAGATGCCCAGGCAAGGAGGCGGCAGGTAGCCTCAGGTGGTCTGCTTCCCCCAAGTCTCCATCACCTGTGCTCAGGACGCCTCCAAGGAGAGGGTTGGCTATTTTTATCCTGGCCTTCAGCTGACTGGTCGTGCTTGGTAAGGAGAGGGCCACAGCTGGCCTGCAAAGTTCCTCTAGGCAATACAGCCCAGGGCTGGGGGCAGCGCTTCCTTAGGCTCCAGTATGTCTCAAACAAACACCAACAGGAGCTTTGAAAATGTCAAGAAAATGGTTCTGCTTCCTTTAAGAAGTAGATAAACAGTGGCTCAGTGGCCACTTAGTGTTTGTTGCAGGAGATTCAGCAAATCCGGCACAGACATCCCTAAGCTTATCAAATGCAGATGGCATATTAAACAGTGCAGGCACTGCTGAATTATGAATGTGCTACTGCTAACTTACCCCCCCATAATCAAAGTAAGTCTCTAGAATGCACCCGCATTGCATTTGTGCCACGCTCCTCTTTGGCTTTTTCTACTGTTTGGAGTGCTTCCTTGTGTAAGGTAACTAAATCTTGTGGATGGTCCTTGTGCAGAGAAGATGACAAAACTGTGACTTCTTTGATTCTGATTAGACCTCAAGGGCTGATGTAACACATAAGATACCTGAAAGTTCAGGGATTCTGCAGCCCCTGTATCTGCGCCTTGGAGTTTGCAGAGGGTATTGGAGATCTGTTGACTCCAAGGCCTGGAGAAGAGGAACTTGGACTTGGAGAGCAGGATTGGGAACAGTCAAATCAGACTGATCCGGCATAGTGCTTTGGCCAACATGGAGACCAGAACCAGTGGGATGAGGCTGGGTGTGGCTCTTGAGACAAGGAAGTAAACATTGTGGCTGCGAAGACCCGACAGGATCCTGGAGGAGATCCACCCTCTGGTATTGCCTTCAGCTCCTACTTCATGTAGATCTCTGGATATCTTTTCCAAAACAGCCTGTCAGTATGCAAACCAAGAAATCTCGTTTAGCCATCAAGGCCTCGGTGCATGTGAGCAAGTTTTCCCTACCATGACTTGAGGAGGACCGTAAATGTCCTTGATTTATGGATAGATCTGCACTTAGAGTCCCATGTAGTCCCTACTGTACCATGCAATTAATAATCCCTTCGTGTGAAAGAGGACAGGAGGAAATTATGCAGTTGAGCTGCCTAAATGCATGACTTAGAGGAGTTTTGTAGACATAAAGGACACCTCATTGCCCCCTGCTCCCTAACAAACCAACCTCTTGGGGTGCAGAGCAGAAGGCAGTTCTCCCTTGGAGTCAGCTGTAATATTCTTTAAACCACTCATATCAACCAGGGTCGTTCATATCCAGATGAGTTGCCAGAATTTTCTTCATCCTCAGAAGTCTTCAGTGTAGCTTGGTGGAAGGTTCCACCATTCAGGAACCACCCTGTGTTCTAACGAGACCTCCTCTGATTTTATTGAAAGTAACATACCCGGGACAATGTTCTAGCACATTACTTGGTATTAGTCAGACCCTTGGACCTACCTTTGCAATGTCTCCACCCCAGAGGCTTTGGTAGATGAGAGAACAAACAGCACACAGGTATTGACACCTGTGAAAAATAGCTACTTTTATGTCATTGATGCCTCTGTGATTTCTCAGCTGAAACCTGTCTTCTCTTGCACTAGTTTTGTTTTAGCTCAGGAAAATGATGGAAGGGAAAGAATTATTTTGCTGTTGTTTTCCATCTAAGCAGCTCTAGGATCAGAGCGCATCCCCACACTAATGTCCTCCCCAGCGTGGATATGTGGCTGTGTGATTTCAGGATTGAGCCTGCGGCCCACGTGCGACAAGAGAAATACACACATGCGCAGAAGAGTCAGCTTGCCAGTGCTCCCTCCCAGCTCTTCACTAATAAGTTACTTACAGAGTAGAGTAGGATTAGAACCAGGGCAGTGAAATCCTGTAGCTACTGGTTTGACTCTAACTGCCTCAGTTAGTGTGTTTTTCTTCTTGCCGTCTTCATGCACTTGGAAATCCTTAACTTTAATAAAGTTGACGGAAAGCTAAGATGGCATGTGCTACTGTGGGAATGAATGTGACCTTGGCCTGGACAGTCCAGATCAGTGTCAGCAGCTCAAGGGGGAGAGAACAGGCGCTGGGGAGAAAGGTCTTGGCAGTAATCTGGGTCACGCGCCAGCCCTGCCGGGGCTTCATGTTGATGGCAGTTGCATGGCGACAGACGACCCACGCAGTTGTGCAGGCCTCGGTGCCCAATGTCCGCTGCCTCGGTGTGACTTCAGTGCAGGCCGCGTGGCCTGTCCTCCCAGAGGCTGCCCGCAAGCGGGGCGTGGGGGGGCAAAGTCCCCATGCTTGCTCAGCACTCCTGGCTGGGCAGTTCTGACAGTGCACAGAAGGGACTGGGCTTACCTAGGGCTGCACTGAATGCTGGGGAGTGCGGGCCGTGGACAAGGTCACTATGTAACAGACATAAATGTTTATAAAACATTTAACACCTTGCACACTTGTCTCTTCAATGTAAGGCATACAGTATGCGCTGCCTACCGGTGTCTGCGGGCCAGCTCTTCCACCCTTGGAGTCAGAGGCAGGTGGGGTGTCTGCTGATTAGTTCGTTAAGCCTCCACACGCCGATTCGCACACCAGCTCCATGGTGGAGAGCCCACATTATGAATTGTACGGTTACTTCAGAGGATGTTTTCTGCACTCTCAATACCTCTGTTATTGGTGTTCATCATCATAGGCTGTGTAATCACCTTTAAAGCAAACGTACAAGAAAGCTGCAGCTCAAGTCCTTGTCTATAATGTTTATGTCATGGGGAGACTTCAAGGGACAGCCCCTTTCATATAAAAATATCGTTAGAATGAATTACTTCAATTTTTTTATTTTACTGTTTAGTAGCCTTTGATGTAATTAATGTTATATAAGGAACAGCTAAATGTTAGAGTGAAATTTGAATTATTTGGGGGTTGATCTCTAATGAATTAAAAGCCTTTGAAATTAATTTTGAGTTCTAAGCAGTCATTTCTGAGTTGTGTAGGAATTCCTATGCCACTATTCAGAGCAACTTACTTTCCCCCTTAATTTTAAAGGAAATGTCTTGCTGATGAAGCATGTCAAGGGCCCTCATCTCTCACCTCCCAGTAGGATCATGTACCTTCAGTTACAGGACTGTGATTCTGAACTCTGGCCTGATGGCTCCCACAGGGCATTTCCTCTGCCTCCCTTCCCTAAGCTGGTTGTTGCCAACATGGCCAGCCTTGGGCTCCCAGCCAGTGGGGGTCTTGAGTGTGCGAGGCCAGGCCTTCCCACTAGGGTGCTGCTTCACTTTTCTTTCAAAGGCAGGAACGTAGGAGTGTGTTCAAAGCCATTTATAATTGTCACCACAATTCAAAGCATTGTTGTTGTTGTTGTTGTTGTTGTTGTTGTTGTTAGACTATTGTACTTTCATGTGTTCTACAGCTATGGAGCACTCAGGCTGAGGGCTGGGGTTGGTGCCTGCACACACACAACAGAGGCCTGGGCAACAGGAGCGCCATACCCTTAGAAGAGATAACTGAACTGTGCAGATAATTTCTCCTTGCAATGTAAATTTCCTCAGTGTCAGTTTTGCATTTTTCTTTCTGTCCTATTCTTTCTCTCCCTTTCTTTACAAAATGTAATAATTGTGGGAGATTGAAGCTCAGCTGCTGTGTTGGTGGCTTGTTTCATGTGTGCATGGGTGGCAGGTTACCTGCTCCATGGGCCTGCTGCGTTTCACATGGAACAATGCAAAGTGCAAGGACAGAATTCAGTGTACTTCAAAAACTAGATAATGTCAAGAGAAACTCAAGGAAGAAAAGTGATACTACTTTTAGGTGGGCCTGCCTGCCTGCCTGCCTGCCTGCCTGCCTTCCTTCCTTCCTTCCTTCCTTCCTTCCTTCCTTCCTTCCTTCCTTCCTTCTTTAGGACTCCAATCGCACTCAGGCCCTCGTGCTTACCAGGCAGGTGCTTATTCCCCTGAGTTATATCCCCAGCCCAAGGTGGGCTTCTCTTTACTAATCAATATTTTCAAGGGTCTAGGTGGAACTATTACCATTGGTCACCATGTGCATATTTCTCATCTGTCAAATATCTCTAACAGTGTAGATCTGAGGGCCAAAGAAGAGATTTTGGATGTTAATATTCCTGAATCAGGTCAACACCAGTATCTCGTGCCTGTAAGGAATAGTGACATATACCCACCAGCATTGTGTGAAGAAACTGAGGTACAGCATCCTTCTCTGTTCAGCCTTGTGGAACATGCCCATGTGTGTGTGTGTGTGTGTGTGTGTGTGTGTGTGTGTGTGTGCATGATTGGGGTTGGATCCAGTGACTTTACACTGAACCACACTCTCAGCTCTTTTTCTATTTTTTATTTTGAGACACAGTGTAAGTTGCTAAGCTGTTGGGCTCAGACTCGTGACCCTCCTGCCTCGGCCCCGGCAAGCCGGAGCTGCCCTTGTGTGCAGATGAGCAGAGAGAAGCTGGACCTCCGCCTTCAGGGCCTGTGTCCTGTAGCAGACAGCGAAGCTACCTGCTGGGACCCTGTGTGTACACACAGCGCCCCGTGAGGACACTTGGTGCCAGGGAGGAATGAGCGAGGCGTTTCTCGGTCTTTTCTCTTTACTATTTCGCACAACTATCATCTGTATTAACTAATCAAATTTAGCCTAGTTTCAAAAGGAAGAAAGTTTTCCTAAGCACAATTGTGCAATACACAATTGTGTGTCTTAGAAGGGGAACGCAAAGCATCAAAGTTCCATCAGTTTTACTCCCTTTCCTCCTGTGCTTCCCACTCTCTTGTCCCCGGATCCCTCCCATGCCTCTGAGAAGTCTTGAGGCCGTAGTGGAAGGGCTATGAACCAGCTCCAAGGGCAAATAGTCCCTGCTTCTTCAAATATGAACAACTCAAAGTGTAAGAAAGGGCCACATCACGGTGGGCCAGCTGGAGAGGCGTCTCTACAGCAGAGGGAAGGCGATCAGTTCCAGCGCGGGCGGGGCTGTGGGGAGAAGAAAGCCATCAGCACTGTCACCGCTGGGAACGCAAAACCATTCAGCCAGGTCACAAACCAGTGTGGCGGTTTGCACACAGTTCCTCAAAAAACTAAGAGATTGCTAAAAACTAGAAATGCCACCTGACCCAGCTGGGCTTCCTCTAGCCGTCTTCCTGAAAGAACTGAGAACACCACTTTGCACTGATGCACACACAGCCAAGCGTACAGCAGCACAGTTCACAGTAGGCATGTCCTGAAGCAGCCTATGTGTTGATCGACAGATGAATGGATACAGAAAATGTGGTGTTTGCACACCGTGGAGCACTATGCTGCCACGAAGAAGGCTAGACTTGGGGCATTCGTAGGAAATGGATGCATCTGGTGAGCAAAAGTTTAAGGGAAATAAATCAGACCTACAACTTCAGTATTTTATGATTTCTTTTATGTTAGAAACCTGAAATATAAATACACAGCAACATAAGAGGTAGATCACAGCAAGTGGGGAGATCTTTCTCAAATGAGAAAGGGAGTAAAAAAAAATAGAGGGAGGTGAGAGAGAGGAGATGGAAAAAGAATTTGAAGAAAAACCAGAAATAGATTATGAATAAGCAGAGGCCCGGGCTGCAAAGCAGACATCAGTGCTCCGGGGCTGCTGCGTCCTCCTGCAGGGCTCGCCTGCGCCTCCAGAAGGCTGCTGCTGCAAAGGGAAGCGAGATCACCGCATCCTGGGCCCCTTCCTGAACCCCACGCACTCAGGGGTCCTTCTCCTTCCCTCCCCTCCCCTCCCCTCCCCCCTCCCTCCCTCCCTTCTCACAGAGCCAGGAGGCCAGCGTGTCTCAGCAGCGGCCTTAGTTCTCGGCAGTGGGGTGCTTGAGGGCTCATGCCCTCGCTCCGGTCACTGTAATGACCTCTGATGAGATTCTAAGCGCACCTTAGCTTGGGAAGGAAAGCTGCGCGGCTCCCGGGCTGTGTTCTGGCCTCCCAGGTACCCAACAGACTTCCTGAAGCCCAGGGTGCTCCTGAGCGGCTCCGGGAGCCCCGTCTCCACCAGCAGAGCTGGGCTGTCCGACCAGTACCTCCTCGTGGGGTCTCAGGCATGGGCTCGTCCTGAGGCCCGCAGCTTTCTCTGCCCGTTGCATGCTGTGCGCGGTGACTGCGTGCGGAGCCTTTGCATCTCGTTTCTGCAGCCTCCCCTCTCCCGAGCGTGCACCGGGCTGCCAGGCTCTCCTCTCCTCCTCCTCCTCCTCCTCCTCCTCCTCAGGTCTGCGGCTCTTACCCGGTGGTCTGCACACGGTCCTCACAACGTAGGAAGCCACGGTTGGAGACCACTCAGAACGTGCTTCCCTGCTGGCTGCATCACTTTGCAGGTCCGGAGGCCGTGGCAGTGAAAGGCCCCGGGCGCTGAAGGACACGCGTGCAAACGCGGATCTGTCCACCTCGTCCTTGGGCACTCACCGCTGCTCTAACAAACCAGTGTTCGCAGGCGGGTGTCCCCGCGCTGATGCTGTGCCGGAGATCGTGTGAATCCGCAAAGGGGGAGCTGAAACTTGGCGCGGTTGGCACTGGCCGGGGAAGAAGTGGGCGCGGTCTGACCTGCGGCACCGCGGGAGGCTGAGGCAGAAGCGTCGCAGGAAGTCTGAGCCGGAACCGAGTCACATAGCAAATTAAACACATCTCAAAACTGAAGAAAGAAAATTAAAAAGGGGCTGGGCATGGAGCTCAGGGCAAGGGCCTGGGATTCCATTCCTAGCACATCCATCAGTCAGTCAATCGTTTTTGGAACCTCTCATGAAAGTCATTACTGTGCTATGCTTATTTGATTTCCTTGTGTTCGTTTTTCATGACTATTGGTATACAGAGTGAGATATCTGAGGCACTTTCATTTTCAGGTGACAATAATTTAATATTAGAGCTTGTTCAGCAGATATGTCAACTTACAATTGTCATTTTGATCTTCAGGATTATTTTATCTCTCAGCTTTTTAATTTAAAAGAATTACATAAGAGGCTTAAGGAACAAAGAAGAACTCATCAGTCTCTTTCTTTTACAACTGCAATTACAAAATTACCTTTCCAGGGCTTGGTGGTGGGATCGCAGTGGGAGACGTGGAAGGGACCTGTCAGGCTGCCGGAAAGCTGAGGCGTCCGTGACCTGCAAGCATAGCCGAGCTGGACTTCGGGCTGTGACTTACGTCTCCTGCCCAAGATGAGGGTAGGAGATCGCTCTCAGTTTCTGGAATGGACAGACGTCCAAAGCCTTTGAGAAAGAGTTGGTATAAAGATGCTACAGGAAGTACTGTATGACAAGGTGAACAGACTATCACTTCTTCTGTGAAAGTGGTTCTCTTACATCTTATATTTTAAGAACACAAATGAGGAGAAGAATACAATGCATAATGTAGAGAATTGGTGTCATTTATTGGCCTCAAAGTCATGATAAGAGGGGGGATGCCTGCCACAGCACTTTGACAAGAGCGTGAGGTCTTTGTCCCCAGAAGAGAGAGGCAGGCAGCTAGGGCCAGCATTGCACAGGGACCGTATGTTGTCCTCTGTTCCTGTGTTGGATTTCCCCAGGGGACCCGGTGCCACCTCTGGGCAGCCAGAGCCAGGGCAGCCCTCTGCTTGGTGCTCTTGGGTGAGGTTTGCTTCCTGCATGACTTCACTGACAGCAGAGAAGAGCACTGTTGTCACCATGCAGGCCGTGTGGGCCAGCCATGTGCTCAGCTCAGCCGGGTCCCTGCTTAGGGCCTCATGGGTGCGGCAGGTGCCAGACCAACCAGCCTACAGTCTGTCCCAAGGCCTAGTCGGAAGGGCTCAGGCAGTTGGCAGAACTTGGCGCCTGAGGCTGTAGGACTGCGGGTTCCTGCTGCCTCTTGGCTCACATTCAGCTGCGGTTCCTAGAGGCCATTTGGGGTTCTTTGGTCTGTGCAGGATTCCACAAAGGCAGGGAACCGTGGGTATTGGGGCGCACAGAGCCATGGAGCACAGGCGTGGCGAGCCACAGCCGCTCCTCTCCTGTCTACACAGCATTCAGTCTCTCATGTGGCCCTGATGAGGGTCCATGGCATTCACATGGAATGGGAGCGCGATGGCATGAAGACACCAGCGTCAGTGGGTAGGGTGTGTGGGGTCACCAGCCAAGGCTGTTCGCCACAGTTTTCCAGAAAACTAAAAGGAAATGCACACAGCTCACATGCCATGAGCCTGGGGCCTGACACACATGGCCAGTGAGTGCAAATAGGAGTTTGCATACGATCCTGAGCAAGGCGGGTAGGGCGCATTTGTCCAAAATCAGGGAAATTGCACACTGCCACTTAATTCACAATGCATACGTGAAGCTGCTGCTGTTAATCGTCCACGCAGAAAGCACATGGCCGGAGCTCACATAAAACACTGTGCACCTGGGAAGTGGCAAGTGGCCTAAAGGGGCGATTCTGCACCCATCCAGTGCCCAGTCACCAGCCCTGTAACTCAGAAGTGTAATGTCCCACAAAGACGTGTGCTCATGCCTCTTTGTGCTGTCCATACTGATGGAATATGGGCCGCAGCTTCAATTTCCATCACCTTTAAAGGGCCCGGCCGATCTTGCACGCCCTGCTCCCCTTTTCACATGCAAGTGCTGTGTGGTGGAGCGATGAACTACACCCGAGAAGCCGTGTGTGCCCTGGCCTTCCTTCCCTGGGTTGACAGTGGGCTGCTCCTGCACACATGAGTAGAGTAAGTGAAGGCTTGCTCACGCTGCAGTGCTGGTGCACAAATCTCTTTAGTTTTCTGAGCAACTATGGGCAGCAGTCTAAAAACAAATGGTTCTTAAGTTTTAAAAACTGTCCCCCAAAATATTTCTTATCAGACCATACTGATGGGCAATGAAGAGAAAGACTTATAAGAGTTCTAACCCTAAGGGCTCTTTGAGTTCACAGCTCCAAGTCACTTGTGACCCATACAAGGTGGTGCCCGGGTCTTTGGAGCTAGAGAACAGCTATCTGACAGCACATGGGCTCCCAACGGGCCAGGAACACGGCCCAGTGTGGCCCACGGAGCTTGTCCCCACGTGTCCTGTGCTCCACGTCCTTCTTTCGTTTGTGGCCCAGACTCTCCCACAGCTCCACTGACATCTCCCAGCTGCCATGAAGGGGCTTTCTGGGAAGACTGTGACCAGAACCATTCCGTGCTTCTGTGGAAAGCCTGCAGTGCTCCTGGTGGCTGGAGCTGCCCCCCCCCCCCATGTGAACCTGAAGCTCAGGGGTCAGCAGGACCCCTCTTGGTGTTCCAGGACCCTCAAGGGAGGAGAGGAGTGGTTCAGGATCTGAGGCTTCACAGACGCCCCCTCCAGCCCCTTCCACTGAAAAGGTACTGCCCAGTGTCTGTTCAGTGGTAAAAATGTTCCCTGCCAGTGGGGCCCGAGCCACACATTTGTCTTCACAGAATGTTTCATGCGAAGCTCACGGCACATCACATTTTACCAAGGCAACCTATTTCACTTGTTCAGACTTCTCAAGTTAATACAGTGAGATGCCTGCGTTTCTCAACTCTGCTTACAGCAGTTGAACCTGTGTCAGAGAAGGGGCACGGGGCATGATTTAGCTGGTGGCTCCTGTGTTAGGACAGATGTGGCTCATCATACTTCCTGTGTGCAAGGGGGTCTTACAAGCCCACCATGTGCACAGTTCAGAGTTACTACTGGCTATGCAGGGAGCAGCGCGCTCCCCTCCCAATGCGTGGCCTTGGGAAAGGGTGAGCTCACTTCTGGTAAGATGCCTAGAAGAGGGGTAGCTGGGCCGATGGGAAGTCTGGTGTTAGCTTTTTGAGAGTTTCCAGGTATCTCTGACCTAGGACAAGTTCCCTTCTAGGAAACTGTTCTTAGCCCAATGAAGTGAGTCTTACTGTGTGAGTTCCCTAACTTGAATGCTGGGAAGCTAAGAGCGTAGCCGGTACTCATTTCCTTAGCGATTGTACCAGTGGACACTCCCTGCTAGGGATGCAGGTGCCGTTTGAACCTTAGCCTCACCAGCATTTGTTGTCGTGAGATTTCCTGATGGTGGCCGCTCTGCTGGTGTAAGATGGACTCAGCGTTGTTTAATTTGCCATTCTGTAGTGCATAGAGATAGTGGACAGTTTTCATGTACTTATTGGCCATTTGTACTTTTTCTTCTTAGAAGTGCCTGTTCACTTCAGTTGTCCATTGTTATCGTGGTACCGGAGATTGAACTCAGGACCTTGCGCTTGCCAGGCAAGTGTTTATTCTACTGAGCTATCTCCCCAGCCCTTCAGATGCCTACTTTTTTGATTGAGTCTTTATTTTGGGAATCTAGTATTTTTGAGTTCTTCATGTATCATAGATACCATTTCTCTGTCTGAGGTACAGCAACTTTTTTTTCTTCTGTAGCTTGTCTGTTCACTTAGTTGATAATCATTTTGTACTGCAAACATACTAATAAACACAGTGAGCTCTTTGCTGCTGGGTTTCCATATTTTTGTCAAGGGGGTGCTAGCTAAAGCCAAAACTGCAAGGACTTAGAGGCTAAGCACATGTGAAAGCAGAACTGTACCTCGTTAATCTTAAATAAATTTTAGTAACTGTTATCTTTTAGCAATGAAAACATCAATAACATAATTCTTTGAGATATGTTCCTACAGGCAATATTTGAGGTAAATAGTTTGTCTTGTTTGGAGAGAAATTATTTGTAAGTGGAGGTTAATAATTCCACTTTATATTGAATATAATAAAAGTTTACAAATAACCTTGTCCCATCTTCCAGAACTTTCTAATATGTGCAGAATGCTTTTTATATCCTCATTGAATTTTTGGAATTACACATTATTAATAAGGGTAAATGACAATTAATTTTGGTTTTCGGCTTTACCTTTTTTTTGGTCTTCTGTCCATGTTGGTGTTCCTGGTGCCGCTTGGCACAGGCACACCAGCTTCTCGGCCCCTTCCTTGCCCTTTTTCCGTGCCTCCATCCCTGGCTATCTCCCTACTTCCTATAACCTTTCTGTTTTAACTTTGCCCCTTATTTATTATTTATTGGGGTTCTCCTTAGTCATTTGAACTTGTGCCTCAAATTCAGTGCAAATCATGCAAGCGACTCAGCCATATAGAGAGATGTGCTTTTGATATTGTTCGAGGCCAGTAGGCCTGAAACTTGAGAGAAACAGTAAAATAAAACAATAGAGACATTTAAAGTGTACTCCGGAGTGGAAATCTGTGTGGCTATTCCGGTATGTGGGCCGTGAAACCCCCAAAGGCAGTGGGACACTTTGTGGTCTGAATGAATGCATTTATTTTTCTAACTGCTTAATTTTCACCAAGGAAAGTATCTGAGGCCACTTGTAGAGAGGGATATTCGACGTGATCAGATTTGCAATTAAACCACTTGAGAAGCCCAGCTGGATTCCTTGCTTACGGGGAGATGCAGCACATCTACAGCGCTTGGGGCCCTGAGGAACAGTCGGGGGCACTGCAGCCCCCGGGGCACTGAGCTCTGTGAGCGGTGGGGACCCACTCCCCTTGAGCCTTGCTCCCCCTTCGGCCTGCCCCTGCTGACTGTGCTAGGACAGCCCACATCACCTGGTCTCCTCCCGCCGGATTTGGCTCCCCGTTCATGTCCTGCTCAGGCTGGAGGGACCCTTGAACTCAGAGCATCCCCGGCACTCGCTCAGCGCTCTGTGCTGGACACCAAGGGCTCTTGCCTGTGAGATCGCTGCTTACAAGAACAAGGGTGAAGCCCAAGTTGAGACATTTAGAAGAACGCATTTCTTGCACAGCCACAGCACTTAGAGGCCTTGGGCACGGGCTGTGTGGGAAGCAGGTGGCCACTCCTCAGACGTCCTCCCCAAGGCAGGGGGCTGAGTGGGGCTGCCAGAGGAGCGCCGGGGTTACCCCTCCACGGCGGCACAAAACCCTGAAATAGAGCGGTGGCGCACGGATGGTGAGATCTCCCATGCTGCGCGTCTTGGGGCCACTGGAGGGCGTGAGCTGCTGAGTGGTGGGTGCTCGGAGGCCACCTCTATTGTGTCAGTGCACTGTATCCTGGCTGGGTCATTTTCGTTTCAGTGAAGACTCCAGTGTGAGCATGTCTACCCAGGCGCTGGTGTGAGCTACGGCACCAGTTTGTGGGACGTGGCCCCGTGTCCTCAGTAAGGGCTTGCCTGGCAGGACCCTTCTTTCTCGTTTCAAGGAGCCGCATTCTGACCTTCAGTCTTACCTGTGCAGGTTAGTTCCTGCTCGTACTGGAGTCTTGTTGGAGGAGCTGCGTCACTAGTTAGTTACAGGCATCTTCACAGACAGAAAACAGCCAGCGAATAAGGGCACAAAAGAGAAGGCTGGCATTCTGCACAGTGCGTGAGGTCGCGGGACTCAGGGGCGCAGTCCTGCTCACAGAGGATGCTGGCACGCTGCTGGTGTGCAGGTGTGTGGTAGTGAGCACCTCCCGCCCTCACCTGGGCAGTGCCAGGATGGGAGACCGCCAGTGGGCAGCAGAATTGGGAGCGAAGGAGGCACCACTGGCCCACATCTCACTGTGCAGGCAGGGCCCGCTGCTCCTCTGGATTCTCACGTCTGACCAGCAGTGTGCCACACGCATCCGTAAGCTCAGATGCATGTGGGTGGCTCTCAAGTGAATAGTAGACAACGAGCCAGGGCTCCAGGCATTGTGCAGTGCAGCTAGCATGTGGAATTACTTCAGAGGTGATACTAGTTTTCCACAAGGACAGGCTGGACACAGGGACAGAGCTTATTGCACAATAATGTGCCGCTACAGTGCTAACTTGGCCTATGAGGATGGTGA
>NW_004524731.1:2782310-2783992 GCF_000260255.1 Octodon degus
AAGCTTGTTCTAAGTAGGTGCTTTAGACCACTGAGCCATCTCTCCAGCCCAATGATTAGGTTTTTTGAAGCTACTAAAATTCAGACTCAAGAGGTTTAAGTGCATCGACCTTTATGTATGCATTGAGCTAATCAAAAAGCTTATATAGTATTATGGGAGCATTGTGAAATCATTTTTATAAGTCTTATTACAATCCTTTCCAAGTGCAATAGTTTTTACATTTTATGAACATCCCTGCACTAAATTAGTAAGGCATGTACATAGAGGAAATAATATTTGAAGACATATGGAAGGAATTTATAAGAAGGGATGACTGCAGCCAAAGTGGAAGCAGCCTTGAGTACTTATAAATGAACAGCGAAACATCCTCGGGTTTGCGCTAGCCTCCTGTGGATGGTCGACAACCACTGGCTTCTCTTTGGGAGGTTATTTCCTACAACTTGTACAAGAGTTCCATTTCAAATCTGAAAGGCATGAATATCTACCATCCACCTCCCCTTTATTCCATCAGACTTTTCCTAGTAAGTAAAATTACTGACAGCGGCGATCCGAGAAACACAGGCAGCAGCAGTTCGTCCCGCCTAACTGGCTCATCTTGGACTCCTCTGCTCTGCAGCACCAATATCCACCCTTGTGCTGCATGCACGTTATTGTATAAAATACATCATTTGATTCTGACCCTGGATTGTCATGGTCCTTGTGGTCCAGCACTGGGCCATCTTGGTCATGTGGAACATCGACCAGGCCCCTAATCGCCAAGGTAGCATGTCCCCTCTGTCTGTCGCTTGTCCCCTGTCTAGTCCCCGCTTGTCCCCTCTCTCGTCCCTGCTGTTCTGTCATCTCAGAGTCTGGTCTCTTCTGCTCAGATGCAGTCTTTGTGTGTGGCACCTACAGGGAGGGCACCCTGCCCAGGTTCTGCTGTGTTCTAGTTTGGGCCCTTCCTGGTCTCTAATTTCTAAAAGGGATTGGCTTAAACCTTCCGTTTCCAGCCCTGACATTCTTTGGCTTATGCTCTAAGTGCCCCTCAGCCTGATCAACCCCTATTCAGCGGACAGAAGCAGAGCAGGTGGCCAAAGCCATCGCAGCCGGGAGGTAGAAGCAGCACCTGCCAGGTGTGTTTTTCTTCCCTATTTAAATTATCTATAGTCTGCTCAAATGATGTGTAGCAGGTATTTACTTTAATTTGTATAAACCAAAATTAATTACTGAATATTTGTTCCTAATGTTTGTAGAAATCCTAAGGAAAATTAAAATCAGCGTGGACACTCACAGTGTAAGGGCACCCTTTGCATGCCAAGTGACGGGCCACGTGATCTCGCCAGTGGCCTTCATTAGTGTACCTTGCTTTCCTTAAAGCTGAAAGTGACTGTGGGTTGGAGTACCCCGGCCCAGCGCCACGCCAGCCCATCACTAGGTGTGCAGGCCTCCTGCTGTCTCTGTAGGAGAAGACAGCTACTCTCCCAGGGACTGTCCTGGACCCACTTTGGACTTGAGTCTTCTGTCTAATGTTCTCTCTTCTTTCTAAAGCCCCGGCATTAACGTTAACAATCATACATTACTGACAAGGAAGGGAACACAGTCACATTGTAGCTATGACACCTAATAACACGCTGTGTCCCCGGGAGTCGGCCCAGCACTGCACTTCCTCAGGCGGCATCTTCCTGATGAACAAGTGGTGGCTC
>NW_004524731.1:2785322-2786149 GCF_000260255.1 Octodon degus
GTTTCCAAGGGAATAAGTATAATTTATGCGCTAGACAGAGCTCTAGACCACAGCTGCGGAAGTAAGACTCCAGCACGTGCGGATGCTTTTCTATAAGTAAACTCGGCGTACACTGCCGACCTGACCCCGATGTCAGCTGGATCAACGGTGCGGAGCATACTCACGGCGCTTGCCGTCCGCCCGAGCTCGCAGCACTGCCTGGATGAGCTCCTTCTCCTGCCCGGAGGCAGGCGCAGCGCGCGGGGCCAGAGTAATCCAGCAAGCGCCCGTGCGGGGCGCAGCTAAGCCGCTGCCCGCAGACGCGCGTCTCTATTTAGGGCTCTTGAAAGAAAGTCAACAACATGTTCCTGGGAATGCTGGCCAGTGACTTTTGTCAGGACTTTATGACTCTGTTAGGGGTTAAAATCAGGGTCCTTGAGCCGGGCTCTGGCCCTCTCTCTTGTTCACGGCTGGCTCGCTTCCCGCCTCTACGAACCGCATTTAGCTGCTTGCTGTCTTCCTTTTCTCTCAGGCAGCCTGAAAATAGTTGAAGACAAAATCTCCTCTCGGTTTTTTCTTAAAAGTTCCTTAAGATTTTTATCAACTATTGGCTGCTACTTTATAATAAATATTGATTATCATTAGTTATTTATTTGACATCAGTTATTTTATTTTAAAGAAAAAAATAAAAACAATTGTACAAAATCTCAAAACAAGATTTTAGGAGAGTAACAATGGTTAGTACATTGTGTATTGTTACTGCCAAAGTAGTTTCTCATATTAAAAGATATAGGCAAGAAGTAATAAATAAACAACATAGGTACAAACCTTTTTTTTAAAACTCAACA
>NW_004524731.1:2788455-2796148 GCF_000260255.1 Octodon degus
ATCCCGCGGCCCTCAGTCCTCATTAGTTATTTATTATCCCTAAAATGCAAGATGTTGGCTTTCTATGGAATAATTTAGAGGAACTACGTTGTAAACGCTCCCATAGTAGAAGGCCTGCGATAACAAGAGTTTACTGACAATTTCTTCCTACAAGAAAATCAGCCAGAGAAGGCAATTATTTGAGAATTATCTGTTCCTGTTTGTCACAATGGGCTCATTTTGATTGTAGAGGAAATTTGGCAAATAATTCATAATATTTGTGAAATACAACTGTAGAAATTATGTTCAAGCCATATTCAGGCATGTGTGAGTGGCATGGTCAATAGATACGCTGTGTCAACCTGAGAAGTTTAAAAGTTTGAGTGACTCCGCAGGGGCCAGGGTCCCCTCTCTGTAAACATCCGGAGCGCAGAGGAGGGCAGGGCAGGGGACTGAGGACCGGGTGGCTCTAGGGCAGGCGGCCCGCGAGCAGTCAAGGGAGGGGAGGAGGCTCGCTCTGCTGCTTTGGCCTCGCTGTGTTCACTGACCTCTGCCACCTCACAGGGTTGCCCCGGTGCCACGCCACCAGGCCTCACAAGGCCAGATGATTGCAGACTACAACTTTCACGAACTTTGAGCTAAATAAAACCTTTTCTTCCTTAATTGTGGGGTGTCAGACATTTTGTCTCAGCAACAAAATCAACGTAACTAAGACAGGGAGGAAATAATAGCATTATGCATTTTGTGCATGGACTTGCTACTAGAAATTATAGTCTGAATGTTGGATAAAGAGACAATGCTAAAAACATTTCTGACTTAAGGCACAATAAATTATGTTGGATATAAATAAATCTTCCTTCCTTTCCTTCTTCAGCTCTATAATAATTATGGCAGATAGCACCTGTGTGCCAGCTTTCATTCCAAAAGATTAGGATTACAGAAATTTAAATTCTGATGGTGTTGGAGAGTTCAGTCAGCTAAACATTGCTTCCTAAAGTGGGTTCTATTTCTGCCACAAGGTGCAGAGCTTGTCTTGTAACGCCAGAGTTAATTCTCTATTCAGCACTGAATGTGGAGGAAATCCATGCTGGAACCATTTTGAAGATGTTCAGGAGAAAATAATATTCATTCACTATCAGCGTTGCTATTGGTGCATTTTTCTTTCTTTTTTTAAAATGTTTTTATTGAGAAATAGCAATGAAACAGTTTCACAACTGATTACTAGCACATTTTCAATAATTAATACATTGTATATTGCTGTCTTAGTGGTTATTCATTGTACAAGATGCAGACCTGATATCCTGTCCAAACACTATTAGAACAAATCTCTCTATTCATTGAATTAAGAGAGTGGAGCTATATATCTAGCCAACTATTTTGAATATACAGATACAAAATGGTCGTTCATTTGTATCCCCTTTTTTGGTTAGTTTTGTCAGAGAAGGGCATTCCATTGACATTTAAATACTGTAGGTGCATGACTTCAGCAAAATATCCCAATATAGTGCACTAGTCCATAATAGTAGTGGGTTTCCCGTAAGACTGTCAATATCTGAAGTTGCTGACTTGAGCTTTTTGCAGCTCACAGTCTGCCTTCGTGTCAGGCTTTTGTATTTTGCTTTTGGCTTTTGAGCCATAAACTGCAGTGTATAAGAACAAGAACAGACCCAGAAAAATGAGAGACGAGGTACAGAGGGGCTCCTCAGGCTGGCTGCGCTCCAGCCTGTGGCTTCCATGGCTGCTTCTGCAGGGTGTCTGCGTGAAGTGCTCGCTGCCACTTTTACACAAACATCTTGCAGGAGAGGACAGACACTTGTGTTCCATGAGTGTGCCTTTGAGTAACAGATTTCTGTAACTTGCTCCAGTGCGTGACATTTATTCCGTAGGGTGTCCCCTTGATTTGGAGTTTCTGTAGTTGAAAAAATAGAACTTTTTCTGTTTTATTTTTAAAACACAAATCAGTGCCATTGGTTTTGTCAGACTCAGTGTTGAAGTTAAATGACATTTTTCTAAGATTCTTTTTCATGGCTATTTAAGTACTTTACAGTATATTTAAATGACATAATCAGGCAAGCTTTATGCTACTTCGTATAGCAAGCTATTTATTCATAACAATTTAAGTGCTTTGTGGCATATTTAAGTAGCGGTCACAAAAGCTTTGTGTTTATTACTTCACTTGGTACAGCTACCACTGATAAATCAAAATCAAAATCGCTAGTATTTACTGTCATATTGTGTTGCCCAAGAGTAAGGTGATAGATTTTGCAGTTTTAAAGCACTTTTATTAAGGATACTAGGTTTGCAATGCAGCGCCTGTGTGAAGTGTTACATTTGTTTACATACAATGTCTTTCAAGAACTGAGTTTGCAAAGTCAATGAAGTTAAAGATAGCGACAATATTTGCCATGACAGTTGATGACGGGCCTGAACTTTTTGGTTCTGTTCTTGATGCTTATTCTCTCCATTGAACCCATATTTTCTCACCACATTTACTTATCTGTGCTTCACACACAAGCATCCTGCCAGTTTGCAGACTGAGCAAAAGGAGTCCGAAACTTCTCAGCTTCTGAAGTAGATGAAGGAGAGATCAGAATGGGCTTCAAGTCTGGTGTCAAGCTCTCTTCCCACACTGCCCCTCAGGTAGGGAAGTGGGAAACCCTTTCGCAATGTCCCTAGCATTTAACATAGAAGTATTTTTATATTAATCTCATGTGAAACTGAACAGTATTTTCATTTCTGCATTTTTGCACATTAAACTGCAATTAGATTTATAAATATTAAAGAACTAACAATAGTGTAGACAATAAGAAACATGGCACACATCTACATGATGGTATTTATTTGAATTTAATCTCTACCAGAGTATTTAAAAATAAAACCTAAATCAAGTTACTGTCACAGATTGCCTGGAGTTTGAGGCCAGCTTGGGTGACACAGTGAGTTCAAGTATGGCCTGAACTGTGCATTGAGACCAGACTCAATACAGGTAACAATCTCAGCCATTTGCTTGCTTTCCGTTTTTGCCATTTGCTTTCCTATTGCCTGCATTTGGTTTGTTTGAGAGACATAAACTCCACTATTACTTGAGATTTTTAAATTACATTACATTAAAATTGTAGGCAGAAACCTTACTTTCCTCTAAGAAAACCAAAACAGTAGATTTCAGTTGCATAGGCAAGAAGACTAGGGGTCCTCATGGCTCCTGGACCTAGGTGTCTCAGAAGGACCCAGGTCCTGTACAGAGTGGCCCAGGTGTGCCTTAATACACCATAGTTTCTAAGATGGAATTTGGATTGGGCTCTTTAGATTTGAAGAAATGTAACTTGCTTGAGATCATTGTTGCTGCCACCTGGACGGGTGGGTGGATGACAGACAGACAGACAGACAATAAATGATGAACAGACATAATTTTATAATGTGCCTCCTAAATATGATGGCTGTTAACCTGTCCACATTGAGCCTAGATTTGGGCAATTTATGTCATCTTATTTATGACACAGTGAAGAGAGAAGTCGTTACAGAAGAGTGTTGCTATGCTGGTACTTCATGCATTCGAGCCCCAGCTCATGACCACTTCTATTGGCAAACAGCTCATTTCATAAATAAAAGCATCTGGTGAAATGTCGCTCTGGTCCAAGAATTCTGC
The DNA here is from genome assembly GCF_000260255.1 of Octodon degus. NCBI lineage: Eukaryota > Metazoa > Chordata > Mammalia > Rodentia > Octodontidae > Octodon > Octodon degus. The sequence continues at coordinate 2,792,081 of NW_004524731.1, forward strand.
ATCAGATAACAGACACGCTCATGGCTGTTTCCTACACAAAAACAAATGCAGCTCTATTCCCCCAAATTATAAAGTGAAGCAAGTTCAAAAGCCAAGATGCTACTAGAACTTCTTGTGTGAAACTTTTCCTCCCTGGAAAACTGAAATTTCTTAAGCATTCCTGTAGAACATTAATCTATGGAGCAGCGCAACTGTTGTTCACATCGTCGGCACAGACGCCGCTAAGAGCCCCATGTGCACACATGCGCCCACGTGGCCCCACATGAGCCAATATGCCAGGCTGCACGCAGGGCTGTAGGCAGAGATCTGCACAGCCTGACGCAGTATGGTGGAATTCAGGGTGGGGTTTGAAGGACGAATACTGGTTTGGAGTTGACAGGATTTCCTCAGTTTCAAAGACCTCTATGTAGAAATGCATAGAGGCATGAACATTGGTGGAGACTGATGGAAAGAACAGAGAAGAGTGGGCTGTCCTTGCCAGTAGGCAGCTGGGATTTCAGAGATGGAGTGGGCCAGATGTGCAGAGCGGGCCGGGGGAAAGCGAGCTGTATCTGCCGGATGCACGGGAGAAGGCAGAGCTGGTGGGCACCTTACCGCTAGGGCGCAGGATCAATCAGTGGACAAACAAGCAAACACAAGCCTGCCGCCCCCAGGGCAGGTTGGGAGGGAAACCCAAGAGCAGCTGCACCTTCGGGTGGGTGGCTGTTGAGGAGGCATTGGGTCGGCCAAAGAGAACCTCACAGGACAGGCAGGGAGGCCATTCCTCACGCATCTTGTGAAGTCTTCTGTCAGGATGACACAGGCACGTGCTGTCCTTTCCACACCAGTGTGGCCAAGGTGCCACACTGGAGGTGAGTAGGTAAGGGCAAGCTGTGTGGAGGAAAGAAACAACAAGTAAACCCTTCATGGGAGAAAGGAAGCCTCAAGTTAGTTTTTCTCCTGTTGAAAGTTGAACCAATTTGGATCACACTCATATTAATCAGTTGATAAGACTGTGGATGAAAATTATTTTTGTGTTCTGCATCGTCTTACATTAAACCCTATTTATGAAAGATCTTTGTACTCATGGGATCTCTTTTCTAAGTATGGCACTTGAATCCTGTCCACATTGTGAGGGTCACGTGTCGCTCACATTTGACTAGAACTCCACTAAGGAACAAGTTGCTTTCCCAGCAAGCCTAAGTCCTCTACGCTGGCGGGTTTGGCTTGCTTTTTGCATTCAGGTTTAGAAAAGGATGCTGTTTTGCAGCCTTGAGCTTGTTACATCTCCTGATCATTTCAGCATAAGAAAAGTACACACTTCTCAATTGTTTCCAAAAGCCCAAAGCTTTCCCCCTTCACATGGCGGGGCAGTCCTGAGGGCAGACACATCTCCTGACGCGGGAAGGCGCTACTTCTACCGCTACATCTTCCTTTCATATCAGACCTGCCACTCTCCTAGTTTTAGCTGTGTTTTCATTAAATGAATCATGTGACAGTAGGGGAGCTTCATTGTTCATGTCCTCATGTGCTGCCAAGGAAATAGAGTGGGCTTGTTAGTGTCTCAGTAAGAAGAGGATCCAGCCTCCTCCTGATGGAGCTAAAATCACTAAAGGCCCAGATGTATGGGCAGGGACACAGCGTGGCTGCACAGCACTGCCTGGCAGCTGTGAGGTCCTGAGTGCGATTCCCAGTGCCACAAAAAGAGGCCCAAATACAGATCTGAAGTACTATCATGTGGCAAAATTGAGATATTTAATAGCAATATCTCAGTTGCTTTAAAATTTAGAGGGAATAGTGAAAAATACAAATGGATATAATTCACCTAGCATATGTTTTGGTGTGCCTATAATTAAAGTGTATTGATTATTTTAAGAATACTTGTTTATCATGTAATTATTTTTAATATGTTGTAGTTACAATGTTTTTGTCACAAATAAGATTGTTATTTTATTCCTAAGAATACTTGAATGTATTAAAACTAATTGTGCAGCAGGGAAAAATTTAAAGGTGATTGAAAGGGCTAAAGATAACAGGAATTGATGCAAACTCAATTTAAGTATTTTGTAGCTCTGATTCTCTCCTTGCCATTGTGCCGCCTCTTTGCAAACAGATGAGAAGGAACAGCTCTTAGTCCTTAAATTATTCCTAGAACACAAGAAGCCTCTCTTTTTGATTGATTCTTGAAAATTTTTTGAAGACAAGTTTATCTGCTCCAACACTTCCAATCGATGGCTAATTGAGCCCGCCCTCACCCTCCGGAGAGCGGCGGATGCCCGCTTGATTGCTTGCCGTGTGGAAGCACCAGGAGTACAAAATGACATGAAGCAAAATGGCAATTTGTAAAAGGCCAAAATTCTCCACAGATCTGGCAACTTCAGATTGTCAGAGCCTCACTCACTGGGCTGGTATTTTTAACTGAGCTTGTGAATATGGGAAGGATGCGCTTATGTAATCAACTCCAGTTATTTGAAGGTATGTTGACAGCATGCCTGGAGCCTCTGGATTTGTGCAGTTTAAGGAGTTCTGAGTTATTTTTGATCAAGGCTCATGATAGATCAAATTCTATAATTTTTTATAGTTTATTTTTGAAAAAATTATTAGAAAGATAATTGATGTGACCTGACATACACTGTATTTCCTTTCCTACCACCCTCTCTTTCCATAGTGAGGCAGTTCCATTTCTCAATGAAAATGTCCTTCAGATGTCAGGGAAGCTGCTGATGGGCACTGGCGGTCTTAGGTCACACTGCTGCCAGAGCCCCAGCGTCTTCTGCCATCAGGAATGAGAAGGGAAACTTCCCAAACGCCAGTGTGCGGCACAGAGCTCCTTCATTCCTCAGGTTAATAGCAGTGCTCGCGGTTCATCTAGGAAATCCTTCACTAGCTGGCAGCCACGGCTCCAGGAAAAAAAAGCATATATATAAATATATATATTTCCATCAGGAGTCCAGCAGTCTCAGTGGCATTCCAGATATAATGATCAAATCATAAATGTTTGCCATGCTTGGGGTTTGGGAAGTTTTGAGTCTAAGCATCGAGCTTTCTTGCTCCAATAAGCCACCTGCCTTTTCATGACAAAACAAGCCAGTTGAGTGGGCAGCCAGAAGGGTGAGCCCCTGTTAAATGGCTTTGAATGAGTACACTTGTCTTTGCTTTCAGCAATTCGTAGCAAACTCTGAGTACACATCACTCGTTCCTATGCATGAAACACATAAATGCTCAACACTCAGAAATGCGAAATAGCTGTTATCAACAGTTGATTCATTTAAATTAAAAATATTTAAGAAATTCTTATTGTACGAATCTTTACTTTTTATGTCTGAGGGTCCTGTTTTTTGGTATGTATTTAAAAAATACTTCCATGTAGCAGCAATGGAAGAGTATATTTATACTGCTCAATCTATTTGCCTACAACAGATATTTTTGAGTCCTTTGAAATATGTTCTGTTCTTTTTAAGTAAAGCAGAGTGCATATTATAGAAGACAGACAAGAAGTGAAGAAGGGACCAGAAGCAGGAGGCAACAGATGTGGCCTAGGCCACGGAGGGCGCAGGGTCATGTGGCTGGGGTGGACGTGCTGGAGGTCCCTGATCCCCACGTCCCTAATTATGAATACACTTGGTGCGCCCAAAGCAGACAGCACTGATGCTGCAAGAACCCAGCAGCCATGCGGGCGGGGCAGAGTGCAGTGAGGAGAGCAGCGCTCTCACGACTGAGACCGCAGTCGGGTTACATGAGCGCGATCTCATGTGGCAGGCTTCATTCAGGGAGCCGCGGAGCTCCTGAGACCCAGAAGGGAGACTTTCTATCTGTGCAGGGGGCAGCAAAGCGTGTGGGGTGCCTCCCTGAAGGGCGCTGCCGTTGTGGCATCGTCGCGCCACAGCGACATCATCGTGCCTATGGCGGCATCGTTGTGCCTGTGGCTCCTCCCTCGTGCCACGCCACGCCCCCCTGGCTTCTCTTGTTCACTTCTTATGGATGTCTTTCCACAAGGCGTTTAGACTCAAAACTTCCCCAACCCCAAGCATGGCAAACATTTATGATTTGATCGTTATATCTGGAATTCCACTGAGACTGCTGGACACT
>NW_004524731.1:2796248-2806286 GCF_000260255.1 Octodon degus
TATATATATATTTCCTGGAGGCTCAGGTGATTGCTAATGAAGGGTTTCTTAGATGAACCACAAACACTGTTATTAAACTTAAGAGTGAAAGAGCTCTGCACCACATCCTGGCATTTGGGCAAAGTTTTCCTTCTAACCTAAAATATGCAAACTGTTCCTCAAATCTTTGGAAACTCTGGGAAGAAGAAATAAGGCCAGGGCTGGGGAGATAGCTACTCACTCTAAGCGCCTGCCTGCAAACTCAAGGACCCGAGTACAAGCCCCCTTACTGCATGCCTTCAAGCCCTGTACTGAACCAGCTACCAAAAGTGGGCATGGGGCACATTCCTGTAATCCCAGTTCTGGAGACACTGAGACAGGAGGATCAATGTGAGTCTGAGATGCATAGGGAGACCCTGAACCAAATGAATAAAAGATTTTTAAAAAGAGAGAAAAGAAACAGGACCCACAAAGAGAGTGGAGAGTAAAATGAAATAAACGCAGAGATCAAGAAATGGCCCACCTGCCTCCCAGCCTCCCAGGTGCCCAGCCCGCCTTACTGTGCCCGCCACTTCCTATCTGTTGTTCCCTTCTCTTTCAGGATTGGATGCTCAATAAAGGGGTAAAAGCCTCAGAGTAAGCCCTGATCATTCCTCTAGTGGCATAAAGCTAAGGTGACAACACCCCTGACAGCATTGGAAAGTGGAAGGGTTTCTCCCATATTTGTCAGGAAGATCCCACCAGCTGGCTCCCCCACAATAGGGACAAGTCCAGTGCTTAGATTGACTGACGTTTGGTGATTACCATGAAAGTCATATCATTTTATTAAGGGATCAACAGAATCAAGATGTGTGTTGAAATTATATGGTCAAAGATGAGCTATGTAAGAAAGTAATTTCAACATAAATTAACACTATCTGAGGCCTCCAAAGTTATAATAACTCAATGATAATAATCAAAGACAAGTGCACACATCTGTGAGGTCCAATGGTAGATACAGCAGCAAATAAGGATGGCATCTCTGTGCTCTGGAAAGTGGAAGATGAACAGAAAGATGGTCAAGGTACCAATGCCATGGTGAGATTCTTTTAGGATTTCCTCAGTGGAACTATATGAATTAGGTAGCCAGCAGCCCACCCAGGTTTCCATTTTCCTACTGTCCTCCTTAATCCTATTCTAGGTATAAATTCTGAGCACTGAACACAACTGCCTGTAAGCAGGGGATGTCTAAAAATCAAGTAATTGTGTATTCTTCTTTGGGTTCTATTAATGAATATCTATGTTACTTAAATTCATGTTTTCAGTCCACAAAGTCCAAAATTTCCTAGGTAGAAGAGTGATCTTTTGAAAAAAAGTTTTGAGGGTATAACAAAATTTGGGAGTAGTGTAATATTTTTGTCCAAAAATGTTTCAATTATTTGGCAGCTTTTCGCAGTTCCAGGTGGGGCTGGCAGTGGCTGAACAGCTGTCCTGAGATGGGCGTTCTAGATCCTTGTGCTAGCGTTCCCGCCCACAGTCAGAGGCACAGCCAGGCACGCTGTACCCAAGTACACTTTAGCATCATGGAGGAGCCTGTTATTTTTCTAAAACAGGAAAAGTTAGAGTGGGATGCAGAGAAAGTTTTAGTTTTAAGGAGCTGAGGCATGAAATTGATATTTTAACAGGTTTGTCAAAGGTAAAGTATTAACTCTGTGGATATCTGGGAGAAAAACATTCTAGAAATAATAATAAAAAAGCTACATTTCCCTGCAGGAAGCTGTCTAGGACAAGTTGGCTGCTAGAATTTGGGCATTTAGCGAGCTGGAACCAGGGATTTGAAATAAGGTCGACCAGATGGCTCAGAGGGTCAACCTAGGAGGGGATCTGCAGGGCATGTTGGGAGCCTGGGGAACCTCTAGAACTACACTTAGACGGGTGAGCGGCAGCAGTGCTGGGACTCGAGCACCCCAGGGGAAGTCAGGGGACTGGTCAGAGTGGGATCAGGCCTGGTGCGAGCACAAACAGGCCGTGCTACCTGGCCTGTGCCTGCCAAACCGCACGGTTCCAAGAAAGAAATCCTGGCATGGGCAAGCTTACTACATTTTCATTTAGCTGTTTCAGAACTTATAATTTCAGAATCCCTTTCAATAATACATAACAATCATTACTTTGTGGCACTACTGTTGAAGAGAACATACTTGGAAGTGCTGTCATAGAAACCAAGAGAATTCTCAGTTTCTCTCCAAATTGCCACACAACATTCAGAGTCTGTATGCGGACCAAGGCCAGCTGAGCTCTGCTCCTGGGGTGAGGAGGGCTTCGCTCTCTGTGGTGGATGCGGTGCGGCCCAGCTTGAGCGTCTCTGTGAAGCCATGCAATTAAGAGTCAAGATTTCAGAAGTTTCTAACTTGCGATTTTATAATTCTCACAAGACCTAAGGAGGCAGAGGGCAGCACTTTATATTTTTTTCTAAAAATATTCTTTTCTCTTTGTTGAATTAATGAGAAGTCAATAAATTATCTACTTTCTTTGACTAAAGGACATGCATTTTTCAGACAGTTGTCAAGGCATAAGATATATTTTCTGCATGAAAGCTCTGCTTTCTTCATTCGTACTTTAAAACAGGGGAAAATTACTGATGACTTATAAAAAAGCTTCATTTATTTATTGAGTCACTAAATCTAATTAGGTCTATTATTCTTGAAAACTCCATGGTAACTCACAAAACCTGAAAGACAGATTCGCACAGCTTCCACCCTTGAATAGATGATCATTGTTGCAGAACTCGGAACACAGCCTCGGTTAAGAAGCTATCAGCATTTCTATTCATTTCAAGAGTTTATAAATTAAGTATGGGAACATTCCTGGCTGAAGTACAGAGTGTTTGATTCTGCAGGCTTTGCTGGCCAGTGTCTGCTGCATCTCCCTTAGGCCTTCTAGCCTTCTTTGCCTTTATTATTGGTTCACATGGAAAATGGGCTCATTGGCTGTAAAACTTCACTAACTGTGGTTTAAAATAGGTGTGTGTGGGCCAACCATGCCAGCTTTAATTTGCTTTTTTTTTTTGGCGGAACCAGGGATTGAACTCAGATCCTTGCGTTTGCCGGTCAAGCGCTTATCCCACTGAGCCATCTCCCCGGCCCTTTTAATTTGCTTTTGACAACTAGAAATGCTTCAAAAATGAAAATGGTTGTGCATATGTCAGGCAGGTAGACTTTCAGTGACCCTAGCTTTCTAGTCTCATAATGAATATGCTGACTGTATGTTAAACACACAGAGAACACACCAGAGGAGAAGGTGCTCAGATGAGCCCAGGGAAAGTGATCAGATTGATCACAAGTGACCAAAGCAAAGCACTGTGATTTTAGAGCTCCCTCTCCTAAAGACACAGCGCGCGCTCAGAGTCCTGAGCCCCCCGGGGTACGGGCTGTGGAGCTCCCACTGCTCCATCATATCAAGTAATACTACAGATTTTTTTCTTCTCAACTTCATGACTGGTACCATCTGTTGACATCACACAGATATGAGAAAAATAACATCTTACCAAGGAGAGAGAAGCAGAAAGAGCACTTCAAGTAAGTGACTAAAATGCTTCTCACTGCACCAGCTCCACCAGTCCACACTCGCGGCGAAGGCTGACGTGGCAGGCATCTTCGGTGGTCCTGGGGGTCACTCGGAGTGCCCTGGTCCTGCCAGTTTGCTTCTGAGTTTTAACTTGGCCACAGTGAACCCTTATAGGAAAGGGCGTGGGGCATGATTAATGGACACCAAAATCCTGCCTGAGCATGATTTTTTGGTTATTTTGATTCCAGGAATGTAAGCAGTATGCAATTCTTTGGTGCATTTTTTCTTTCATGTGAGGATCTTTGCAAGATTATTTTTAATCTCCCACCAGCGCACTGATGTCACAATCATTTTCTCACATAAAACACTTTAGAAAAGTTGACAAAAAGCAGTTAGCACCACTCTGATATATTCTTCTCCCCTAAAAGTATTGAGGGAACTCAGGCAAAAGGAGAAGGCCCTTCCTGTATGGACTCGCTGAAAGCAGTGACATGTATTTGTGTCTACTCGGTTGTCAAAAGTCAATCTGCAGCACATCCCCAAGTTGGCGCCGCTACCCCCTTTGTCCCACGACTCTTCTCCATGCATTTGCAGCACAGTGGAGCCTGTCTGGGTGAGATTTCCAGGTGAATGAAGCCCAGGATTCCTGAAGGCAGCACCTCAGAGGCAGACATCCGACAGGCAGGAGGCCTTTCTGTGGCTTTAGGTCCACACACCAGCTTTGTATTTCTCAGGCAGAGTGTTCTTATATAACTACCACACGTGACATACTTTTAGAACCCTTGGTGACTTATTCTGTATCTTAGATATATAGTTCTAGATTATCTGGTAACAGTCCCAAATTAACGTTTTTTTCCTCCTCTGAATTAACAGATTGCCTCCCTTGTGTTTGCTTTACATTTGCAAGCTGGATCTGACTCTGCTCTGGCACTGGCTGTCAGGAGCAGGTTAAGATGTGCACGGAGCTGCTACCCTCTGCTGGGTGCAGACCTCTGTGGGGAGGTGAGAGCCATGCGGTAGAGACCATGGGCCTCCTCGGGCCAGGACCCCTGTGCTTGGAGCCTCCCCCGGGCCAACGGAATCGGTGTGAGGCCTGGGGAGACTGAGAAGGACCGAGCAGGCTGCGTCGGACCACCTGCCCAGTCTCTTTCCTACAATATTTTGCTCTTAGTTTTGCCTAAGTTTGTTGGAATGGCAGCAGCAGCATACCGCAGGTGATTAAGGGCGAATGCTGAGATTTTATTAGAGTCTCATTTTTATGCCTGTAGCTTTCTACATTTATTCTAGAATAGTTATTATAAGCAACTGTATGATTACAGTTGACGTAAATACACTTTTATATGGGTGCCTGTTTTGTTTTGTTTGATTACAGAAATATGAAAGATTCTGTTATTGAAGTAAAAAAATAGTTTGCTTAGAGATTAATGGGGACTATAAAAATGTTAAACAATGTAACAAAGAAGATGCCCTCAGGAAGTATGTACTCAGCGGGGGGTGCACAGTTTTCTGGGATGGTAACTGGCCTCTCTGTTCCAGTGTGGGGAGGTGGCCTGGCTTTCCTGGGACAGTTGCCAATGGGCTCCATGTATTCAACCAGATCCTTTGCCAGTGAAGTCCGGGCTGCTCCTTTCTGTCCTGGGGAGCAGATCACGTGACACAGGGTCTCCACACTGCATTTGCCAGCATCACCTGGAGGACTTTTGCAACAGGAAGTGGCCCATGGGGTTCTCAGAAAGCCTGCAACACCTCCGTGGTGGAAAGGCTTTCACTCACACGCGTTTACCAGTTTCTGCAGTGTAAATACTTCCTGCCCTGCCAACCAACTGCCCTACAGCCACAGAACATGGGTTCTGAAAGAGAGCTGACCAAGCAGAGCAGGATGGTGTTTGTCTACTGAACAGCCACATGTCAATCAATAACTTAGGTATAAATGACACAAGGAATAGTAAAAGCCATAAGGTACAGAAGAGGTGATAACATATGATCTTGATTTTGTTTATGAACTAATGATTTTATTTCATAATAAATCTTACATGTACATCCCCCCAAAGAATGTGTATTTGTATCCCAAAATTGTACTAAGAAGCTTAATTTAAAATAAATATTTAAAAATATTATCTGAATATAAAATAGATCCCTAAAAGCTCTCTTTTTTCATTTTTTTTTACTCATATGTAATTTCAGTACATAATGACCACATTTGCATCTTGAGCCATAATGTTAAATAACCCCATTTTTAGAATAAAATTTATTTAAAGCTTGTTTTCTGGGTTACCGTTTCACAAATAGCTTGCCCAGTTTCTGGAAACGTCTGCCTCTAATTAGATAGGTGCTGACTTGGGGTCGCCACAGGGCTGGGAGGAGTGGGCTGGGGGCTCCAGGGACTCCCACTCCTATTGCCCTGAGAGACTGGTGCTTCCTGGCTCAGAACATCCAACACGCAGTGCTTGAAGCCCAGAGAACCTAAGCTTGTTTATCCTTCTGAAATTGATGGGGAAAGCCCAGGAAAATCGCACAGAGCAATTTTAATGATAAGATTGTGAAAGCCAAAGAAAGCTCCTTTGCACTGATCATTGTGACCAGGAGCTTTGAAATAAACATTTTCTGAATACCTGCACTGAGCAGAGTCGGCAATGTAAGCAGCGCCCCCCACGAGGGAGGGAGGGAGGGAGGGAGGGAGGGAGAGAGAGCGAGCTCTTCAGTCCCAACATGCACGTTCTCGTCATAGTAATAATTTCTAGGCCCGCTCGTGCCTGTGCCCCCTCTCTGCATACTCTACAGCATTCATGCAGCCTGCTTTCCTTGTGAAGAACTTTTATACTGAGCCATGAGGCTGTCTGCTTGGACTCACAGCACTCTGGGAGGGCGATGGAGGAGCGTCTCACATACAAGCCCAGCCCTGGGTGACTCAGTGACTGTCACAAAACAAGACATAAAACAGGGCTGGCAATATAGCTCAGTTTTAATGTCCTTGAATCAATATTCTCCAGTACAGAAAAAATGCATTTGTGTGCACTGATCCATGTGAATGCACATGAAGGATTTAAACTTGGTTGGGGCAAGTGCGGGGGCCTGAGTTCAATCCCTGAATCCACCAAAAAAAAAAAATTAAATAAACTTGGTTGGGTCTTGTGCTATGCTATATCCTTCTTTCAAACTGGGTAGAACTTCTGAGTACACAAAACATATTTATCATGTAGAAGGAGGATTCTGAATGAGGAAAATCAAAAATGGGTGAATGCAGAGTTACTGTACAGACTGCTTCGTTTCACCACACGATTAAATTAAGTCACTGAAATCGGTGAGTGAAGTCAGCTGCCCAAATTCTGTACAGTACACCGAGTGCTAATCTAGAACGTAACAGCCTCAATACAAAAAGCAAAACAAAAAAATTAACTTTGGAATTACAAATGGAAATAACACCTTTTCCAAACACTAGCGTCCTTTATTTAAAACTTGTTAGTGGTCCTTCTGTCATAACACTTACCACACCAGGTTGTCATTGGTAATTGTAGGTTTAAAAATAATTCCTTACACCGTGGCTCCTTTCGGCCAGGGAGCACGGGACGTGGTTATTGTTTGTTTATCTCACTTGCAGTGCAAAGTATTAGGTTGTTCATAGTTGCTTGTTTGAACTGGTACATGAAAGAATACAGAGGAGAAATATGTTTGAAAATCAGAGAAAGAAAAGGGTGTTCACTTCTCTTCGGTTGACAGATGGTGGAGAAAAAGCTCTCGTGCTATGCTTATCTTAGGCGTGACGGTGTCTCGCAGCTTCCGGGGCGGTAGATGCAGGATGGGGGGCATCCATAGCGCCCAAGGCCTCTGCGCCTGCCTCTGGGCGGTGTGACCCCCATCCAACAGTTTGCAGTTCAAGACCACAGACAGGGAGCAGTCCGTGGTCTGGGAGGAACTGGGCTGTGGGGCGAGCGGCGAGCTGAGCCCGGCATCGGCTGTGCTCCTGGCGGGCTTCGTCTGCATCGCCAGCGGCCTCTGTCCCTGCCCTTCCCACCTGAGCTCCATCTTTTAGCAGCAGTTGCATTAGATTCTCAGAGAAGGTGGACACCAGCTCTGAGACACACATGCCGGGGACCTAGGCTATACAGAGCTTCTGAGAAAATAGAAATAATGTGCATATTGTAGCAAAACTAAAGGACACACAGTGTAAATCATTTGAATCATTCCAAGACTGCCGGCACCCCACCCCTTCATGGAAAATCTATCTTCTACAAAACTAGTCCCTGGTGACAAAAAGACTGGGAACTGCTGCTATCGCCCAGGGCTGTGCTTGGGATTCCACATTTTCACAAAGATCTCGGAGGATGCCTCATGGTGAGGTCGCTTACACGGTACAGGGAAAGATCGCAGGAGGCAGAAGCACGTGGCACGCCAGCAAGGCGTGCTGCTCTCCGGCTCGATCTGGGTACGGCAAGGTGCTACGTGGAACTGCGTCTTGATGAGTCTTTAAAAGTCAAATTTAACATTTGATCATGACGACGTCGGTGTGTGCCTATCAGAATTATGACTATTTTGTGTCCTGGAATTTATGACCAGGTCACAATTATCTATCGCTGGCCACGAATAAATCGAGATAAAGCTTTGTAATGTACCCCTGAAGCAGTATCACCGCCCTGAGAATCCCACTGGGCCACCCGGGCTGCTCCCGGTGAGGCTTTCCCACAATGCGTAGGGCGTGTCGGGATTTAGTGCATGTGACAGGTGGTCCTAGGTGTGATGCACGCAGGCATCAGCTGCAGCCTGAAAATCTAGTCCAGTTGGTTCAAATTGACTCAATTCCTTTTTTGTTAAATTCTGTTGAACTGAAGGGCCGCAGTTTTTAAACATTAGCGTCTGTTCATGTATTAATGTTCATTTTGATTTTTCTTGGGGGAGAACTTGCCCGTGAGCATGCCTGAATGTGTGTGAACACAGACCTTGGTATTCCCTGCTGTGGCTGAGAGGTCCAGCAGTATGTAGCGACCTGTACGTGTCACTCCTGAAGTGTAATTTGGGGACATCAAAATCTGTATCAAATAGCCTTAGTTAACAGTATTAGTAATTAGAAACAATGACTGCACAAATTTTGTAGTTTCTTTAGCAAGTCAGCTACAGGTTTAAACTCCATGAATGCGAGAGATACCTGTACATTAACGTTTTATGTTCTCACAATGACCACTAATCTGAATAATTTTACCACTTTGGCTTTTGGTAGATTAAAAATACATAGGTAGACATTGACCAGAATAACTCCTTTGTAACTATGTTCATATGTACACTGACCACAAGTGCTTATTTAGGCTATTGTAAAATTAAAATTTTAAAATTTTAAAGGAATTACAGAAGAAATAGAACTTCAACAATTCAGAGAAAGGTGAAGCTTCATGTTCTTTAGAACCTTGTCCTTTTTTTTTTTTTTTTCCCAGATGTAGGTAACTTAAATGCAGTAACTATAACTCATAAGGCAGAATTTCCCTTTCACTTATTTTACAAGTGAAAAGGTATCTGAACCCATGTGTAAGTTACTCAGTACTTACCTTTCATTAGCAGGGCGCCTGTCATCCCCGGAAAAGGTTTAGCGTACTAACTTCCATATGAGTTAAATGCTTGCTGTTTTTCTTATAATCGTGCTCCACTTTATTCCCCAAGGGACATACTAGACGCTTTCCTGTCCCTAGGGTAAGAGGGCCCGCACCCATAGGTGCAGGAGAGCTTTGCTGGGGCTCACGCTTTTGCTGCACGGCCAACTAGCTGGAGCGCACAGAGCACAACTGAACCCAGGGCCAGAGCTGGGAGGAGAGGGAGGAGCTGGGACAAGAGCGCCTCCTGCTGGTCAGCCCCTCGGACCACACCTCCACCGCCCGTCGAGCCTGCCTCCTAAATGCGATTGTACCCTCGGCCCGTCCTCAAGGACTCTACAGTGCAGCACGCTTTTATGATCCCACCACCTCTCTCTCTCTCTCTCTCTCTCTCTCTCTCTCTCTCTCTCTCTCTCTCTCTCTCTCTCTCTCTCTCTCTCTCTCTCTCACACACACACACACACACACACCCCACAAGAGAGGTTTGGGGGCCATTCTACATCTGAAGCAGAACAGATAACTTTTACCTTACCATTATGGTTTGTGTCTAGTTGTACCCTCAAAGCCTCGTGCAGTCATAGAGCGGGGACAGTTTGAGATTAACTCATGATCCTCTGGGATTATGGGTCTTAGTACTGCTGGGATAATGGGTGTGAGCAATACACCCAGCCTGGGGCAGACAGCCTGAGTGTAACACAGAGAGACAGACTTCCTCTCTGCAGACTCTGTTGCTGCCACCCCTGCCTCTTGCTCTTTGCTGCCACCATGCACGGCTGCGGTCTGCCAGTGTGTGCCAGTGTGCCTGGGAGCCAGCCGGGCATGGACTGAAAGAAACCTCCAGTCACTGTGAGCTAAATAAACCTTTCCTTCCTTCATTTTGGGTGTCTGGTATTTGTCCCAGCAATGACAGAAGAGTAACTGAGACACTTACAAAAAAAAA
>NW_004524731.1:2806386-2813113 GCF_000260255.1 Octodon degus
CCACGGTTCAATTCCCCAGTACCACATGCCAGCCAGCCCCACCCCCTGGTGGGCTGAGCTGGCCACACACACACAAAATAAATAAGTTGAAAAGAACCTCACTGTAAAAAAAAAAAAAAAATGCTGTCCACTCTAATGGTTTGTGAAGCACTTTTATTTACATTTTAGTTAATGTATTTTATTCTATATAAACTAAGAAAATGTGCTTATTCATCATGAAGCATTGGTTTATGCAAGATTTTTAACTAAATTAAAATGCTTAAACATACTTGAGTTGCGTCACTAACACAGTAGTGTATTTGCCAACAATTGTGCAAAGTGTTTTTTGCACGTGTACATTTTCTCTATGTTATGTGGAATCGAAACCTGCCAAGACAGACTGCCCATCAGCTTTGTGCCCAGGGGCCTGCCAGATTCACATCTGTATGGAAGGGGACCCTTGTTTCTAAGCTTATGAGTCTATGAATACCAGGAGTGTTGTGTAGCACACAGCACAGTGTGGTTCCATTAGGGATTCTGGGACTATTTTTGACTGTGTTCCTGACTGGAAGAATAGTGAAATACCTTGGACCAAGGAAAGCCCAAGAGGAGAGCCATGAGGACTGTAAATAACAGGATCACTTTGCGGGAATCTTCTACATGATGTCACGACCAAGGATTGCTCATTTTCTATTAAAAGTAAGAAAGGCAGATCACGCACTTCACAGCCTCACAAGTCGGTCGCGGGAGTTTACAGGCATTTCTCAGTGGGCTTTCTCCCCCCAGAACATGTTGAGGGAAGGTCACACCTCCAGCACCAGGCTGGCTGGATCGCTTAGCAATTAAGAGCAGAAATAGCTCTAGTGACAGAAATATGATTTAGGAAGTCTGCACTTTCAAGAATTCTGAATAATCTCATGCAGAGACCAGCAGTCTTCACGAATGACGCAGCTAGAAAGAGATGTTTTCTTTCTAGATGAGTGCGGACCATGGGAGTGTGGTGGCCACCACAGAACCATGACTCGGGACCGCAGTCACTCCTGGTGGAGGGTTCACCACTCTCTTAGAGGGAAGGGGACAGGGCAGTTAATAATCAGTCAAGATCATCATCTTATCCAAGTTGTATCGAGCACTGGGCCACGTATGCCCCCATTCTCTCAGTGATTTTGTTTTACCAGAAGACGTCAAGTGTAGCCTTGTGTTCTTGTCAAGAGCAGCGCTTGACAGCAGAGCTGGCTTGCCAAGCAGGACGCTCTTCTACAGCTTGGGAAGGGGAAAGCAGTGTGAAGAGCTGATTTGCCCTGAAGATGGTAGTCACTGAGCCCACATTCCCCGCCAAGGGTGCTGTCCCTCCTGGAAGCACAGCAGGCCTTGCAAGGGCATGTCCCCATTCTCCGGAGCCCTCAGCCATCTGAAGAAGTGAGGAACGCGGTCATTACGATGGCTTTGCTGTCTTACTTTCAATTTATGCGTTTACATTGACAAAAGATTTACTGTGACTCCATTTTCATAAATAAAATCAACTATGTTTAGTAGTGGAGGCTGATTGAATCCATATTCCCACTGTTTAGATTTGTTACCTTTAAAAATACTGTGTTGATATATGTAAAGTGGCAGAAACTTTGTAGGAGATGTGATCCTTTGAATTTATCTTCTGGCTTAATTTTTGAAATAAGTCATTGTGGGCAATTTCAAGTCATCTGAAAAAAATCCACCCACTAATCAGAAATAACCATGAAATAGTGAAACTTTGTTTTTCCATAAACTGTAATTTTGTATTATAATTGATCCAGATAAGCATCAAATATTTTTAGGCTACTTTTCTACAAAGGAATTTGATACCTCAGCCTCTCCCTCTAAGTATCCAGCAGGATGAGAGCACGATCGTGTGAAAAGTGTTGCACTGACTTGTGAATCTGTGTCTGTGGGTGTTGCCTGCATATGAATATATTCTCCAAAGCATCTTGCTTTAACTTCCATAAATAGTCGTGATAAACTGAGTTGAGAACTGTTCATGGACCACTGAAGGTGACGTGGATATACCTGTATCTTTCACGGTTAATATTGCTTGACATGTAAGACCAGAGAATATCATGAAATAATTTTATGTAAATTTATTTTAAAGTAAGTTAACAAAGACAAATTTTCAGAAAACTCTCCCCTTCCAAAATCATTCACGAGATTCCACAAACTCGTCGCAGTTGACTCCTGTGGGCTGGTTACTTGTGGGTGTTTC
The DNA here is from genome assembly GCF_000260255.1 of Octodon degus. NCBI lineage: Eukaryota > Metazoa > Chordata > Mammalia > Rodentia > Octodontidae > Octodon > Octodon degus. Next base: position 2,808,602 of record NW_004524731.1, read on the forward strand.
CAGAAGCCCAGCAGCACCGCTAGCCACCCGTTGTTCCAGATATCGTCACAGGTCCCCGAGGGGTCCGCTGACCCTGGTGGAGAGCGGAAGCAGTCACTAGATTGTGAACCAGATGACGAAACGACTTCCAGGGAAGTACCACTCGGTGTAGACGGCAGACAGCTACAATTAGACAAAACACTTCTAAATAATCCAAAATAATGAGTATCAACGTCTAGAACAAAGGCAATTCTGACACCAAAATGGACAGTCACCTGGGGAAAGAAAAAAAAATCCTATCCCCCCCTCTCAATTATGAATAAGATTCAAAAGTGTCCAAGAAGTTACCTAGAAAACACATACATTGGTATGTGAAGTAATGTTGTGTGTAAAGTTACATTTATCCCCAGAAGGCAGAAGAGCTTGACATTAGGAAACCCCTTACATTTCCCACATTCACAGACTAAAAATGTCTCAAAGAAAAGTCACATGACTGCCTCAGTAGAAGCAGGAAATGTGGTAAAATTTTCACTCATTCAGGATAAAGCCATTTAACAAGCTGGGAACAGAAGGAAGCTTCCTTAAAGTGATAAATTTTATCTGTTTTGCTATAGAAAGCATACCTAAAATTATATCTAACAAAATTCTACAGGAAACATTACTTTTAATGGAAAATATGGTCCTTTCTTTCAAATCAGAATAAAAATATCTACCATTATTTTCCAGAGAAACTCTGTACTGTAGCTTTGTTCCAGAGCAATCAGGATATTTAAAGACAAATGAAGAATATCTAAATTATAAAAGAAAGAAAACTATCACTACTATTAAAGTAAATGTTCATGTAAGAAAATTAAAAAGATAATGTACATAAATTATTAAAAATGTGGTTGAGTTTAGCAGTCTGTGAACTATTATCTATTTTAATTTTGTTCTTCAGCAGTAATTTTTAACTTTAGTTTTGAAAGCGTTTAAAGTGGCAATGAAATCTGAAGGAACTAGAAATAAATATTAAAATAGATTTATAAAGCCAGTACTCCAGATATTACAAATGCAGTTCAAAATATTATCAGTGAAAAAAATTGAACAATGTAATGGGTGTTGGCAATGGTACCGTATAGGATCATCAAGTATTAAAAAGTTGTTGGTTCTCTCAAACCCAAGATTCACTGCTGTTTCCATGAAGTAACAGCCGGCGCTTCCACTGGACCCTGACAATCCAATTAAAAATTTTTGTGAAAGAAGAATGTGTCACCACTATCTAAGACAACCATGAGGAGGGACAACAAAATGAGCACATCTAGACAAAAAATGATCATAAAATTACAGTAATTAAGACAGCATATTATTAGACCAAGAACAAATAATTCTAGCAACAGTGCATTCGCAGAAGCCGAATGCGATGCAGTCGCACGGATCAGCGGAGGAAGGCGAGATCTTTAGGTAGATAGCAGGGAACAAGCGCTCCTCCACTGAAGTGAAGAAAAGAGAGATTCTCCTGGCAAACAACTCATAAATAATACTTCTAGATAACTGGAAGGCTAAAATAGGAAAAGAAACTTCAAAACAGCTACATCAAAATCAGAATTTCCTAAATGCACAATAATGATCAGTATATTTAATACAATTAATATTACACTGAAGGTGTAGTAATCATAGGATTAGAAAAAAGGATGAAGCCAGAACACACTAACAATATATATTTCAAAGGTAGCAATGGTGGAAAAGTCATTAGTACAGCATTTCTCAGCAATACTTTTAAGAAAAATAAAAATTCAGTAGGAGAATATGCAGTGTTTCCAACTTCCAACTGCTATATCACAGAGTAAAATAAGCAACAATGGCATCCAATATAGGAATACTCAAATGTCAGTGCAGCTAAAATCTCTAAATACTGTTTGAACCCCTACCCGGGTTGTCAAACACACCTGCAGCAATAGTAATGCTTAAAAACATGACTTTCAGCCTGAAATCTTGTGTGCTGCTGCTGCTGCTGCTGCAAGTCTAAACTGACACAACCACTGGGGAAACAGTTAGCTTTTAAAATAATTCAGTCATCTTGCAACTTCACTGTGAGTCGTGCATGTTTCTAGAGGAGATGTTCACTGAGTTGCACCAGCGAATGCATGGAAGAAAGTCCACAGCAGTCGACCTCCTACAGAGGCTGAGTAGCCCTTCCGGGTGAGCCCCTGCCCTCAGGGATGGCCGCACCATCCCGCAGGATGGCATGAAGTGTGATATTTATATAGCAGTGAATACTAGTAAGATACTGCATCACACAACAAGAGGACTATGTCTTAGAAGAGTACCATTATTGAGAAAAGATTTGATAAGATAATTGGTTTATTGAGCAAACGAAGCTGAGCCTTCCTTTTGGACAAGGGTTATTTTGTGATGAACTATGTGTATCTTGAGAGCCCCAAAAGGTAAGTCACATTTCAAGGCCTTCCTCCCCTTAGCAGAGGGGCACAGGAAGGGCCGTGGGTTTCGTGGGTCATGGGAAACAGCTGCACATTTGCCACACATTTATATTTCATGTCACTTTTTTGATAAGATGTGTGATGAATGTCCTTAGCACAAATTCCTTCTTTTTCCACTCATTATTATTTCTGTGAACCCTCCCCACCGCAAAGTTGCCATCCTGATGGGTGGAGACAATGTCTCATTCGAGATATGATGAGTTTTCCTCATGATTAGTAATATTGAACATATTTTCACATGCATGTCAGCCAATGTCACATCTACTCTTAAATTCATTTTTCTATTTGTCATTCGTGTGGACTCCATCTCTTCATGTAGATTGTGTGTTCCTTTATGTCACCGTCTCTAATTCTGAATTCATGGTATATTCTTTCAGCTTCCCCAAGCTCTGTGAGCTATTTGGGTTAAATGAGATTGTAGTAAAGAGTGAAAACTGTATTTCAAAGGCTGATTAAGAGAAATTCATCCCACAAGGGCAATGAGCACCTTCAGGTCATCCTAAATTTACTTCTAAAATTTACTTGGAAATGGCTTTCTCCTGGTCGCAGGGCAAGCTTTGGATTTACCATCACAATCTTGGCTGCGTAGCACCTCCGGGCCCCCGAGGGCCTCGCCCCCGTTCAGCCTCTTTCTGATTTAACTGCCCAGGCTCGGGATGCCTGCAGCTATGCTGTTGGTTTCTTCTCTTTCATGGATTTTCTAGAGTTGGGCTGAGTGCATGAGCCCTTGCACACCAGACTTCCTCGTGTGGGTCACACACTCACTTCCGACTTCTGACCTGATATTGACTCTTCACTCCTTTCGGTCCCCAGACAAATAGTCAGCAACCCATCCACGTGCTTCCCCAGGGCCCTCTCTCCTGCCCAGGGGCCTTCACAGTCGAGCCGCCACAGCCTGTCCTCAGGTCTTCATCCTCCTCAGCTGCTTCTGGTCCCATCTTGGCTTTGGCTGGTCGTGACATCTGCTGCTAGCAGCTCACTCTTAATAAGATGGTGTGCTGAGCCTCTGAGTGTCTTGAAAAGCCACCTTCAGGAGTTCTGCGCTTACATCAAGACAGACACCTTCCTGGATTTTAGGCTCAGCAATGACATGCAGAAATCAGAGCCTTAGCCTGCCTTTCTAGATGGAAAGCATGTTGAACACTGTAGGACCCTGTGGGGCCAGTTCTGAATTAAAATATGGAACATGAATTTATAATTATGAAAGCTTTGTAAATGTCATTGGTTATTGAGAATTGAGAAGAGACTATTTTCAAATGGGATACTGAGCTTTCCTAAAGAGTATTTGATAGAGCTTACTAACAAGGCCAAGTGAAATTAATCCTATTTCTAAAGATATAGGGTCCTTTGCAGTCCACATTTCCTCAGTGTCCTTTCATGCCGCATTACTGCTTGACATGGCCCTGCTTAAAGAGAGGCAAGCCCCTCGCAGTGTCCTGACCCAACCCAGCTGTCCTACCCGCATCCACCCATCAAGCTGCACTTTCTCCCAGAGGACAGACCAGTGAAAGGAGCTTCCACGGAGTGTCTTAGATGCAAGCACAGACTTCACCCTCTTGAAATTGTCTGACACACATAGTGTTGATGTTGCTGGGTATACGTGCCCGGCAGTGTCCTGGAGACTGTGTGTGGCAGCTCTCGCAGGTTACAGTATTAAGGTCAGCGATGGGATTCTGTGCTAATTTGCACTCTGCCACACTGCCTGTCAGAATGTGATGCGTCATGCCTGCAGCTGATACTTGATGGACAGCTACTGAAATGCAGCAAAATATTCCTTGGAACATTCATTCTTGATAACATATTCATCAGGCTAGAGTGGCACTTAAATATGTGAGAATTTCCAATGCTCGTATTCCTCTCATAGTCGGAGGTAAAAATTTTAAATACAATGAATTTGACAAATGCAAGTTGAAATGTCAAAATTCCATGAACACAGTGTCAGCCCGACCACTGCGGTGGGGACAGGGAGGTCCATATGCAGAACGAAGAGCAGCACCTTCTGTGATTCTAAGGGGAAGCGACCAGCATGCAGACAGGGCAACCTCGCAAGGCCTTC
>NW_004524731.1:2813813-2815107 GCF_000260255.1 Octodon degus
TGCATACACACACGCCTGCAAATAAGCAGAATATAGAATTCCGTGTTTGCTAAGTCAGAGTCATCAAATTTCTTCTGGTTTCCATAATAGAAATAAGAAACTTGACAAAAACTGCAAAAAAAATTCCCTTCCATATGTAGAGAAACAGATTTTTGGAGATCAGATCTTTTCTTTCTGAAGTGTGTGGAGAAACGTCGGACAGTTGGCCTACAAGGGGAACATCACTGGCATAGGATGTCAGAAATATCTTAGCGCATTCCAAGAATATATTTTTAATTTTAGACATCATATTTTGGTACTCAAAAAGTGGAACTTATTCTGAAGCTTATAGTTTTAAAAAACAAAATACATTGCTTCAAAAGAATCTGTTGGACAACACAAAGGGTGAGCAGTGTTTTCCACTAAGTGCTTTTTATACTTTAGTAAGTACTGGGTGAAATTATTAATCAATTTTAGTATCAGTTAATCAAAATCAGAAACTAAAGATAAGTATCAATATTGACTGAGGTAAATTATTTGTCAGGTTATTTTAAAAAGTCAAGCATAAACATATTTTTCCCTTAAGGATTGGTGACTCTTTCTTATACGTTTTGAAGAAAACTCCTTTAAACCCAGGTTGATTTGAGAGGTATTAAGAAAATATTGTCAATCTACTTTTCATTTGGAGGAATTAAGTAACAGCGAGAAAATACACAAAGTAATCGCAGTTCAGACTGCGACCCTCGAGCCGTCAGCAGGGAGCTGTTGTGCTAGATTATGATGTAATGTTTTATTGCTTCCTGGTTTTTCGCCATTATTTGAAGAGTTGCCACCTACATGGCTACACTGGAGATGTGAGTGGAATATGCTATGGAGGTTGGTTGGTGGTTCTTGTAAACTTTGATTCATTTTATAAGTTTAGGAACACGAACATCTTTTAAATCTAAGTGGGAAGCGATCTCTGACGTACGTGGACGGAGCACCACTCTCCTCTGTCAACTGGGAGCCCAGTCGGCCGCACCCAGAGCGGCTTCCGATTGACGTCCGCAAGGGCAGCCGCAGGGCCGCAGCCCCGGCCACGGGGTCTCAGCTCACCGGTGCGCTCTTCCTCATTCTGACATTTACAAGCGGACCCAAAGTACACGTTTTACACACGGTGGATGATGTAGCTGAATGTGGCCACTTGGTTTGTACTTTATAAAACGGGAAGGTGCACGTAGGCAGACGAGAAAGGCTCGGAGCTAAGGCGTGCTGTGCTGCGTCTCCGTCCTGGCCCCTCTGCTGCCAGGACCGTCTCTGAAATGTTGGGGTTAGT
>NW_004524731.1:2815787-2818295 GCF_000260255.1 Octodon degus
GCGCCGCTCGTCCTCCTGCCGTAATTCCCTCAGACTCTGCCCCGCTGCACAGCTCTGTCCTGAGTACTGCATTACCTGCATTCTCGCATTCTCCTCCATGGCCCCGAGAGCCACTCCTCGTGCCACAAGGAAGTGGGCGAGCCGGCACTTGCGCACGCTGATGCCGCTCCCTTGGAAGCGCACCCGTCGTGGGCCTGCCGGATCATATGGTCGTTCTATTTTTAAGTTTCTGAGGAAACTCCATACGGTTTCCATACTGGCCTTTCCGACTTACATTTTCACCGCCGGTATCCGAGGCCTCCTTTTCCTCCAAAATGCAAAAATAGACCAACAGGATTCTTCAAACCTAAAAGCTTCGCCACAGCATAAGGGACAATCAACAGATCGAAAAGACAGCCTATGGAAGGAGAGAAAATATTTACAAACCATGTATATGGTATGGGCTAATATGCAGAATGTGCAAGGGACTTAGCACAATTCCAAGAAAACAAAGGACTGGCGTAAAAAGCAGCAAAGGACCCCTGTAGGCAGCTTTCAGAGGAGCCCTACAAATGGCCAGGCGGTGCAGGAGAAGGTCTTCAATGTCGCCTGGCCCCAGCCATATGTAAATCATATCACAGTGCCATAGCACTTCTCCCCTGATAGAATGACCGTTATCAAGAGGACAAAAGGTGACAGCTGTTCCCTCGCTTGTGACGTGCATGTGGTCCACTAGCTCTTCTTTATTTCCTCGAGTTCACACTCATATGTCTCACAATAAGACTGTGGCTCTCCTTCACCTCGTCCACAGTAGCCTTCACCCCGGAGTGCACACTCTGCAGTTGCAGCCGTGACTTCACACACGTCTGTGTGTGATGACATGTCCGTGCGTCTGCCCATTCCCCCTGTGTGGACCTGTGCGTGCTGTCCACGTGACCCCCGGGACTCCAGTGGCGCCAGGCCCCACCTTTTCTTATCTGGCACTGTGCCTGAGACCTCGTGGTCTGCTTTCCCAGAAGGCAGCAGAAATGACTGCAGGGCTGAGGCAGCCTTGGGGTGCACACGCTGCTAATCCCCGTGCTCGCCCCACTTACGCATTGCCCTCCACACATTCCTGACCCTTCACAACCCAGTAAGATCATCTTGAGAGTCCCTGGAAAGTCTTTTATTCTACCTACCACTCCCCAATTTAACTAGTAGCCAGAAAGAAACAGTTCTGGTGCTTTTGTATTTCTCTGAAATGCTCTGTCTGTTTGGAGGTTAGTGTGAAAAGTACACTTTCAGTGTGTTAACTTAAAGTGCTGTCGTCACGAGGGGCGGTAAGGCTCGAGCCTTGGCAAAGGTGCCCTCTGGGCTCTGCCGAAGCAGCGCCACTGCGGTGCACGAGCCCACTCGGTCCGCGGGCCTGTCCACACCCCGGACTGCGCTGGACCTGACCAGATTGCTCATAACGTCGACGAGGAACCTCAGCACTGACTTGATTCAATTGTGGTCCAACTGTTCATGACCAGAATGAGGGAAGAATCAAATTTGTGAACCAAAATATCAGCGCGTTCTAAGTCTATTTTATTACAGAAAAATAGCTTTCAGGAGAGTGCATCACAACGGTAGAACTACTTTCAAAAACATGATGCGATAAATACAAACAAAATTCAGAAAAGTAGAGAGCCGGCCCCAGGGAAAGAAGAGCGAGTGGGCGGCGTTCTCCGCGCCCTCTGCTCCGGGCCTGCGGTCGTGCGCGCCTGAGCGCTGCGCGGACTGCGGGCGGCTCCCCGCAGCATCCCGCCTGCTGCGCTCTGCGGGCTGAAGAGTCCGCACCATTCCCGCGCTGTGCACGCCGCTGTGCTATTTTAACTGGGAGGAAATGATCGCAGACTTTTATTTTCTACTTGGTTCAGAGACTCAGCACTGCTGAGGCCTGAGAGGACTTCTCCTCTTTGTTCTTTCTCCTGCTGGCAGGAGGAGGAATGTGCTCCAGTAGGTTACTAACCGCCATTTCCCTCCCTGCTCTGTGCTTTATAAATCTCTTTTATCCAACACATCAGAACGTAACTTTCCTCAGTATTACTCATCACAGAAAAAGAAAAAGAAAAAAAAAACCCTGTCCTCTGAACCCTGAGCTGGTCAGATTTCCCTGTAAGTTTTCATGACATGATATCGTGACATTTTATTTTTAATGTTTTTTTACTATCTCTCTTTTATTTATTTATTTACTCATTTATTTTGAAGAGAAAAACAAAAACAGTACAGAATTTCGAAACAAGATGATATGAAATTAATGGTGGTTATCATATGCATATTGTTCTCTGCAAAGTAGTTGCTCAGATTACCAGCTACAGGCATACAAAATTGATCATTTTTACTGCTAAAAAATCAGTAAAAGTAAGTGCTTAATTTCATAAATACATATAATGAAGGTGGGATTATACCACCTAATATATTTTCTCTGTTTTTAAAAACTATTTTTGTTATAAATTACAGGAGAAGAAAATAATAAACAATAGAATTAATATTAAACTTCTAGGGGCC
>NW_004524731.1:2818395-2851436 GCF_000260255.1 Octodon degus
TATGACTTTGAATTTATTAGGTAGTATTACTTTAATAAAAATTTACATTGAGTATAGTTTTACATACAAATAATGACAACATGGATTCCATCTATTAGTATTGGTTTAGCAGTGATGTATAAGGAATTACAATGAAAGCTTAAATAATTGCAGTAATGTTTAAGAATTTCAATAAGTTGCTTCTGAATTAAACTCTATTCACAAAGTCTATGAGTAATTTTAAGTGTTCGCATGAACTATTGCACACAGTCTGCCATAAGTACTTGTGAATTCCCACCTACCTGGTTGTTTGAAACATTATGATTTTTTTTTTCTGTATTTTAGGGAAGGGTCTAGAGGGTGTCCAGAGTCTTACTACTAGATTGGACTCATAGCAGTTCTCCTGTTTACAGCCTCCCAAGTGCTGGGACTACAGGTGTGCGCCACCACGCCCAGTCTCAATGGCCATCTCAGTGTGGCCCGGGGTTGGGGCTGGCACTGCAGCCCCAGGGATTGAACCCCTGGCCCCGTGCCTGCTTGGAGGTGCTTTAATTCACTGAGCTATTTGGCTGACCCTACGATCTTTAAAAATCAGCATATCTGAAGGTGGGGAATTGAAGAGGCTTTCCACGCTTGTGTGTTCTGCAAAACATACCTTCTCCTGTTCCCATCCATTTGCCCAAGTCTTCCATTTTTAAAGATTATACTCTGCCTACTTCAGGAAACATGAACAGGCTCATTTATTATTTCAAAATTTCCCTGCCCATACTCATGTATTTGCAAACCCATGAATGTATTTTAAGAATGAAAGTTCCAAATATAAAGACAGCGTTGCTGATGGCATAGAACGTGTGGATGCACAGCGATGCCGTCTCCTCCATGGACTTCTGGCAGAATGCTGCTGCCACTCCTGGGCTGTGGCTGTGGCAAGGACATTACGTGCAACAGGACCGAGACCGTTTTTACAACTGTAATTATCTCTCCTGCCTGCCTATGATTATTTCAATTTCCCTTCACTGTTTCTTTGATTATGTCTTTGCTGCCTAATGCATTATGCTTTGGGTTCCCATTATTCCTAGCTCTTTGCTGATTCCTTCTGTGAAGCTCTTAACAAGGCAGCCTCAGTACTGACTGTTCTGGGAGGTGGACTGACGTCTCCAGCATCCTATCAGGCCTGGGACATGGGGCAGCCAGCGCTGAGCACCTCTCCCCGCAGGCAGCGCCCAGGCTGCCCGTGAGCTTCAGTTCCTGTCCTTGTGTCACTCTTCTTTGTTCCCAATCAGGGGAGCACTTAGATTTATTCTCTCCCTTTCAAGTTAACTATGGGCCATCTCTCAGCCTTACTTGGCCGGAATGTGTAAGCCTAGAAGACTTTGTTCTTTAATTTTATTAGGGATATCACCCAGAGATATTGAAAGACATATTTGAATAGCACAATGAAGGTGAAGATTATTATGGCTTTCCTGCTTGAAATACTGCAATGAAGTAAACATTCACAATAGCACAGGGACTGGGGTTCCTTTGATCCCTGGCACTGCACCCTGTGCCGGCCCTGTCACCTGGCGTGCTGAGCTGTCAGCTGAGTGTGGGCATGGTGGCGCGTGCCTGTAATCCCAGTGCTGGTGAGGCTGAAAGCTGGAGGCTCACTATGAGTCTGAGCTGCTTAGTGAGACCGTGCACAAAGTACATTAAGGAAAAAAGGAAACATACACAGTTCATGCAGCACATGTTTGCCTTCCTAGAATAAAAGAGTGCTGCCTTGCTCTTTCTCTTACTGGACTCGGACTTAGAAGGTATAGCTTCTTATTTCCTGCAGTTTAGAGTCTCATAGGAGCCATCAAAATGAAAACTCAGCACAGAGTAAGAGGGTTTTGGAGGTGGGTTTCTGGGGTACGGAACGAATAGATTTGTGCCTCTGCCAGATGGTAGAAAGGAACTTCCTGATGCAAATTCTCAGTTATTCACGGAAAAGGAAGATGGTGTGGGAAGCTAAGGAGGAGTTTAAACTATGTTTCTGTCCATGTGCACTTAGGTATGGAGGTCTCTTAGGTTTCACACAGATATGTGGTGGGTAGCTAGATAGACGGATGAAAATAGATGGATGGAGAGATAGACAGCAGACATAGACAAAGGGGTCAGTAGGCACATAGATGTAGATAGGTGGACATGTAGACTGCTGATGGATAGATGATAGATGATAGCAGAGGATGGTAGGTGGCAACTCACACGTGACACATCCGTGGTAGCTCACTGATCAACTGACGTGGCCTGCTGCCCAGGTGGACAGGTAGGTGACAGCAGAAGGATGCACCTCATCTTGGCGCGCCCTTGTGTCAGCAGCTCCTGCTGTCTGCTTTGCGGCCGGGAGCACTGCAGTCAGGCCACAGACCACCTTGTGCTCGAAGCCCTCTCGGCTGTTCTGAATCGGCATGACAGTCACATAAATGCAGGCTCGGGAGTCTCAAAACCACATTGCAAACATGGAGAAGCCCGCTGGGTCTTTACTGCGTGCCACTGTGCAGTGGTGGTTTCACATCAAGATGAAACTAGAAGTTTGAGAGAATTGCAAGTGAAGATTGGTCCAGTGTGGGCAACTGCGCTGAGGCCAGAGACGTTTATCCTTATCCTCATCTGCAGGGGCCATGCGGTGCCGGGCCCTGGGGACCACTCTGTGGTGGCTCCTTCTGCAGCCTGTACCCTTCCCTTGCTGAGCTCTGTTGCGCTCTGGGCAGCTGCTTGGGCACCCACAAGGCACATTGCCCTGGAATCCACACCAGGGCTCATCCATCCCTTCTGCACTCATTTATTCAAAAGAAGAGATAATCAAACAAATGTAAATAACTCCAGCATACAAGTGGCTGCGTGAGCAAAGAGATGCAGCTTGATTTTAGCTGTCATGAAGTTTAAATACGTCACTAATGACATAAAGCTTCCCCGCACAGCCCTCCTTGTTAGTGTGGATGGCCGCGCCTTGCATTTGCAGTGACATGAGCCCATGTGTGGGCAGAGGGAAGGCCAGGGTGAGGACAGCTGTGAGGGAGCCCCTTTCCTCCCTCCCGCCCTGCACGCCAGGTCCTCTGGGGGGTGGACAGGCTGGCCTGAGTGCCACGGTGTGTTCCGCTAGCTGCAGCCCTCCCCGCCTGTGGACATCCAAGTGCAACTTTCCTGAAGTGTTTTTCTTTCTGTCTCGAAGTCACAGAGCGACTGCTGGCATTTGCACACCTTCTGTGCTCACAACTCTCTCCTTGTTGGTTTTGAAATTAATTTTCCTTATCTTGACACAAAGACCCAAAATATGACTTTTTCCCCGTGGGAACAGCCGGTGAGGAGGCAGCAGCCCTTACAATTTACCAAAAGGGGGGATACTATATTTAAACAGCATATTAATACACAGTCATGCAGCTGGGCAGATTGTGTTCCTAGGAAAAAATGTTGCTGTTGCTTTTCTAAAATTTACTCGTACCATGGCTCTGGAGAAGCAAAGCTTGGAGGCTGGGAGGGAGGGAGAGAGGAGGGAGGGAAGAGAGGGCAGGGCGAGGGGGAAGGCCAAAAGGAAAGAACGAGAGAGGAAGACCTGCGGTGGTCTGGAGTTGAATGCAGACAAAGATTTAAACTGATTGCATACATCAAGCTGCCGAAGACAGCATTATTAATTAAATAACTCCTTAGAGTGAGAAATAAAGGCAATCTTAGTTCATCAGTAAAGAAAAAAAAAAACAAAAAACGTTTATAGAAAGTGTTTTTGGGGCCGGGGAGATGGCTCAGTGGAATAAGCACTTCCCTGGCAAGCGCCAGGGCCTGAGTTCAATCCCTGGTTCCGCAAAAAAAAAAAAAAAAAAAGAAAGAAAAGAAAGTGTTTTTAGCATTCTATCTCCAGTGCCCACATTTAGGCTGCCTTGCAAGAACCCTATAGTAATGCCTGTGGAGTAGGCAGCGAAGTTGGGTGCCCATTTGGAAGTGGTACTGTGACGCTGTGAGGTCCAGACACAGAGGGTGGAGGATTGGAAGACCTGAATGATGGGATCTGCAGAGAGACTAAGAAGCCATACCACACGTTTAACAATTGATGTTCAAAATACTGCAAGCTCCTGCTGTCCTACGGAGGACACTTAGATCTGTGTGGTTCTGAGGGGGCCCATTGTGCATGGCTGGGTGTTCCCTCTTGGAGCCGCTCCTGCAGCCCAAGAACACAGGCATGGAGAAGGGCGCACTCCGAGAGCACTGGCCTCTTGGCCAGATGCTGGCTCTCGGGCTGCCGGAGCAGGCATGGGCATGACAGCGGCGAGCTTTATTTTCAATTAGCTTCCAGCTAAATCCTCTCATTTATATTTCATTTTAATTGAACGAGGGCTTAATGAGGGAGTAGATTATTTCTGTCTAGGACAAACTGCCAGAGAGGTTTTGGAAGCCATTGTGTCTTCAATTCATAGGAAGAACCAAGTAAGTCTGCACATACTCTTATGACCGAAATCAGACATTCAGTGGTGGTTTTTTTTTTTGTTTGTTTGTTTTTTTTTCCGGGAAATGTCAAGTGGGTAGTAACTTGTTACCAAATGTTACTTTCTAAAACATTCTTATGTGAAAGTCGTTCTTTTAACAAGAACCAAGTTATATTTAAAGGAGTTCTGGAAATGAAATGAGGGGCACAGACTCAAAGTTTACCATTTTGATCATGGCAGAACTGTTTGTATTGACTCAATCAGTCTATCTATAAGCAACATTGCTCCAGTTAAGCAGAGAAATTCCAAATGAAAGTTACCTTAATCTGTGCTTTAATCACACTGCTATCTAACTTGCAAGAGGGGGCTGCTGGAAGTACATAGCCTAGTTATTAATGCCCGCATTAACTTGTCAAGTTAGTTGTAGATGTTAATCTTTCATTTGGATTTGAGTGGCTCACACACGTGGCATAAGAAATCCTTATATAAGCATCCCAGGGTCTGAAGGATGTTTGTAATAGATGTGTGGCCATGTCGCCATGCGTACTTTTAGGACTTTGCAAACTGTCTTAAAATAAACATTGAAAAAGGCTTAAGTAGCTAAAACATTTACCCAGTCCTCTGGGCCCCTTGCAGGGTGACACACTCTGCAGATGACTAGTGTGGCAAGAAGGACGGGCCCGGCTCACAAATCAGACCTCAGCCAGCCTTCCTGTCATAGTCAACAGAAACGCGTATGCAGCTCCTTTCCCAAAGGGAGACAGGTTTTTAATACTTTCATGATAAAGCTGATTTTAAGGTGGCATCTGGAAACGCCCCATTTCTCTGAAGCAGTCAGCTGCAGCACAGGGTCACGGCTGCAGGCCCACCTGCAAGGTGTGTCCACTCTGGCTGGGCCACGGGCAGATGCACAGGCTGTGACATGGGCGCCAGTGAGGAAGCCACCTGCAGGGCAGTGGAGCGCTTGGGCGCTTGGTGGCTCCGCCACTGCTGCATCTGGCAGAGCAGGGTAAGTGCCACCTCTGCTGCCCACAGGTGGTGGCTGTAATCCCACAGGCCAGAGGCAACAGCTAGGGCTTGAGTAGGAATGATCGGTGTCAGGGAAATGCTCCAGGCCGAAAGAGAAACCAGCGTTCCAGGGAAAGGGGAAAGGCTCAGGCCTGGCTACTGTAGGTCTCCCCCAGATTCACAATTACTGCAAGACAGAAACAGAGGTTAAAAACTCCTAATTCCATCATGTTTGCAGTAGGAGGAGAAGGTGTTTGCATGGTGAATGAATTCCAAAGCCAGCTCCGCTCGGCCAGGTAGTCTGAGGAGATTCTAGTAGACTGTAACTTCTTCACGTGTCTCCCGTTGAGGTCAAGCTCGATTTCACTGTGTTTTGTCGGTCACTCCAAGCCATGTGAAAGCCTGTAAATGACTATACACAATAACTGGACATGCGGGAGATTCTAGGACAGCGCTACTGTTTACAATGTATTCTACCTGTGTGAGGGGAGCAAGCCAAAGAAATGGACTGCTTTTTAACTTTCTCACTTTCTCCTCTCTGTACACATTCACACATTCCAGACCTGGTAACCCTTCTGTATTTAAAACTAAAAATGAGCTGGTATTACTCACAATATAAATGACCTAAAAAGAGCTACCTGGGGTAGCAGATATTAATGTTCCTGCACTTGGCAGGAGCAGGCCTTCGGAGAGACAGGTGATAAATGTAATTGTGTCTTCCCCTTGCCAATCATAGCGGGAGACCTTAAACTAGATAGAAGGTGCGCTGCTGCGTGGGCTCCTCTCCGCCACCCCACGCTTGGCTGCGGTGTCACCTAACCATCCACACAGCTGTGCCAAGCAAGCTAATAAATTAACAGCGTGTCAAGCTCCCCTTCAAAGACCCATTTCTCAAAGTCGTTGGGGAAGGGGCGGAGCTTGTGCAGTTCATTCTAAGTCTCAACTGTGCACTTCTTGTCCCCTCAGTACTAGGGTTTGAAACCAGGGCCTACTCCCAGAGCGACACCTTCACACCCCCGTGCCCTTTTATTTTCATTTTGAGGCTGGGTCTGCCTAGGTTGCTAAGTGACCCAGGCAAGACACAGTCTTGTGGTCCTCCTGCCTCAGCCTCCCTGACGTTATAGGAAGTTGGTGTCATGGCTGCCTCTGTGCACCAACGTCAACAGCTGAGGAGGCATCCATGAGACAGAGGTGAAGGTGCTGCTCTTCTGTCAGCAGAGGTCCTCAGTGAATGACCACATGAACTCCTGCCAGGCGGCAGCAGCCACCCTGCAGGGAGCTGAGCACATGGCTGTCCAGGGGAAGCCTTCTTGTCGGGACAGAGGACACGGAGTCCTGAAATCCAGGCCCAGAAGGGATTGTGGGCTGCTGGTGCCCTGGGAGCAGCATCCCACCAGGAGAGAAGCAGGCAGCCGGGAGACCTGTTGAGGATGTGGCTGCAGGTGCGGGGTGGACGGGCCCAGGAGGAGCGGCTGCTGCCAGCAGAGGGAATCCTGTGGTGGAGCCAGAGAGCAGAGGGGCGTGGCAGCTTCTCATGCTGTGTGTCCCAGGGTCAGACAGGTTTTGGGGGTGCTGTGTGGGCTCACAGTTGGACTCACAGTCTGGGGCCACTTGTCCCCTTGCCTTGTGCCTGTGGCGAGGCAGAGCAGCATGAAGCGAAGCTTCTCGAATCCTCCTGTCCAGGAAGCACAGGGAGCAGTTGAGAGTCTGGGTTCTAATACCTCGCTAAGGCTGTGCCCCCAGTGACCCAGCTTCCTGTACTCTGCTCCACCTCCTCAAAGTTCCCCTGTCTTGCAATAGTGCCACCAGCCAATGACTAAACCCACAGATGCTGTAGGAGGAATCTGAGATCCGAAGGTAGGGCAGAGATGACAGAGCCACGGGAGGAACTCGGCACCTATGACTGCAGTGTGTGGAGGAATGGCTCCCTGAACAGCGCCTAAGATTGGGCGGAGCAAAGTGGGGAGACAAATGTGTTCCCTGCAGAGCTGTCTGGATGGGATGGTGGGGAATCTCGGATGGATTCTGCAGATATGGAAACAGAGACAGAACAGAACTTGCTGTGAGTCCAAGTTAGGAATCAGTTTGGAATCCAGTGTTTCCAGTACAGGTGTAGGCATGCCTCTGCCTTTGCCCATTCCTGGGAGTTCTGTCTTCAGGTTGTGTCTTCTCATCTGTAACAACAGCTGCCAGGCTGCTTGCTGACTGCATTCCCTGGAAGGTGCCCAGCCTGTGGCCACGCTTGCTCCCAGAGGAGGAGGAGCAGGACGAGCCCTTCCGGTCGGTCACTAGAATCCAGGATCATGTGTGTGGCAGAGCACTTCTGGGTCAACTGCTGTCTGAGCCAAAGCCAGTAGCACAGGTGCGGGATGTGGAGCAGCCTTTAGCCAGGAGCTGAGGGCTTGGGCCCACACCCCACACTCGACTAGCGTTCAGGTTAAGATTGAACTGCACAGTGCATTTAGAGCAAACAGCACGGTCTTATCTTTCTCTTCACCAAAAGTCGGCATGAAGGATGTCTTTTAGGTGCAGGATGTGTATTTTCCTAGATCCAGTAGAAAGAAAATATTATCTTCTATACCTGAAGTCTTCCTTTTTCTAAAGTTTGGATCCAAGTGAACAGATTCCAGGTTGACTAAGGCAAAGAGATCTTTGCCCGTCATGTCAAAACAGAAGTGGCAGGAGGGTCACTGGCAGCAAACTGGGTGCACCTTTAGATATGCCAGCAGGGAGCCCAGCAGGGCTTCCAAAGGCCTGGGTCAGTGCTGAGTGGGGTCTGCTGAGATACACGACAAGAAAGTATTGTAAAATTAAAAGTAAGTTGTACTGTCGTTTATAAAGCCATGTCTGGGCTCTTTGTGGTAACTGGGACAGAAACAAAACAAAATGATACAAAATAGAAAAAATAATTGCCCTGTAACTCCAAATATACATATATGTGTGTACATGCAGAAACACATACGTACGTACATATATATATATATATATATATATATATATATATGCATATACATGCTAGGAAATTCAGGGACTAGGAAGCTCTATACTTTCTTTTCATCCTACATTATCTTGCTTGTGCTTATTTCTCCCTGGAGCTTCTGTCATCTCTCTACATAACTTAGCAGGTAATTGAACAATTAAAAAAAATAACGCTGCCTTATACATGTACGTCAGAAATTATAGCCAGCGTTCCCAAACTGGCGCACTGGGCCAGCCACAAGGGACCGGCGTGGCGGTACACCCCTATAATCCCAGCGAGGGGAAGGCTGAAGACTGGAGCATCCCTGAGTCTGAGCTGCGTACTGAGACCCTGTACCAAATACATAAATAAAAATAATTAAAAGAAATTCTAGCCAGTGTTGAAATTCCCAAGTTTCCGAAAGACGCAGTTGCTGACGTTCAGTTGGGGGAGCTGCCTGTCACATGTGGTCCCACAAAGAGAAAAGCCCTGCTAAGCCACGGAGCTCATGGCAGTCACAGGAGGAAACAGCACACCGAGTGACAGGCGCTGGATTGCGCCTGTAGTCGGAGGCATAGCAGAACTGATGTTTACATCGGACACAGCCATTTACTCATTTTTTTCCACAAGAAAAAGTTAATGCAATGAGCAGCCTCTGTCCTTACCCTGTAATTTGAATATTTCAGACTTGATGGGCTTTGCTGTCCCTGGATTCATGATAGGGCAGACTCATGAGTATCGGTACTGATGCAGTAAAACAGAATTAAAAAAAAAATCCACAGGCACAAGTCCACTTCTTCAAAGAGATGGAAACTTTTCACTTTTTGTTTATGCATTTGGCTTGATTTATAAACTCTCGCTCTTGGACACATTACATAAAACTGGAAAGAATACTTTGTGGCAACTTCGCAGCGACACACACACGCTGGAAAAGAAGATCCGCTCGCTTGTATTGGAAATAACAGGGTGACGTTCTGTAGTCACGTGCTGCTGAAAAGTTAGGTCAAAGAAAGGACAGAAGGGTGCCAGGCTAGAAATCACCAGCTCTACGGCTTCTGTTTCTCTGGCTTTGTCCTTGAGTTGAAGTTATCGAAGGAATTTCTATCAGAAAGGCATGTTTTGAGTGAGTATTATAAAATGCCAAGGCGCAGTGTGATTACTCATGTCAGCATTTTAAAAAATGTATCAGTTATTTAGGTTCTTAGTAAGAAATCTAGAACACTAATTTATGAGAGTAAATTCCATTGGTCAGAGCAAAAATGGATCACAGGTAGCCCCAGAGCTGAGAAAGCTTTGATATTTGCTAAAATCTATGAATCCACCACTTTCTGATCCACCTTGCGCTGCTCTGAATCTTTCTTGGTGTTGAAGATCTCGCCCTCCTGGTGTCTGGGTTTCCGCGGCCTCTTCTTCCTGAAGTAAGCATCAGTGAGGTGTTTGGGGATTTTCACTTTGCTGATACCAATTTTGTAGAGGTGCAATGACAATTTTCTGGTGCGTTCTTCATAGAGGAACACGATTAAGGCTCAGAGGCCCCGTCACAAGTTGCAAACCGCTGGCCAACTGCTGCAGGAAGACCACTCTCTTGCCTCTGTGACACCCGGTGAGGATGATCAAGATGGTGCCAGGAGTGAGGCTAGCTCCAAGTTTCCTCACATGCTGACTGAAGGGCTTCTTGCCGTGGCTCAAGAGCTTTTGGGACATCTTCAGTAGGGCCGTACCTAGGCATTCTGCGAAGCTTAGCCACCCGGCTACCTCCATTCTTGTCCCCACCGGTGGTGTGATCGTAGCAGAACTTTCTCCTTTTTCTTCTCAACTTTGATCTAGCAGCTGTGTACCTTCTCTCGTACAAAGCCTTTCTGGAACACATAGCAGATCGGGACTATTTACCAACCAGGACAGGATTTTGGCTGCAGTGGAGCTGCCCTTTCTTGGACTTTTTTTGCCTTCACCTTACCCTTTTTACCAGTACCACTGGTAGCGGCCTTCTCGGCTGTGGGTTTCTTCTTTTTAGTGTCCGGCTTCTCAGTTTTTTCATCTGCCATCTTGCAGGATGGAAAACAGAACTGAGTTTCCAGTATCTCAGCATTTAAGCAGAAATCCGGTAAGTGGCTGTGACCGGCTCAGACCCATCTGCTGGTGTCTGAAAGTTAACTGGCGTCCTCGGAGCCCTTCCTCCGGACAGTGAGCGGACTGCACCAGAAAAGCGGCCCGAGCTTGGTCCTGGCCACGTCTGCTCTTCCCACGGAACTACACAAGAGGCGTGTTCCGCTCCCTGGAGCCAGCTCTGGAGAAGACAGAGTGCCTGTCCTGCGCTCTCTGCCCACTCGGCCTCTGCCTGCGAGCCTGCCTCTGCGTGTGAACACGGGAGACACCAGAATACGTTTGCTCTCGGTGCACAGACCATTCCAGCATCTACTTTGTGGCAGGAATGCCGAGGCTCGCTTCGGGCGGCAGGCGCCCTGCAGGGATGCGTGCTGGCCTCCGGAAAGCAGGCGGCTCTGCTGCAGAAGACAGCTGCGCTCCTCAGCGTCCGGACGCCGCTCCTCAGAGAAGCCGTGAGAGGTGTTTTCCTTGCTTGACCTCAATGCCCCTATTCTGTAGTGTGCAAATGCTGCAGTGAGTGTGTCACAGAGCTCGAGCGAGTCTTTTTATTTTTAGCATTGTATTTTTCTCTGTTTCATTACATTGCTCACTTTTAAGCGCATTTAAAATTATATTGATTTAAAATTAAGTTTTTTGGTTCTTTTTAGATATATGTAATGATCATATTCATCATTGGAAATGTGTACCTGTACACGTAATATATGTGGTTTTATCATTTATTTATTTAGTTAGTTAGTTCAGAGTCTCGCAGTGCGGCTAGGACGCGTAGTGGGCTTCCTGTCTCACCCTCCCTCCCCAGTGCGGGGATTGCAGGCGTGCACCAACACGCCTGGTTTTGGTGGCCAGCGCAGCAAGGCCAGGGCTGCAGGGCCAGCCAGCATGGCATGTGGTCCTTGTACTTGCCAGGCAGGTGCTTAGGTCCCTGAGCTGTCCCCCAGCCCCTACATGATACACTTTGGATCTTCTTTTTGTACATTCCCCTTCCCTCCTACCCACCCCTCTTCCTCGCCTCCTTATTTATAAAGCTTTGCTTCCATTTTGTTTATTTTAAAGAGAATGACAAAAAGTAAAAATGGTACAGAATTTCAAAACAAGAGGATAAGAAGTTAATGGGGGGCGTTGTGTGGCACGTTGATGTCCTCAAGGTCATTGCTCAGCATGCTAGATACAGGCGTGCAGGGCTGGCCAGACAATAGGAGCACTTCCCACTCCTTTCAATGAGCTAATAGAAATTACTAGTATGATTATCTTAGCTACCTTGTGCCTATATGTGTGTGTATATGTGTATGTATATGTGTATGTATAGGCGCAAGATATATATATATATATATATATATATATATATATATATATATTCCTTCTTTTTTTCTCTCTCCCATCTCAGTTATTTGTTTCTTTTTAAAATTAATTTTAATGAGAAAGAAATAGCAATGAGACAGTTTCAAAGCAGGTTAATAGGACAGTTACAATAATTAATCCATTGCAAAATGTTGTCTTCGTAATAACTATTCAGAATACAAGACAAACAAGAGGTCTTGTCTAAACAGTATTGGTACATCCTGTTTTTTCCTTTGTCTTTAATCCGTTATTCTCCTTTCCCTTCCTTCCTGCCCCCACCTCTCGTTCGTCCTTGCTCTTGAGCATTTTCTTGCCATGTCACGATATCTACTGCACGTTCTGGTCCTTAGTTATGCGTTCAGTATCACAGCAGCGGGACAGTGTGATATTTGCACGTGTGAGTTGGATGTATTTCACTTAAGTAGTGTCATGTACATGGAGGTTCTGTGTAGGTTACACCCTTTCTATGGTCACTCTCAAGTCCTGTATTGGAAATATTTATGGTTTTTAGTACCTAAAGTGCAACGGAAACAGTTCGGATTCTTTAGGGAACATCGTATTCTGTATGAGTAGAATGAAGATATCCTGCTTAAAGCATCATTCAAAATGAAACAAAAGGGCCAGTGAGAGCTCAGTGGGCTCAGCACCTGCTTAGTAAAGTGAAGGGACAGGGTTGGATCCCCAGCACCACATGCCACACTTGCCAGGCCCCGGGTGCACTGGGCGGGCCACCAAGACCAGATGTGGTGGCACATGCCTGTAATCCCAGCCCTGGGAAGGCAGGGGGATCACTACAAGTCCGAGCTGCATGGTGAAACCCTGTGCCAAATACATAAAAAAGAAAGAAACTTATGTTTTAAACTGTCTTATCTTGGCCACATGGACAAGCTGAAAACTTATATAACAAGAACTCAAAATCAATCCTCCCTTTGCTTTCACCGGGCTCCTCAAGCCCCTGTTCCACAGAGAAAGTGCCCCTGCTTGCATCCGCTATTGCCTGAGCCTTGGTTGGTCAGCAGAAGCTAGGGGACAGCGTCAGCCTGGTTTACCCTGCTCCTCCCTGCGGTGAAGGAGGCTTAGCCAAGCGGTGGCAGGGGACAAAGGGGAGCTCTATCCCACCACTGTCCGCATCATTGCTTTCGAGAAGGGGCTTGAACAGCACTCGATTTGTGTGAGGCCCAAAGCGGAGGTTACATGAAAAAAGTGTGCATATCACATAAGCTTTGTGGGCCTGTGGCTGCCTCCTGCTCTCCTCTATTCATTACAAACCCTCCCAATTGTTGCAGTTGCTATCTTCATTTTCAGCATTGAAACCCTAAGCTGTGAAGGGCCTCCTGATGGTTACAGGGTGAGGCCCTGCCATTGCCCTAACTGCGGTCACCTTGCCACTAAAGTGCCCTCTCCCTGCACGGGGAGCCAGAGCTCCATGCTGGATTACAGACAGCCATAGACCCCAGGGGTGAGCAGACATGGTGGGGCTCGCTGCAAATGGCCCAGCCTCACATTTCTGAGTTCCCGGATGAGGGACGTTAGGACAGGCTTGGTCCTTGCTGCCCAGCTGACTGTCTCAGCGTGTAGGTTGAGGGAACCTTTGAGGTTGAGCCACGAGGGAATTCAGGGTGATGGGCAGGAAAGTGAGCCATTTTCCGCAGAATCTGCTGCTCTGTAACTATTCAAGGGAGATGCTCTGTGGCAGCGCTGCGTTAGCGCCTCTAAAATGTCCTGTTGTGTAAGATGGACACGTGATTTGTTATCTGCCAATTAAAAGCAGTTTGTTGCTAAACAAACAACAAAGAGGATAACCCCTGGTGGCCACCCAAGGCTTAAGAAACACCCTGATACATTTTACACTACCCTGTACAATGCAAAAGAGGAAAGTGTGCGTATCACACTATTGGTTACACCGTGCTGGTACAACCAGTATCCCTTTTGTCAAATCTTGTGCAAGTTGTTCTCCAAGGTTTCAAAACTTTCATAGTGTTATTTCCATCACTGCTTCTCCCTGAATTTAGGAAAATGTCAAGATGATTGCGTATGAAAGCATTTCTACTACAGAAAATAATCCTCTTGTGCATCAGGCTTGGTGTTGCGAGGTGAAGCCAGGGACCTGTGGCGCTAGCCAAGGAGAAGACTCTGCAGGGAACTGTGTATATTACAGCCCTGTGACAAGAAACCTCTTCTGGGCACCTTGAGGACTTTGGAAACTACCTGGGTTTCTAGGACGATTTGGTTTGTGATTCTGTCCCACAAAGATCCCTCACTTGAAGGCCTGCGTGTCTGGCCAGAGTGGCCCCCGCTGTTGTACCTGGATACATGCCCGAGGTTGGCGCTCTGTGGAGGTTCACGCCTTCTCCTGTGGGCACTGTAAATTACTTCTACAGAAAATTATTATGATGTCTACGTCTAAAACCGAAGAGCACATGCATGGATCCCCCAGTAATTTAAAACAAGCCCAATTTTCAGATGGGAGAAAGACAGCTGATTTACACAAACATGTCATTATGTGTATATACTGCCGCTCATCTCTTTGGGCTCCAGTTTCTACTTTTCTCCCATAAATACCGTCATGCTGCAGGATACTTGGCGTTCACAGCACTGCCTGACCCGACGCCCTGTGCAGAGATGGAGGGGAGGGACAGGATGCGAAGCACAGGGCTGCGACGCCATTGGCTGGTCTGAGCCTTTCTTCAGGACTGGTTACCTTGCGTGGGCTCTGCCACTGAAACCCAGAGAATGATAAGAAAGATGCATGCCCAACCCCACTCATGTTTCACTTGTCCTAGGACACACTGCATGGTGACAGCCACTTGCACTAGAGCAGAGTTTCCGGTCAGCATGGAGGAGCCCAGAAGGATGGATACTAGGCAGAAGGTGGCAAGCTACATCCGTAGCTTACTCACGGGCAAGCTACGTCCACTGTGGACCTGGCCATGTTCAGGGTGTGCCACATTCCAGGCCCACCCGGGAGCGTGCTGAGGGGTGGGCAGGTCCTGCTCAAGCAAATGTTCAATTTACATGAAAATAATGACATTTAGGTCTTTCTGGGTTGGTTAAATTCCTCTGAACCTTAAAATGGCCTCTTGCTAAGGTTTGTGGAATCAACACGCAGGAAGAGAGTGGTTGGAGAAAAGCAACTCCTCAGAATAATAAAAATCAAATCTCTTAGCCTGGGTAATACTCCACACACAGAAGCGCGTGTCACTCTGTGGGGAGTTAGTGGTGCTTGATTTCTTTTATCTGAGAGAAATAAAGTGTGGAAGTTTAAAGCTCCAGTTTTATATGTAGACGTAGATTCCGATGGGAACACCATGCTGTCAGGGAAGAATGTGCAGAAATTCTTAAAAATCCTCCTAAAGAAGATAAATTCCTATAAATTCACACTGCATGTATTTCATACAAAATACCAATATTTTGATAGACTTGAAATATTACAACACAATTCAGAATGGAATTTGAATTTTCCTCTCTCTCTCTCTCTCTCTCTCTCTCTCTCTCTCTCTCTCTCTCTCTCTCTCTGCAGTCCCACTCAGGCCCTCACCCTTGCCAGGCAGGCACTGTGCCTCAAGGTGTACCCCCAGGCTGAATATATCTTCCTAATACCGAAGGACCCAGCAGCCCGCCCATTCGGAAGGGCTGAGGACAGATCCTGCCCACCTGGGGTCAGACCTCCATGTGCACACAATGGAGGAGAGGCGCACAACCTGACCCTCACTGTCACTGGGGGGCCGCAGCTGCTCTGCAGCTCTGTGTGCCGTGAGAAGGGCCTCGGTGCGGGGACTCCCCTCAGAGCAGCCTTGTTAGGGTCATTTTCTAGGCCTGCCTCCATCTTATAGATTCCTGGACGCACCTTTCCGATGTGAGCTTTATCTCCAAAGGCGTTTTTACTAAAGTATCTCTAAATACATTCATTTCCCACAATGTGGAAAGGTGGTTTAATCATTTGAGTCAGATGGCTCAAACAGTTGTGGGAATAAAATCATTTACAGTAAATTTGAGCTTATTTAGGATCGAAGATAATGATCTCTTTATAGGGTTGTCCTATTTCATTGTGAGATCTTCAGGCAAGTTATTGCTGAAGACTTAAAAATACTAAGGTAGGACGTGTGGGTTTGCCTGGTAAACTACTCCGATTGTCCTCAACTTCGCCATTTATTGCACTTAATTTCTTCCTCCTGTGCTTCTTATTTCTAGAAGTCTTAGAGCTGATGATTGCTCTTTCCATATCATGGTACTAAGTGGTTGGCATCGAGTATCATGATATTGTGTTAACATTTAGGAGTGATATTTTATTAACCATTTTCCAGTCCTACACTGAAAAGCCCAAAGCAGCTAGCTGGATAAGAAAAGCTGTTCGCTGTGCTCACCACTGAGGGCACAGGGTTGGGTGTGGCAAAGAGGACAGCAGGGTGCATCGCTAGGGAGCTGAGACCCCCTGGCCCAGCCTCCTTGGGGTGTCATGCCTCCCACACCCTGAGGGTCCAAGCCTCTGTCACAGTGGCCTTTTGGGGACCCCGTCCACATTCATACCGGGGCAGACAGCAAGCTAATGCTCATGACTGGCTGTCACAGGTCGGACGCAGGCGTGCTGAGATAACCAGGGAGGGCATAAGCAGGAGCACCTCCCAGCAGCTGTGGGCTGCTCGTGCGTCGGGGGGGGGGCACCTGTCGACTGCCCACGTGTACGCAGCGGCAAAGTCATCTGTTATTTTTTTCTGCCAAGGTTTCAAAATGAGTGTAGATTGCATCTAAATGGTAGTTCGATTTCTTCTAGATCAAGAGACTATTTCTGAATATAAGGATGGCTAAATTATGCCCTGCTTTGATGTCAGATAAATCTTAACCTTGCAGGATTTTGATTTCAAATCAGAGACTTTAACTCTACAAATACATTTCTGTACTCGCCTTTTATAAGTGATATGTAAAATGTGAGTTCAATACATACATCTCTGGTTTTCTTCTATTAAACCATTTCTCACTGAAATGGGGCTATATTATACATGTATACTATATATAATATATGTATATGTATGCTTAATCCTGTATCTACCATTATTCGTGGATCATAGCAATCAGGTGCTCAAATTGTAATAAACTAAATAAGCAAACTAAGCAACAAATATATGCATAGCCCAGGATCTTATTACATTGCCTCTGGTGATAGTAATTTTTAATATTTTTATAAAAACTTCCTTCTGCTGAGTCACAGAAAGTTGTACTTGCTAGACCTCACATGGATGGCGGCCACATGAATGGTGTGTACCAGCATATATGCGCAAACACACGTATGTCCTTGCATGCATAGTATGTTGTCCAGATGGTCACTGATGCAAACATTTGTCATGAGTAAAAAGTTAACAAATTTGTAGGATATTCATCATTCATATAGTGAACTTACTTCACCGAACGTGACAATGAATGACAGTGGAAATGCTTACTAACTTGCAGCGTCTAGCTCAGCTTCTTGTCTCTAGATCTGACGTCACAGTTTCTTCACTCAGCGCTGGAGGAAGTTGGCTTTTTTAATGTTTATATACCTGTCTTTCCTAAAGAAAGAATTAAATGGAAAAACTTTAGCATAGCGAATAAGCAAATGGACAAGAGGGGTGAAGGTGTGTGGCCAGAAGGAGGGTGTTGGAGTGCTGGAGGAAAAAAGGCTGCTGCTGCAAGTAGCATAGGTCAGAGACAAAGCAGGCAGGCAAGCCAAGCACCGCAAGGTTTCGCTTCTGTGAGGAGCTCCAAATGTGTATATATACAAACAAAACAAGAGCGATGCCGAATACAGATGGAAGGACACAGGACGGTAGACCTCAGAGCATGGGAAGGGGACACCAGACAGGGGCTCTGGAGGCTGGGAAAGGAGGAACCGCGAAGGCGCCGTGCTCTGCCCCTGCACCCAGCCAGGCAGGAGCGCACGTCCTGTGTACGCAGACGGACACCAGCAAATAGAAACCCTAAGAAGGAATGTGCATAAGCTAAGGGAAGCACCTAAACTGGACACTGGAATTTCCAGCGAATGAAGTAAAAAATGATATGCTATGTCATTTGCAAGCTGTAGATACCAGAGTAAGTCTGTCGCCTCTTGGGACAGCCCCATGGCCAGCACAAGCAGGGAGCCCAGAGCGAGGTCCTCGGTCCCGCCAGCCGGTCTCTGTGGCTTCAGCGCCACTAGAGGCCCAGCAAGCACAAGCTCACCCAAAGGGAAGGCCGCTCAGGGCCCAATCTTGGCTCGCCTGGCCCAGGAGCTTTGTGTGTGCTCTGGAATGGGGGCGGCTGGCCACTGTAGATAGGGACAAAGCTCACACATCCTCGGGTGCAGTCTTTTCTCAACATTGATTTTCTTTTTGTAATTTCAGATTTTAAAATCACTCAAAATAACAATATTGATTTTCTTAAAACATGTGTTTTAATCCACATGCTGTCCTCTTCCAGCTGTCAATGTCTCAGGAGTGGTGGCTTCCGCTGCGTGGCTCCGGCTTCCAGGTACATCCAGCAGTCTGTCTGTCTGCAGCCATCCTCTCTGCCTCTGGGCGGCACTCTTCCCATCCTGGGCTCAACGCCTATGACTGGTGGGCTGGCGTCCCCCGTCCACACTGTGCCCTCTCGGGATGCCTGGTCTCTGCACACGGTGGTGCGTGCAC
Source organism: Octodon degus (assembly GCF_000260255.1). Taxonomy (NCBI): domain Eukaryota; kingdom Metazoa; phylum Chordata; class Mammalia; order Rodentia; family Octodontidae; genus Octodon; species Octodon degus. Next base: position 2,836,863 of record NW_004524731.1, read on the forward strand.
CCTGCAGGGTGCACCTGGTCTCAGACAGCTGCGCCTGGGCTCACTGCACATGGATTCACTTTTCATACCTGTGCAGGGCGCGGCTAAAATCCCAGGTCAAGATTCCTATCCAGCTGCAGGCTTGATAGCCCGTGAATGTCGGAGCCTTTCCTTTGCCACCACGGTGTCACAACAGCATGGCGCGACAGAAGACTGGCTCAGATAAAAACCACCTGCAAAGACAATTCTTGATTTTCGTGTACAGTATTTTCATTAGAGGTCATTCCTGCACGTTCCCAAGTAGGACGAGCTGGCGCATAAGTGGCTGGTGTTTCGTGCTCTAGTGCACGTGACTGAGGGGCAGCCTTTCTGGGTGTAGACTCAGCCTCCCAAACCCTGCAAGTAAGAGGGGTGCAGCATTTGCAATTTGAACCCAAAGGTCTTCATGGACATTTGAGTGACACCAAAGGGCTGCCACAAGCTGGGACTGTCACCGCGACTCTCTCACAGTGCTGTGCCATATTTATAAGCTGCCCATAAACACTGTCAGCAATATCCGCTGGTGTTGAAAACAAGGACTTAATTTGATACCAGCCCCTGTTCTTGTAATCCTAATGCGCTAACATTCTATTTAGTTTTCTAATTGTGGTCATAGATGGAGCTGCCTCAAAGTGCTCCTGTGGAGAGTACTCTACTTTCTTTTATGGAAACATTTTTATGCCCTGAGTTATCTTCCTGACTTCATCAGACGCCTGCTAAGCACCACCTGGCTTTTTGGCACGGGCACCTGATTTCAAGTGTCGCTTTGCCTAAGCAGGGCGAGCGGGGTCTCTCCTGCACATGAGTGCCCACAGGTGTGGCTCTGGCGTGGTGCCAAGCCAGGGCGCAGCCCAGCACAGGGCCCCCTGTGTCCATGGACACACCTGCTGTTCCCCGCAGAAGCCCTGTGAAGATTGGCTCCTGCCTGGTACCTGCGGTGTACTGAAGAGATTCGAGCAACTTTGCGGTCGGCAGGATGCCACCCTGACAGCTGAGTCGCCGTGTGGCAAAGACGCCAAGTCTTCTATGCATCAAGTGTCTCTGCTGAAAGCCGAGTCTCTGCCAAGGCTATCCAAATGGACGTCTGTCCCTAGCCGGGATAGCACGTGTGCAGCTTTTCCTAACCTGCTGCCCTGGGACTTTTGCACTCCCATATTCTGTGGGCTGGAATGGAGGGAAAGACCCTGAGGGAGAAGGCCCCAGATCTAGCTGTGTGGAATGCCTGGTGAGGCTGCAGCCTGGCCGCCTGGGCGGAGCCTTGGGCCAGGGCACCTCATAGCTGTGGCCTGGGTGTGAGTGGCCTCATGGAGACCCAACAATGTGAACGTGTGCCAGCAGTTAGGAGCGGAGCACATTCCTGCTGGGGCTGACAGCTCAGTGTGGATGCTTCAGTGCCCAGCGCAGGCCCCAGGATCTGTGGTCCTCGGCGTGTGCGCCACACTGCCAACAATGGCACCACTCAGTAAATCCACGCACGGAAACCTGCTTGTAGGGTCACAGAAGGGGCAGTATCAGTCAGCACAAGTGTTTGTGTGAGGATTTCCTTCATATTTATATCTGTGGTAGGGACTTGGCCCAGCGGGAAGGCATTTGTCTAGTACACATGAGACTCTGGGTTCAATTCCCAGCACCCCACAGAGAAACAGCATACTGTAGTGCATGGCACTGCACAAAAACATGTGCTCATTGTGTGCCACATACATATTTCTCACATACATGACGTGGAGTGCTCAGATTCTGAGGTCTTCACTCTGCAGGCCCAGGCAGCAAAATCCACCAGGCTTGGCCTGACTAACCATGAGGTCTTCAGTGCTTTTATCAGAATGCGATACCCAGCTATTGCCCACAGTTAGAGATGGGGCAGAGGTGCACCTCCTTCTTTGGATGCCCCCCTTCACATGTCTTTGACTTGAGAGTGTTTCACGCTCTTGTCATCATACAGCAAAGAGAGCCGATGACTTCACCGTTCCCAGGGCTGTCCTCCCTCCCCACCTCCCACTGCTGCAGCTTGCAAGTCTGTTTAGGTAGTTATGTAAGCTGGGAAACAGACACATGATGATCTTAAATACGAGAGGAGGTCATTCCTATTAGTGTTTGCTCCTCGGCTTTCTCGTGAGGCATCAGTGTCTCACACAGGAGCTGCTAGAAACTTAGCAGATAGCAAAAGGAAACTGCTCCATCTCAGGTTTCTAAAGGCAAAAATAAAATCTTCCCTCTTCACCCGGTGCATGTTTTTGCAGATCACACTATAATTTAACAGAGATTTTCAGGCTGTAAATATTGTCAAGTCATGATATGTTTTTTGCATTTTACCTTCCCTGTGCCTTGTAGGGAGAAGGCACTTAGCTAATCTGGGTGAAGTTCGTCATCTGGAGCTTCCAAACTTCGCTCCAGCTTACTGACTGTCAGCTGTCTCCTCGAGATCGGTTTTCAAGAAAACACATCACACCTAACACATAAAATAATAATCGCAGAATTTATAGTTTAAAACCTTAATTGGATACAATTAATTAGTGCTTCAGTTTTTAGATCCCTTTGATAATTACATTAATTAAGAAGGATGCACAAAAATTGGGTTCTATCCAAACAGCAATCCCCCTCGCAGCTGCTGGCTTCAGGAGCGCCTCTTGTATGATGCCCCAAAGAACCTGGTGGCGAGGGTGGCATGAGGACTGGCAGTGCATGCAGGATTCTGGGATTTGTGGACAAGGCCCAGGCTTGTAGCTTTGTCGGTTGTTCTTCCTAAATTAATTACAGTCAGGGAAAGCAGGTGAGTGGGGTTCGAATGCACAGAATTCTTCTGGTGGCATGAAATTTCATCCTGGCTGGCGATGCACACTGCCAACCCAGCCAGGGGGAGGAGTTGGTGACTGAGCTGTGAATGCTGAGTCAGTGACATCCCTTGCAGGGTTCTCAGATGGGGCTGCTGCTCAAGTCCTGGCTTCTAGGATGGTCTTCCTTCTTTGCTTCATGCTGCCAGTCTTCAGTGACGTAGGTACCTAGTGGTAGGTACCTACTATCTCTCTTAGCGTCTAGGCACTGTACTGGGTATCTGGAAAATCATAAAGGAAAAGACATGAATTTGCTTGCAGAAGTGCTTCTAGTCAGAGGAGCCACGAGGGAACAAACATGGTTTTCCCCGTGGCACAGAATGAGGCTGGCAGTAGGACTCTCGGGCCTGTGAAGTCAAAGCCAAACAAAAACCTGGCACCATCTGTGGGGCTGTGGGGGCTCTGCAAAGAAACTGTTTGCAAAACTCAGCATCCCATCCGTGGTCTGATTTATCCACTCTTCTCTGGACCCTGCCTTGTGAGCTCTCTCTCTCCCCCCCCCCCTCATTTTTTAGGCAAAAGTTTCAATCTAGTTGATTTGAAGTAGTGGTACACTGTTACTTCTGGACAAAAAGAGGGAAGGAGGGAGAGAGAAAGGAAAGAAAGAAGAGAAGACGAAAGGAAGGAAGGAAAGAAAGCAGGCAGGGAAGGGAGAGGGGGAACAGAGGAGAGAGAGCAAGCAGGAAGAAACTGGACCTCTTTGGTCACTGACCTAAGTATGACCAGTGCATAGTGAAGAGAGGACAGAAAGAGGAGGGATCAGCACAGCCAGAAAGCCTTGAGGCCCCGCTCCAGGCCATGCGCCTGGCATGTGCAGGACCAGCACCCTCTGGGGCAGGGCAGCTGTCTCTGGCTGAGCTGAAGGTGTCACCGTGAGCCTGGTCCTGCCCCTCACCCCAGCCCCTGGCCGCCTCTACTCCTGCGTCAGGCCTCAGCACCACTCCCTGGAACCTCAGGGAGGGCTCCAGACTCTGGCCTCGTGCCACTGGCCTGACCTGGCTCCGGTTCAGCAGTGTCCCTTTTGCGAACCTCACCTCACCTGGGCATCCCCCTCCAGTGATGTGGGTGTGACTTCAAGTCCAGCCCCCACCTTGCTCTAGAAAATTTGAACACTGTCATTTTTTTTTCTTTGAAGCTATTTTGGACCCTAGAAAAGTATGGGCTTTGAACTAGGTAAGAAGTGGAATTGAGGGATTTTTTCCCCTACTAATTATGTAATTTATAGCAAGCTCATTAATTTCTTGTGGCCTCAATTTCCTCATCTAAAACCTACAAAAATTAACTGTACAGTAGATGGGAATTAGAGCTTTCAGGGAAGCACAGAACCTGGCATATTGCAAATGTTCAAAAGATGACAGGATTGAAAGAAGAAGAAAAAACAAACAAAACAAAACAAAAAAAAAAAACATAGCCCGGACTGAGGAGATGGCTCAGTAGAATAAGGGATGTGAGTTCAATCCTCAGTTCTGGAAAAAAAAAAAAAAAAAAAAAAGGCAGGGTTCATTTTCGTGCTGGCCTCCATTGTTCTTCGTCCCTCCTTCTTCTCTTGTTGGTAAGGGAGCCCTTCCTCCTAGTGGCGGCGCCCGTAGAACAGCAGCAGAGCAGCTCTCCTGATGGCTTTAGCCAGCCCTGCCCCACGGAGTCCCTGGGTCTGCAAGGCTCGGGTGTGCTTGCTGTGACTTGCATGCCAGGGGCCAGGTACGCGGATGCGACAGGCGCCTGGTGCTGTGTGCGGCTGTGGTAAACGCAGCCTCTCCTTCTATTCATGACAGCCCTTGCGGAATAGTGGCCGGCCAGGCTCCTCAGACTCCCACGAGGGCTGGAGCAGGGCTGTTTGTCTCCCACTGAGGGTCCAAGTCCGTTCCGTGCTCAGAGCTCTGCACTGGCACTTTTAAAACAAAACACAGCAAGCACCTATGAGGTGCTCACTCGGCGCTGTTCTTTCTGTTCCTCGAGTTTTAAGACCAGAGTGTGTACAACCTGTGAACTGATGTTTGAGGAACACTGAAGCCCTTGCCTCGGGAGCCTCAACTGCTTTCGGATTGGCTCCGTCTTGTGCCCGGGGGCGATGGGGAGGCCCTGCGATGGCACCAGATAGCCCCTTTCTCCATGCCAAGGCATCGTCTGTTTTCATATCATGCATGTGCGCTTTTATTATGTACTTGATAACTTTGTTAAAATCCCAAGGTCATATTTATAGCTATTTTCTAGTTAAAGCCAAATACAGATATTCCGTGATGTTACAGAAAGACAGACGTTATTGACATAGACAGGTAGATAGAGATAGATGTCGTAGATAGATGGGTCACATCCAGTAACTCGCAATTTCATCTAAACTCAAGACTCATATCTCAGTAGTACTGAGTGGCTGCGCCTTGAGGGAGGAAGGAAGGGAGCTAGGAAGGAAGGCAGGAAGAAGAGGAGGGAGTGGGAGGGAGGAGGAGAGAGGAAGAGGAGGGAAGAAGGAGAAGGTGAAGGCGGAGGGAAGGAGGAAGAGGTGGAAGAGGAGGGAAGGAGGAGGAGGGAGAAAGAGGAGGGAAGGAGGGGCAGGAGGAGGGGAGGAGGAGAGCAGTAGGTAGGGGAGAAGGAAAAGGAGAAGGAGGACAAGGAAGAGGGAAGGAGAAGGAAGAGGAGGGTAGGAGCAGGGAGGAGGAGGGGAGGAGGAGGAAGGAGAAGAGAGGGGGAGGGGATAGGCCTTCTGGTGAAGGGGCTCTGAACCCGCCTGCCGGGAGGGGCCTATGCAGAGCGCAGACCCAGAGCTGGCGGAGAGCAGGACCTCCCTCAGATGGCTTTTGCGACAATGGGCAGAGACTTCAGCAAGTGGGGAGTGCGGTTGCGGCCACCTGCCCTGGAGGCGGGGTCTTGAAAGTCCTAGGGGCTGTGTGGTCAGGATGACCAGGCACCTGCTGGCCACGGTCGGTCGCTGGGTGATTGCAGGCCTTGCCCTTGCACACAGAGTTTGCCGAAGTCACTTATTCTGGGCGTTACGTAAGATTTCCTCAGGGAGCTCCGCAGTGCTGCTGTCGGGAGGCCCTCGTTCCCTGGGGCTGTGGGGGGCAGGTGTTGGTGGTGGATCTTCACGGACTCGGTAGTAAAGGAAGTTATTAAGGGGTGTTCTTGGCAGGGAAGTGTAGACTTTCATATCAATCATCTAATGCATAAGAAGACACTCCTCGGACCGGCATACAGGCACTGCGCACAGGCCCAGGGCACCGCCAACAGGTCTGCGGGGGAACAGAGACGGCTTCCTGGTGACGCCCCGGGAAAACCGCCATCCGTGGTCTGCGCATCGCTGGGCTGTTCCGTGGCGCGGTGAAGCCCCGCACCCGCACTTCGCGCCAGAGAGGGCTTTGGCCCGAGTTGGCACAGGCCATGCCGGACTGAGGGAGCAGACGGCGGCTGAGGAAACACGAGGGCCCGCGGTGCATGTTAAGGGCCAGAACGCGCCCGCTTCCTCCTGGCAGCGTGTCTGCTGCCCGAGCGCCCGCGACGCCGGTGGCGCCAGCTTCCTACGTGTGGAAGCCAAAAGGGTTTATGCAAGCTGCACTCTCGGGCCACGACAGAGCCCTGCAGGGAACCAACAGGGAAAAGCAGCTGGAAAGCTCAAGGTGTTCCCATTCGAGCAACAACGTGCTTCTAAATGGCACGTGGATGAAGTGAGTCTCTAGAGGTGTGACATTTTATATATTTGTTTTTTGTTTTGTTTTGTATTTTAGGGAAGGGTCTACAGAGTGTTCAGGGTCTCACTATTAGATCAGATTCACACTGATCTGCCTGTTTACAGCCTCCCAAGAGCTGGGATTACAGACGTGCTACAGCCTCCCAAGAGCTGGGATTACAGACGTGCGCCACCACATCTAGTCTCAACTGCCGTCTCAGTGCACCCCAGGGGCACGGCTGGCATGGCAGGCCCTGGGATCGAACCCCTAGCCCCTGTGCCTGCTTGCAGGTGTTTTAATCTGCTGAGCTATTTGGCTGGCTCTACCATTTTATGTACTTGGTACAGGGTCTCGCTGCACAACTCAGACTCGTAGTGATCCTCCTGTCTCAGCCGCACCAGTGCTGGGGTCACAGGTGAGTGCCACCGCGCCACACTCGGTGGTCATCATGACAGACCTGCGGTTCCGGGGCCTGTACTGAGTCTGGGTCCTTGGGCTTGCCAAGCGGGCGCTTAGATAAGTGCATCAGGCGCTTGGGAGCTATCTCCCAAGCCCCAAATATAACATTTTAATTAAATTAAAGAAAAAAAAAACCAGAAATACCTAGTTGTAGGATGCAGAGCAATCAGTAATTATAGAAAAATTTATAGCACTGTGTTTATACATTTATTTGAAAAATACCTAAAGTTAGCGGCTTAAGTATCTACTTTGGAAACCAGAGAAAAAGTATAATTTAATTCTGGAGCAGCAAGAAAAAAAAGTAGATTAGAGATCAATGAAACTGAAAACAGCGGCTGAGACAGACAAGTGAGAGAATCAATGAAAGCCAAAGTACCCTCTTGGAGAAGTTCACCAAAAGTGGTGAAATTCTGTCCTGCCCAGATTAACTGAAGAGAGATAGAAAGAGAAAGTATTACTCCACATACCCTAAAAAGGTAATAAATGGTGGTAGATATGAATTTATGACCACAAAATTTGGTAACTGATGTAGACTAAGTCCTTGACAGGTGTAAACTGCCAACACAAATACACACTTATACTACACAGGCACACACACTCACACAGACACACACATACAGAGACACCACATACACACACAGACACACACAGACACCACACAGACACACATACAGAGACAGACACACACATATACAGAAACACCACACACACACAGACACCACACAGACACACATACAGAGACAGACACACACATATACAGAAACACCACACACACACAGACACCACACAGACACACACACAAATACCACAGAGACACACACACACAGGAAGTACCGTATGTAACCAGAACCATGATAGGTTTATTATAATACACTGAATAAATCATACCCTTCTAACATCACCCATAAAATATAAAATTTATATTAATATTAGGTGAGTAGAAAGCATCGCCTGGACTACCGACATCTCTCGTGCTTCCCCACTTAGGCTTACTTTGCCTGTGCCCAGCCCAGAGCACGATCAACGGCAAACACACACCCGTTTGCTGCCATGGCTCCTAAGGCGCAAGTGGATGGAACACACATGAGCGGCCGTCGGCCCGCGTCTTCCTGACGCTCGGTGCAGTCAGTATTACAAGACATAACCCAAGGGCTGGGCGACGTAGGGACAGATACATTTACCTAACCTGAAACTTGCATTGCTGCATTTAGAAGCCAGCTTAGGAGGGTACTTCATGAGGTCTTTTGCTCTGGAAACTCACATGAGCCTTGGGCAGGTGGAAGGCAGATTATTTGCATGTGCGCCGAGGGAGGTAGGACAAAGGCTCCAGGCGGCAGAGGTGGGCAGGGATGGGAGCCACGGCCTCCTGGGCTCGCACATGGAGAGAGGTCCCCAGCACACCTCTACGCCAGCCCAGGGAGGCTGTCGGCATTCAGCAGAAGCAGTGCTACAAAAGACAACTTCCCACACTGCACGGCCTCGTCCCCCTCGTCTCTGTCTTCTTCTGCAACCTGATGTTGCTTTTATTTTCTAACACATGTTTTCAATTCAGTCTTTATAAAATTCATTATGAATCTTTTATGGCTACAGACATCATGAAAAGCCTTAGCACACTGAATTCTACTAGGAATGCTACGGGTTAGTGCTGCCCACCACTTTTATTCTGCAGGTGAAGCTAGTGAGGTCAGGACTCACTGTGTATCTCGCGCAGTGTCCCGTAACAGGCCATTGTGCTGAAGGGATTTCAACGCGGGACCTTCCAGCTTAATACCCTGGCTTTAATAAAGCCATTTCACCCGGCTGTGGACAGTGGGGCTGTTCTTCTTGGTCTGCTTTGGTGTGTGTAATTGAAGTCAATATTAAGTTTATAGCAGGGAGTAGATAGCAATCTATACTTAACATAGGGCGATATTTTTTACTGGAAAGAATTCAGAGAAAATAGCACTTGTTAGAAAAACAGCAGTGCATGGTGCCTGACCTAAGGAGGCATGCCTGCACACCGAGAGTCTCACGCACACAGAAAGGGACAATGACGCTTTGACCACAGCTTGTTAGATAGCAAGAGTAAGATGTGAAATTCTGTCACCTGCTTGATAAATCTATTATGATGGCATTTTAAGCCACATCGACGAGATGCATCTTGTGTAGATGCAATTGCATATTGCTTAGTAGGAAAATCATTTAGGACAGACTGTTAGGAAAATCCTTTCCGATAAAAGTAATGTCTGCTTTGATTTCCATCGTAGAACTGAAGTATATTCCAAAGAGAAACCCCAAACAGCAGCTATCCTAAAGCAGGCAAACTGTAAACTACCTGGAAGATTATGACCAGGATGAGGAAAACCACAACAGAGCACCTGAAGCGATACAAGAGCATCCCTCCCTCCCCGGGGAAAGGTTCACGACCAACATGGGCCCTGGGCTGTCACCATGCCGGGGCCGGCTTGCCTCCGTCAGGGCTGTTGCTGATTTCTACGTGGCGACATGTGGGAAAGTGTTCTGCAGCGAAATAGTGATTAATGGGCTGCAGAGGGAGGGTTCTTCCATGAAAGGGGTGTGTCACAATGGCATCCACCCTGGAGAGAGCTGCTGCTCCCCGGGCAGGCAGGCCAGCCGCCACTCCTCAGCAGGTGGAGACTCCTGCTGCGGACCTGGGCCATCCCGGACGCGGCCCCTTCTAGGGAGCTGCCTGGGCCTGCCAGCCCCTCACCACTGCTAGGCCGAGGGCAGGGGCACACACGGCTGCACGCAGTGCCTCGCTCAACATCCTCTCTGCGTTTGTCGCCTCAGACTGGACTTCTGTAAAAGGCAAAGTTGTGAGAATATTGAATGTGAGGAAAAATAACTGGGGAAAGTAGGGTTTTACAGAAGCAGAGTACATCAGAGGAGGACATGGTGAGGGGAGCAGAACAGGAATGAACAAGTTGTCGATTCTTCAGGGAGTTACCACGGAAGGGGAGGCGGAGATAATGGCGGGTCTGTTTAGGAATGTCGGTCAGGAGGCCAGAGGCCCTGGCTCCACAAAAGGCAGTACCTCTATGTACCCATCAGTCACGTGTCTGCCAACTCAGCATCCGTTTATTAGATAGTATAACGCACAGAAATGGTAACTGTTGTCAATTTCTGAGTGTCTGGTACATGGCAAGGACCTTCAGTTCCTCGTGAAGCAAGCAGAACCGAAGGCCAGGAGGTCCTCTGGCTTTTCCCGTCGAGGGAGTGGATGCTCCTTGGCATCTCCCCCAGCTGGTTGCTGAGGTCAAGACCCACCCAGCAGACTCATAAAATTTTAAATTTTAGCCAGTGACCAAAACCAGCCAGAGAAGGTGCCCTTCTCGGTGGAATAAAGCCTGACTCGAAGTCGCAGATGAGATATCAAATAGAACCCTTTTTTTTTTTTTCAGAGATGTGTTCAAATAGTGCCTACAGGATTTCATTGCTTATGACATTTAAAAGCTGAGGGTATGGAGCACTAAAAATATCCCACAGGGAACAATCCTGTGCTGGCAGAAAGGCGTTCCAGAGCTTCAGAAGGTCCCTGCTATTTTTAATTTCTACTCTCACACTACCACAGACTGAGTAATACCTTTGCAGAGGCCACAGTGCTGGCTGGAGAGGGGGCGGGTTCAGCAGCCCGGAGGAAGAGGCAGCAGTGTTCTAGGTAATGACCTGCACACTCCTCCCGCCTGTCGGGAATTAGTGTCTCTGGGAAGCATAAGTAGTAGCTTAAAAATAGCTCCAGAGATGGAGCTTTATGTCAAACTCTCTGCTATGTGTTACTGCAGCTATCCAGAATATCCGGTGAAGCCCTTGTGTGTGAAATGTAACTTCTCAGGGAGAGTCGCCCCGCGACCAGCTGGGCCAGGCGCCTCCTCTGTCTTCTGGTCTGGTCTTGCTCCACCTGCAGCAAGGCATCCGCCTCACCCCGACTCAGGGCTGAGTCCTGGGTGGGGGCCTGCTGCTCCTTAGGAGATCAGGTTGCTGGTGCATGATGTCACAGTAGCAGTCTTGTCCCTGGGTGCCATAGTGGGTCCCTGGACCCTGCTCTGCACCAAGAAATCTGGGCTTTGGGCTTGGCGGGAGCCCCCACTTTTGCATCCAGCTTCTTCATACGTGAGATGCATCCAACTGCTGCTTCTTCTTCATGCCTTCTCTGGCCCAGTATTGTGAATAGGTTAAGCACTGGGAGGAAGCACAAGCTCTTGCCTGTTCCCTTGTCTCTAGAGATGTGGGAAGTGATTCTCAGTTTTATATGGGAAATGCATTTACTGTACTTCCATTGTTTCTAAAATGGACAGTTTAAACCCATCAGGGACGGTTCCTGACATCTTGCCTGAATTCATTCGATCACTTAGTGTCCCCTGCACCTCCACCATGTACACTCCTCACTCCAGATATGCCCTGATGTCTGTCCTCCCAAGGAATGCACACAGCATGTGAACATGAAACAACATCTGGGTTGCATCCACCCAGGGACAACTTTGAATCTTACTGGAGAAGCCATGGGCTTCTCAATGCATCCTCCCTGCTCCTCAGCGCTGATGTATGCCCTGAAGGCTGGGGAGCACTGAGGAGCCCCGCCTCCAGGCCCACCACTGGCCCTCAGGGTGCGGCTCCCCACAGGCTCTCTGCGCCTACCTCTAAGTGCTTCACACATGGTTCTCCTTCGAGCTGCAGGGACTCCTCTCTTTCTGTGCCTGTTTCCATTCCTATACAGCTTGCTCTGATGAACTTTACACTGCGAAACATGTGAAGAGCTGAGGTACAGCATTGTTTGTCATGGCCACCAGACAGGTCATGTACTGCTAAACATATCTCCCAGCTGAGAGTTTTGCAATTTTAAAGTAAATAGATCATAAATGGTTGAAGCCTTCCATCTCTACGATTGCTGCGTGGTATGGTACAGGCTTGTGCTCCAGAAGGAGAGAACTCACAAGAGGACTTGGCTGCAGCTTCGCCCATAGGAAACTCCAGGGCCCAAGACCACAGACACACATTTAAAAGCAAAGTGGCAAAGATGGTCGTTTCGTCCTAGCAGCAACCACTCGATGGAAATCGAAAAGATTGCTTTTCAGGGCCAGCGAGATAGTGCAGCGGAGTAAGCATCTGCGTTGGTAAGTGCAGAGACCGGCTTGGATCCCGGGTATGGCCTGCTGTGCGGACCCTCATGCTGGGCACACTGAGCCAGCCATGGAGTCTAGGCATGGTGCGTGCCCATAAGCCCAGCACTAGGGAGGCAGAAATCAGGAGGATCACTAGGAGTCCGAGCTGTGTAGTGAGACCCTACACACACACACACACACACACACACACACACACGAAAAAAATTAAAAGAGAACAAAATTGAAAAGATTACTGATATTATCTTTATTACCAGATTAATTATGGACTCCTTCAAGTTTTAGCATTTTAAGTTATGCATCTATATTTTAATGATCCTATAGGTACAACCAAATTACCATCTCTGCATCTCTGCAAATATAGAATTTTATGCTCAAATTCCATTTGGACATCAATTTCTTAACAATAGCATAAATAAATTTTGATAGTCTCCTTATAGTATAAGCAAAACTAAGCGTTATGATGTCTCTATAGGAGATCAATTTAGGGTTTTGTGAAGTTTACTTTTTTGGTAGGAATACTGGTTGTTGACATTTTGTTTCAGAGATTAAAATTTTTGTTATGATGATTATATTTTTAAATTTAAATGCCCTTGGATATTTTTATCAGTAAAAATTCTATTTTTTTGTCCAAAGTCACCACCTCGCCGTGCATTTTAATTTTCCTCAATGTATAAATTTCGAAGGGTCCTCTTAATTACCTCAGTGCCACTAGCGAATGTTTGCCTGTGAAAGTTTTAGAAGTGTTAAGTATTAATTAAAAGCTATTCTTCAATCCTATTTTTAATAGCATACAATAGAATAAAATGATCATTTTATTTTCTATATCATTGAACGTAATTCTTTTGGATTTCTCTGATATTATTCTTTCTTATTCATTTGCTTTCTCTATCGATTTGCAGGAATACCAGTTATTGTGCAATCTGAAACATCTTTGGCGAGTTCACACATTTGCTGAAGCTACTCGCATAGCTTGTTAAATGAGCTGTAGGAACTTTAGAACCAGAACCTACGTTTTCAGGTGTTCAAGTTGCATGAGGGCACAAACTATAGAAACAGGCCCAGCAACTGTTGACACGCACCGGCGAGCCCGGGCCCTGCGGGGCCTGTGGACCATGTGGGTGCCCAGCAGCTCCCAAGCTGCTGCATTGCTCCGTGGGGAGTGGAGCATGCGGAGGCTGTCGGAGGTAGTCCACTGCGTTCATGCTCACACCATTTAGCACTGCGTGTGCACTGAAGTGGAAAGAAAGGATAATTAAATTAAAGCAACAAGGCTGGGGAGGGAGCTCGGCTGCCTAAGCGCTTGCCTAGCAAACACAGGGACCCTGGTTTGATCCCCATTCCTGTATGCCATGCCAGTCCCCCCCCCCCCCGAGCATGCTGAGCTGACAAATGAGTCCAGGCAGAGTGACACACGCTTGTAATCCCAGCACTGGGGAGGCTGAAATCAGGAGGATCACTATGATCCAGGCTGCATAGTGAGCCCCTGTATCACATAAATAAAATAAACAAATTAATTAATTAAGATAACAATGCATGTATACATAGACATACCACTAAATAGACACACATGACAGTGGTGACCCTGTGTATCACCTACACAGGACAGTTTTAGAGAGGAGAGACAGAAATATTTTCCATTCCTATTTTCTGTGGTAAATTCTGTGCCGCGTGGCTGCTCTACTTCAGGTGAATGGGTTAAGGAAATAAATGTCATAAGAGTTAGGCAGATGTAGAAAGAGGCCTGGGTGCCCAGTGTGGCGGGTGTCAAGGGCCAGGCAGAGTGGCATTTGTTTAATGATTCAAAGAAGAAGCAAGACTTAAGGGCTTCCTATAGGTATGCCGGGACTTTTCCCCTGATTTGGAAATCTTATGGAAACGTTCGTTTCTTCCTGAAAGGGTGTGGGTCTGCTCCTTTTTAACCCTGTCAGGGTACTTGCACACGTGAAGAAGTTGCAAAGTAGCGTGTGCGAACGCTTGCATCTCACCGAAGGGCCCCACAGCTGTGGTATGCCTGAGCCAAGCCTGTTTCTCCTTAAATTGGTCTCTTGGACCTTTCCAAAGATGACACCATGGCTTCTCTACTTGACCTCATTTGGGAGGGCTGGACTGGACTAAAGATGACAGTGTGAGTCTCCCCAAGTAGGCGGAGCGGTGCAAAGGGTGCAGCTCGGTGTCCGAAGTGCTTGCCGGGCTGCCGGGGTTCTCCGAGCCTGCGCGTGAGCTCAGCAGGGTGTGGGGGTGCGTCTCCGGCCTCCACCTCCTCAGTGAGGGGGAAGACTCCATGTGTAGTGGGGGGCACAATTTAAAAAGCTGCAGAATATTGTGGGACTGTCCTGCTTCAAGGTTGTATATGGTGGGATTTTTGGACTTATGTGCAAACATGAGAAGTATAGAATTCTTTATCCTATTTTTAAAATATAATCTAATTTTTAAATGTTTTCTTATCATATTATGTAGGGACTTAAAGTTCAACATATCAATACTTGA